>NC_090810.1:50299218-50609625 GCF_036512215.1 Solanum lycopersicum | reverse complement strand
TGTGAAGTAGGAAGTTAGTCATGACTCTTATTTGTTTACTTCATTGAGTAAGGTTATGGGGCTTTGCTTGGTAATTGTACTTGTTTACTTGATAGGGTTATTGGTAATTGTCTTGCTTTAATTATGCTATAATGAACACCTATTTGTGCTAGTCCTTGTTAAGACTTGTTGGTAGAGTTATTTTAGCTATATGTTTAAATATATAATATTAATATTGACTTGAATAGTTTGATGTTGTTTGTGTTAGGATGTGCATGCCTGTGACTTCATGAGTATGTTTTATGTTAGTGGTATGGTCGAGTTAATTATGCATATGAACTTTCGAGCAAATCGCATGCCTTTATGAAGTGTCCCTTTTACTTAGCATGATTGCAACATATTTGTGCATATGGTCTCATACTTAGTACATGTTTTGTACTTACTCCATTTCTCCCTTTTCCCCACCATTTTAGGTTCCGTTTAATGAAGTTCTTTGAAAACGTTATTGGAGAAGGCTTTGATCTCTTATTCATCGAAGTAGGGTAGGTCCTCACTTTTCGAGAGTGATTCCATTATCGAGCTACGTTACTATTCTAGTATAAAATACTACTATGTTTTTCCCTTCCATTTAGTATGAGACGTTGTATAGCCCCTGTGTGGTATTATTACTTAATATATGGGTTATGGCCAAATTCTTACACTCTTAATATACAGTTATGAGATGAGACAACTATTATGACCATGTTTATCTTTTTTATATGTATGTGAAATAAAAGTAGAAGACTATGTAATCTTCCTATACGAAGAGTTTTTGTATACTTCATATATATATGCTATGTGTATGTTCATGTCTATATAAACCTCTAGGTAGATACATTGTAAAAGTTTTAAATTTCTTCAAAATTTTACATATGATTGTAATGATGTATGCAAAGAGGAAAGTCTTAGTACTCAAAGAGGACGACACCGCGGTTAAATCTAGGGGCTATTTCTTCATATGACAAATTATTTCATTCAATTCATGTAAGGATCAGGAAGACTCCCCTTTCGGAATACGTATATAGTGTAGTGGATAAATAGCATCCTATTCAACTACCTACCCTAAGTAGTACTAACTTTTATATTTCTTAGCACTTTCATTACTTTTGTGGGGAGTTCGCTTAACTAACATAGACAATGACAACTAGACATGAAATCCCGACTTTCCCTATAGCTAAACCTATGCGGGCGCATACTTAAGGGACAAGGAGCTGCTAAATAATTCATTCTTTAATAACAAGGAATACTCATATAAATAGGAACATTAGAATAAAACAACACAATTCAAGAAGTGCAACCACCTCTTCTTTATATCCTCTCCGTGCAAGGAATAACTCCCCACTGATTCTCACCAATATAAACTATAGGTTCTGGATAATTACTGAAAACCACATCTCAACACACGAAGGGCAGTCTTCCTAATACAAATCTTTGAAATCTCTTAGGATGTACTAAGGTTGCTACTAAATACTTTATCTCAACTCACGAAGTGTGTTAACCCCAAATCTCCCCTTTTGGACATAACTTAGATTCATTCATTTATTCTAGTGTGAGTGTGTGGGTACATCTGAAAACACCTTCCACATAAACATCATTTCATTTATATTTAATTTTTATACATTCTTAGACCTTCAATCATCACCTTACACACTTTACATACTTCACATAATGATGTATTTCATTTATAGATAATCCTTATTATACTTTTCATAACAAGCTTCAAAAAAATCACATTTCCAAGAGTAAATTAATTTTAATCTTTCTAAATATAATATGACTTAATGTCCTCATTCACAATCAACAATGAACTTCACATTCATGCAATTCAAGTAAACAACGCCAACAAGAAGGTAGGTTTTACCACTCAGAAGCATTTCTATATTAAAGCTAATAAACATAACCAACCTATATATTCTGAGATTCCATCACTATTACATTTTCCCCTATATTTTATGATAATATAGAACTTAACGAAGTAGTTAAACAAAAATATTTACTCAAATAAGCAAAAGATCAAAGACTAATAATTCATGTCATTTAACCCATTTCTTAAGCCATAATTTGATAAAAGGCTTTGACATATTTTTATTGAATCTTTAGACATAAAATTACAAATTAAAATTAGAAAAATCATATTTGAATCAATTAAAACATTCTCATACAAGATCCATACATAGAGTTGAAAATAGAAGAAACTAGGGTTGAAAAACTCTATTTGAAATCTATTAGAAAGGGCTCCTTCAATGTAATAGAGTTTAAGGATGACTACCATACCTCACATTGAAGAAACCCCAATGATTTTTGATAACAATATGTCAAACAACAGTCCCTTCTAACCCTTCTTAACTTCCTACTTCCATGGAGACTTGAGACAGTCTTCTTTGAGGAAGGGCTTATGATTTTAGAAAAATTGAAACATTCAAGAAAATGTACTTTTCTAGTGAAGAGTCCATTAGGTTTTAAGAATATGTATTGGAGTACATAGGCATCCCAATGCCAAATATTGGGTAATATTGGGCATGTTACAGAATATTGGTTTAAGGGTGTTAGCCAATTTATATGTATTAACATGTAACATAAGATACACTTTGATGTTCAAATGCTCCACTCCAAGCATGTTTATGAATTGTACTTGCAGTGAAGACCCTAAACAAAACATTTTGATATCTTACATTCCACACAATTTAGGTATGATCCATCCAAGATTAAAGCCTAGGTACAATAGAACATGATCATTAAAATTGATCATATTGATAGAGTAGTGCCCAAGGACATAGTGAGGATACTTTGGAAAAGAAGTACACAACAACATATGTGCAAGCACATGTGCTAACGGCCAAGAGACCAAACAACCAAGACCAACTAAATTTCGTTAGGGCGGTAAGGGGGCAAGCTTACGTCTAGTCAATTCAGGCATTCTTACTTGATGTATGGGTTATGCCCAAGTTCTTACACTATTATTAGATTGTTATGACATGAGATGACTATTATGACTAGGTTTATATTTTATATATGTATGTGTAATAAATGTAAAAATATTTTATCCTCATATACGAAGGGTCTATGTATACTTGATATATATACTTTGTCGATGCGGAGGTCTATGTAAACCTAAAAGTAGATGTAATCAAAAAGTTTTAAATTTTCACTAAATTTTACCTATGAATGTAATGATATAAGCTAAGTTGCTAGTCTTAGTCATCCAAGAGGATAAAGATACCTGTTATGTCTAGGACCTATTACCGATGCGATACACTTAATATTAGAGCATGAGGTTAAATTATCATGAGTCAATTTGTCACTCGACCATATCGATGATTTATGAGCTTCATGACTCTTTCATTCCTCTCCTTTTCAATTGAGTACTATACTTTTATATGACCTATATGTTGTGTTGTTAGATTGATGTAAGGCCTATTATTAAACTGTGATAATCGTTTAAATAGTATGAGGTGAGACAATCATTGAGACTATTTTTATATTTTATAAATATGAATAGGTAATAAAAGTAGAAGGCGATGTAATCTTCCAATAGAAGTTTCTATGTGTAATCGAGATGAATATATATTATATGTATGTAGATGTGTATGTAAAAAACCAAGTAGTTATAATGAAAGTTCAAATTTTTTCAGTATTTTTAAACCTATACTTAAAAAGGACGACGACACAGGTTATGTTTAGGGGGTAAACCCGAATGTAACAAACATGGTTACAAGGCAGGAGGTTAAATATCGTTTAGTTATGTCTCTCTCTACCGCGTCTATGTAGGTTTGTGTTCTTAATTGTGAAGCGCGCCACACTTATGAGTACGAACCTACATGATTCTTAGGAATCACTCTCTTTCTTAGAAAACCTATATCGTATCAATAGAGTATACTTATGGTATGCTTTTACATTTAATCCTATTGTTGTGTTGATAATAAGTATAAACACTGGAAGGAATGTGACGCGAAGACTTCAAGAGGAAACTGCCTATTCAGGAGCTCTTAACAGTGATAAGCAAGTTCCTTCACGTGAAGAAGAGGCTAATGTGTACCAACGACCGGCCAATTCTCCTCCTTTGACGGATGAGTATATCCGGGGCGCTCTTATTCAAATTGCTTAAGCTATCATCACTCAAGCCCAAGCGGCCATGACTCAAGCACAAGAAACCATGACTTAAGCCAAAGCTATGACAACACAAGCAAACTAAGAGGTTGTGCCATGTCCTCATCAAAGAGTCACTACTATGGCTTACCATCTAACGGACTTCACTCGAATGAACCCTCCTACTTTGTATAGGTCTAAGGTTGATAAAAACACCCCTAGAATTCATCGATGAGGTCTCTAAAATATTTTGGCTATGGGTTTTTCCACAAATGAGAAGGTTGGAATTGTCACATATAAACTTAAGGACTTGGTGCATGCATGCTATGTGAAAAGGAGAGATAATAGCCCATTGAGGGGTAATGTTGTTATTTGGGAGATATTTAAGGTGGATTTTTTAAACCGGTTCTTCCATAGGGAGATGAGGGAGAAAAAAGTGGTGGAGTTCATTAATCTTCTCCAAGGAGGAAGGAGTGTCCATGATTACACTTTGGAATTCATTATGTTTTCCAAATAAGCTCTTTATTTTGTCTCCAATCCTAGAGAGCATATGAGTCATTTTGTGATGGGAGTGTCGGAGGACTTACAAGAGGTGTGCCATTTTGTCATTCTACATGACAACATGAACATTTCCCATCTTATGGTCAATACATGAAGGTTTGAGGACGTCAAGGCTAAGAGATAGGGTAGATATGCTAAGAGAACAAGTTCATATGGCAGAGGTTCTTCAATGAATTGGCTTGAAATACAAGACAATCCAAGATATAAGAAGAGGGTATCTAATCAAGTCCTTTAAAAATTCCCAAAAGCTAGTGTTGATGGGTTTCTAACCCTAAATTCTAAAAGGTATAAAGGTACTAATTCACCAAATGGGATAAAACATGTGTATTGTGTTGTAAAAAACACTATGGTGGTAAAAAATTGAGTGATTGTCCAAACTAGAATTGTCAACACAATGGAAGCGGTCAATCTCAAACAAGTGGTTGTTGTGATACTCCAAAGATGACATTCTTCTATTCTCGCTTTATGGATGATCAAGAGACTTCGTCTGACGTTGTGAACGGTATGTCGAAAGTCTTCTCTTGATGTATATGACATACTTTATCCCGATGCTACTTTATCATTTGTTATATAGTACCTCAAATATTTGATATTTTACCCGATATTTTGCATTAACCTTTTATAGTGTCTACTCCGGGGGTGAGTCGACTATTGCAAAAAGGGTGTATAGAAATTATCTGATAATGTTGACCAATAGAGTTTTTTTATGTTGATCTAGTAGTAATCGATATGATTTTTTTTGATATTATATTGGGTAGGGATTGGTTTGATGTATGTTTGGCCTCTATGGATTGTTGGAAAAGAGCACTGAGGTTTAACATCCCAAATGAACCCATTGTTGAGCCGAAGGGGGAAAATTCTATTCCTAGTGGTCGTATTATTTTTTGTCTAAAAGCATGCAAAATAATATCAAATGGTTGTCGATGTCATATAGTAAGAGTCCATGATCTAGCTGTGAAGTTCTTTCAATTGAGTTGGTACACATAGTTAGTGAGTTTCCAGAGGTCTTTCATGATGACCTTCCTGGTATTCCTCGCGAAAGGGAAATTGACTTTAGCAATGATTTTCTACCAGATAAAAATTTCATATCAATTCTCCCTTAACAGATGGCTCTTTCTGACTTGAAGGAGTTGAAGGCTAACCTCAAGGATTTACTAGATAAGGATTTAATAAGGCCTAGTATTTTTCCATGGGGTGCTCAGGTTTTCTTTGTAATGAATAAAGATAGGTCTTTGAGAATATGTATTTATTACAACCAATTCAACAAGGTCACTATTAAGAATATGTAACCTCTCGCTCGATTGATGACTTGTTTGATAAACGCCAAGGGGCGAGCTACTTTTTAAAGATAGACTTGAGGTGGGTCTATGACAAACTTAGGGTGAGAGGTGAGATATATCAAAGTCAACTTTTATGGGGACTATGAGTTCTCGTCATGTCTTTTGGTCTCACTAATGCTTCGGCGGCGTTTATGGATCTAATTGATCATATGGCTCATTTGAGGGTTGTATTGCAAACCCTTAAAGAACATCAATTGTATACCAAATATAGTAAGTGTGAGTTTTGGTTGATGTCAGTGACATTTCATGGGAGTAACATATCTATTGAGGGAGTCGAGGTAGACCCAATGAAAATGGAAGCGATGAAAAATTATCCCAGATCATTGACACCAATCGACATTAGGAGTTTCTTAGGTCTATATGGTTATTATCAAAGGATTGTAGGATTTTTTGCGTCTATTGCATCTCCTTTGACAACTTTGGCCCAAAAGAGTAAGAAGTTTGAGAGGTCGGAGGAATGTGAGAAAATTTTTAAATTTTTGAAATATACACTCACTTCTAATTCGGTGTTGACATTATTAGAGGTTACAAAGGTTTTTGTTGTGTATTGTTACGCATCCTGAGTGGGTTTGGGTTGCGTGTTTATCCAACACAGGAAAGTGATAGACTATTCCTCTAGGCAACTTAAGGTACATTAGAGAAACTATCCCACTCATGACCTTGAGTTAGAGGTCGTGCTGTTTTTGATGAAAATTTGGAGTTATTACTTGTATGGAGTTTATGTGGATGTCTTTAACGATCATAAGACTCTCCAATATTTTTTTACCCAAAAGGAGTTTAATGTTCAACAAAGAACGTGGCTAGAGCTATTTAAAGATTACTATATGAGTGTCATTTATAACCCCATCAAGGCTAAAGTAGTTAAGGATGCCCTAAGTCGTATTAATATGTGTAGTATATCCCATCTTAACAAAGCCAAGAAGGACCTAGCAAGGGAGGTACATACACTGTCTAAGTTGTGGGTGAGGTTTGGAATCTCTCCGGAAGCAGGTTCTATTATTCATTATAACTCTGAGTTATCTCTAGTGGTTACTGTGAATTCCAAATAACACCTTGATCTAGACTTAGTGGAATTTAATGAATCGATCTCAACAGGTTGAAAGAATCATTCTTCTTTGGGGGGATTGGTGTCCTAAGGTACCAAGGGATATTGTGTGTTCCCGAAGTAGATGAGTTAAGGGATCGGAATCTAAAAGTAGCACATGTGTCCCGCTATTGTATTCACCTAGGCTTTACAATAATGTACCATGACCTAAGGGTGATATATATGTTGGAAGGTCTAAAAAATTACATAGTGGAGTTTTTTGCTAAGTGCCGAATTGCAAATAAGTAAAGGTCGAACACCAAAAACCATGAGGCTTACTTAAGGAGATACGAATTCCTACGAGAAAGTGGGAAGATATCAATATGGAATTTGTAGTCGAACTCAAATGTCATGTGATTCCATATGGGTGTGGTGGATCGATTGACTATGTTTGCTCACTTTGTTCTCGTCAATTCTACCCATTTGGTGGAGGATTATACAAGAATCTTCCTAGATGATATTGTGTGCTTCCATGGCCTTCCGTTATACATCATATCGTATCAAGGTGCACACTTCACATATAGATCTTGGAGGTCGTTCCAAAACCGGTTGGGTACTACGCTGAAGTCGAGCACCTCTTTTCATCCCCAAATAGATGATCAATCAGAGCATACGATACAAACCCTTGATGATATGCTTAGGGTAAGCATTATTGATTTTAAAGATAATTTGGGTCAACAATTTCCTTTGGTGGAGTTTGCCTTTAATAATAGTTTTCATTCATCCATTTTCATGGTTCCCTATGAAGCCTTTTATGGTCGGAGGTGTAGGTCTCTTATTTGATGGTTTGAAGTGGGTGAGCCATCGCTTCTTTGTCCTAAGTATATTTATAAGACTTTTGAAAATGTTCATATCATAAGGAACCAGTTGCAATTGGCCTGTAGTCGGCAAAAGTCTTATGTCGATCATAGGAGATGAAGTTGATCGGGTGTATTTGGTAATTTCACCATTGAAAGGGGTGGTTAGATTTAGCTAGATAGGGAAATTGAGTACTCGTTACGTATATCCCAATGAAATCTTGTAAAGAGTTTGTTAGGTTGCCTATGAATTGAAACATCATAGTGAATTGACTTTGGTTCATCTGGTTTTCAAAATTTCTCTGTTGAAGAAGTGTATCAGTAATCTTGAGTCCATTATGCCTATTGATGGTCTTTGTTTCAAGTATAACCTCTCTTATGAGGAATTTCTGGTACAAATTCTTGATAGGAAAGACAAGAAATTGAGGAATAAAGAGGGGTTTTTCATAAAGGTGTTATGAAAAAATCACTTAGTTGATGGTGCAACATGGGAGGCCGAGGCCAACATGAATTGAATTTTCTTCATTCTTGGGTTAAGTTTTGTTAATTATACATTTTGTAGTACTTTATGCTGAAGTTACTGCAATATTGTTTGAAAACATTACATTTTGCTTTTTCATTATTTTGAGTTATGTTGCGCATATTGTTATGGTGAGTCTTATTGAAATGATATGTAGCATGTTTTTATAGTATAACTTTGTGCTAATTGACTCATGTAGTGTATGTTGAGCTCATAAGTGTTGTGAGAAGGAAATGCCTCATGATGAAGTGTTTTGCGACTTATGGGTGGTAATATGAGTTTTGATATTTGCCTTGTTGAAATGACATGGGTTATTTTGGTTTGATGTTGTTGATTGGTTGGGCTGCCAGTCTTGAGTCTATTCCTTTATTCAAAAGAATTTTAGTGTCATACGGGGAGGAATGTTCCTAATGGGAGGGGGGGTAATGTAACAACTTGAAAATCCAAGACGTGTTGTAAAGCCTAACATAGGTGTCATAAGGTTTAAGTACTTTTTTTAAATCCATTTCAATGAATATAGTTTTATTTAGGAAGTTTAAGAACCAAAACATCCAAGGACGCCCATAATGTCTTGGAAGTTGGTTGAAAGGGGTGTTAGTGTGTCTTAGCCTATTTGAGTAACTTTTGGAGTCAGAAATGTAAGAAAATTAATTGAAGGGTAATCAATAGGTGATTGAGCTGTTTATTGGTTTAATCTTCCGATTAAGACTACCCAAGGAACAACCAAGGTCCCTTGAAGAGGACCCATATGTTTGAAGAAATAGGGCATCGATAGTGCGCATCGACGTAAACACCTATAGTTCATGTCTGGAATGACGGAGAATCTATGCAAGCGCCATCCCATACTTCAGGAAGTTAAGGAAGGACTCTGCCTACATATTGCGTGAACTCATCGATAGAGTGCAGGACGGAGAGGTGAGGACGGTCGACTCACAGACAGCCCGTTTATCGGGCTCTTCTCTTTGAGGGTCAAGTTTCATGATTTATTTAAGTTAGTTTTATTTAATTAGTTAGGGGTTTAGGTGATTATTAGGGTTTAATGGAGTTTAATTATGTTGATTAAGTCCCAATATAAATACCTTCAACACTCATTAGTCAAAGGACAACTCACAAGTAAACTCTATTCCTTCTCTCTTCTTTCTCTCTCTACTTGAACTCACCATTTAAGACTAGAAAGGATTAGGTTTTGGGGGCTGTAAAGGGACAAATTCACCATCATATTTTTGTCAAATGTTAAGGTACGGGGTCTAATTCACCTTTGATACTCTTTCCTAAAAGGTTTACTAAAACTAGATTTCAAAAGTTGAGTTTTCTTATGGGTTTCATCCAATTATGAAATTAAATATGAATTGAGTTATTTATGATTTCTAACCCTAGGTTGTGATCTTTTCCTATATTGTACTCTGATCATTCAATTGAATTTTTTTTTGTTAGATTAATTTTCCTATGGTGTTACTATTAATAAATTATGATGAATTATAGTCGTCTCATACTACTTCTTGAGATAACATTAATGTGATGAACTGTAATGTGAAATTAGCATATGTATCTTGTGTTAAGTTGTGATCTAGTGTTAAATTGTGTTATACAGATGCAACTGGCTTTGTTATCTTAATGTTAATCATTATGTGGTGATGTTACTTCCCAAATTGGGTTTAGTTATGGATTGACGGTACGACCTTGAATATAGACTATGACAAAAACTTGGTAAGTCTTAGAAGCTCTATCATTAATTCCAAATGTTATTAATTCTTTTTAAGTCATGATATTATATTCTAGTATGCCTTATAACATTACTATAGGGTGCTATGAAGTTGAATTTAAAAATCTTGAGTATGTTGTGAGGTTGATTAAGGTTTATGTGATATAAGGATGGTGAAAACTATCAATGTGCCTTTATATGCTATGAAAAGCTAATGTGTTAACCTCACTTATATGCATTGTGATGAAAGGAATTATAGTAATACAATTCTTATTAAGATATTTATGATGATTATTACACATGGTGTAGACTTTATGTCCTAAACTAAGCTATGATTTATAATTAAAATATTATAGTCATTTCAAAAAGGGACTCTAGCTTTGCACCAAATGAACTAGATTGAGGAGTGTCCTTTCCCACATAGAGAAGGTAGGAACACTATATTACTGTCACGACCCAAATCCGAGCTGCGACTGGCACCCACACTTACCCTCCTATGTGAGCGAACCAACAAATCTAACCTTAACATTTCAATATAATATCAACAGAAAGTAATGCGGAAGACTTAAACTCATTAAATAAAGACCAATTCATTAACTTCTAAAATTCAACATCTATTATTCCCCAAAATCTGGAAGTCATCATCACAAGAAAATCTACGATCAAACGACTAAACTAAGAGTATTCTAAAAGCTAAAAATACATAAGAAGCTAGTCCATGCCGGAAGTTCAAGGCATCAAGACTTGAAGAAGATGATCCAGTCCAAGCTAGAAGCATTAGCTCACCCTGAATTTCCGATGTAGTAAGACTGGCTTGAATTACTGTTAAGTTGAAGACGATGGCACGTTTGCTGCACTCCACAAATAAACAAGAAGAGAACATAGAAGTTGGGGTCAGTACAAAACACGGGTATTGAGTAGATATCATCGGCAAACTCAAAATAGAAATCAATATATACCAAGTAATATCATAAAATCAACTATGATACTCAACATGTAGCAACAAAAAATACTATATCATTAACAATTACCGTCAAGTTCACATATGAGGACTCAAGCCTCGATACCATACTCATTTGGGAATCATGTTCGTTAGATTGAGTACATTAACATCTTTCAAGATTCATTATCTTTATTTCTCTTGTGTCGGTACGTGACACTCCGCTCACTCAATATTCATTAATCCTCTTGTGTCGGTACGTGACACTCCGATACGCTAAATCTATGTGTCGGTTCGTTACACTCGATCCCCTAAATATATGTGTCGGTTCGTGACACCCGATCCCCTAAATCTACGTGTCAGTTCGTGACACACGATCCCCTAATACTACGTGTCAGTTCGTGACACCCGATCCCCTAATACTACGTGTCGGTTAATGACACCCGATCCCCTAATACTACGTGTCGGTTCGTGACACCCGATCCCCTAATTCTACGTGTCGGTTAGTGACACCCGATCCCCTAATACTACGTGTCGGTTCGTGACACCCAATCCCCTAATACTACGTGTCGGTTCATGACACCGGATCCCCTAATTCTACGTGTCGGTTTGTGACACCCGATCCCCTAATACTACGTGTCGGGTCGTGACACCCGATCCCCTAATTCTACGTGTCGGTTCGTGACACCCGATCCCCTAATCTCCTTCCATCAATTAATCAAGCCTTCTTTCTTACCAAGGCATCATCAATCCCATTATTTTAGTTCATCACGCCTTCTTTTATACCAAGGCCTCATTATTAACAAAGAGATTAGGATTTTGCAAGATTTGGGATTCAATAACTTCATCATGCTTATATAATCACAATTATATAATTAAATTCATGCAAGCATAAAATTAAGCACATAGTAGGGTTTATAATATTATCAATACATATCATTCTCTATTAAGAGTTTACTACGAATATCGTAAGAGAACCATAACCTACCTCCACCGAAGATTAGTGATCAAGCAAGCAAATTTTTCTCCAAGCTTTGTTTCTCTTAGTTTCTCCTCTTTCTCATTCGACTCTCTCTCTCTCTTTCTGTTGTTCTTTCTATTTTCTTTATTCAAAACGCTTTTCCTTTTACCCTAATTAAAATATAATTAAGAATAAAATATGGCAATAATGCCCCACTAATTAACTTAAGGTTACTTCTTTTAACCCCCAAGTAATTAGACTTATTAACATTAACCCACTAACTTTATAATTAAGGCAAGAATAGTCAAAAACGTCCCTTAAAACGAATTAAGAAATCCGACTCGGACTGGGATTGCGCAACCTGTGACGGGCCGTCGTGCCTGCGACGGTCCGTCCTGCAGGTCGTCGCAAAGTTCAGAGACCCAAATTTCCACCAAGGGTCTGTGACGGTCCGCCTGCCATTTCGTTACGAAGTTCAGAGTGTCGATTTTCAGTACCTAATTTTCAGTTTTTCTAAGTGTTTTGAAACGAGACCCTGCGACGGTCCGTCGTGCCCATGACGGTCCGTCGTTGGGTCCGTCGCCTCAGCCTGTTTTTCCAGAATAAAATCTGCTGCTCAAAACGACTAAACAAGTTGTTACAATAGATACCAATTTACCCATCGTTCATCCCCGAAAGATCAAAAGAAGGAAAACAAGGGCGAAAAGGAGTACCTGAATCTGTAAACAGATGTGTGTATTTTTCTCGCATATCCGCCTCCTTCTCCCAAGTGGCTTCTTCAACGGGTCGATTCTTTTATTGCACCTTGATGGATGCAATCTCTCTTGACCTCAACTTGCGAACTTCTCTATCTAAAATAGCAACAGGCACCTCCTCATAAGACAAGTTCTCATCAAGCAAAACTTAATCCTACCATACAATGTTTCAAATGGAGCCATATCAATGCTTGAGTGATAGCTATTATTGTATGAAAACTCCGCTAAGGGTAGGAAGCTATCCCAATGGCCACCAAACTCTATCACACATGCACGAAGCATATCTTCCAACACTTGAATCGTTCGTTCAGACTGACCATCGGTCTAAGGATGGAACGCAGTACTAAGGTCCAACCTAGTACCCAATTCCGCATGCAATGTTTTCCAAAACATAGAAGTAAACTGCGTACCTCTATCTGATATGATGGATAGTGTAACCCCATACAATCGCACCACTTCCGAGATGTAAAGTTTGGCTAACTTCTATGCATTGTAAGTCACCTTGACCGGAATGAATTGAGCAGACTTAGTTAACCTATCAACAATTACCCAAATAGAATCAAACTTTCCCAATGTCTTGGGAAGACCAACCACAAAGTCCATTGCAATTCTCTCCCACTTCCATTCAGGAATGGGCATTCTCTGAAGTGTTCCTCCGGGCCTCTGGTGTTCATACTTTACTTGTTGACAGTTTGGACACTTGGAAATAAAGTCAACAATATCACGCTTCATTCTACTCCACCAAAAGTGTAGCTTTAGGTCACAATACATCTTGGTTGCACCCGGATATATAGAATACCTTGAACTATGAGCCTCTGTCAGAATAGTGTTGATCAAATCATAGACGCGGGGTACGCATACCCTTCCCTTGATCCTCAAAACACCTTCCTCATCGATTTGTGCTTCCTTAGCCTCCCCTCGCAATACTTTATCTTTGATTCGCCTTAGTTTCTCATCATCAAACTGTTTTCCCTTAATTTTGTCAAGAAAAGAAGATCTTGACTCCACACTAGCCAACAATCCTCCCTCCTCATTTACTTCTAACCTCATCAAGTCGTTAGCCAGAGTCTGAACCTCTCTAGCCAATGGTCGTCTAGAAACTTGCAAGTGAGCTAGACTTCCCATGCTTCCTGCTTTTCTACTTAAAGCATCTGCTACAACATTCGCTTTTCCCGGATAATACAAGATAGTGATATCGTAGTCCTTTAGTAACTCCATCCATCTCCTCTGTCTTAAGTTCAAATCCTTCTGAGTAAAGACATACTGAAGGCTACGATGATCCGTGTAGACCTCACACTTAACCCCATATAAATAGTGTCTCCATTGCTTTAATGCAAACACTACCGCAGCCAATTCCAAATCATGAGTTTGATAGTTACATTCATGCACTTTTAATTGTCTTGAAGCATAAGCAATCACATTCTTCTCTTGCATTAGCACTGCACCCAAACCCGAATAGGATGCATCACAATAAACAATGAAGTTCTTACCCTTTACTGGCAAGGTAAGGATAGGTGCGGTAGTCAACAAAGTCTTGAGCTTCTGAAAGCTTTCCTCACATTCGTCCGACCATACAAATGGAACATTCTGCTTAGTCAAGTTCGTCAATTGGGAAGCAATAGAAGAGAATCCCTTGACAAATTGACGGTAGTAGCTAGCTAACCCAACAAAGCTCCTTATTTCTGACACATTAGTAGGTCTTACCCAATTCTTCACTGTCTCAATCTTAGAAGGATCCACCATCACTCCATCCTTAGAAACCACGTGCCCCAAGAAGGACACTGCATCTAGCCAAAACTCACACTTAGAGAACTTGGCATTAAGCTTTTTCTCCTTCAACATTTCCAATACCATTCTCAAATGCTCTTCAGAAAAACGGCCTCTACCATGACCACCTCTACCTCTAGCTATTGGGGGTCTGTAACTCTGTTTTGGACAATTTCTCCTAATATGTCCAGTCTCCCCACATCCGTAACACTCTCTAGAGTCAAGCATAGGTCTCTCGGAGAAGTGTTGGCCGGTCTGAGGTGGTCCCCCAACTACAGTCTGTATTGAAGACAGAATTGGTCGGACTGAGTAACTTCCCGAACCCTGTCCTCTAGTGTAAGCACCATTAAACTCACCTCCCTTTTGGAACCTTTTTGATGTCGATGTCGTAGTGAAGTCGTCTGGCTTCACTCCTTCCACTTCTATCACAAAGTCTACCACCTCTTGGAAGGATTTTGCCGTTGCCGCCATCTGTAAGGCCGAAATCCGCAATTCTGACCTCAACCCCTTCACAAACCGGCGAATTCGCTCTTGTGGACTGAAACATAGTTGGGTGGCATACCAGGATAATGCAAGAAACTTAGCCTCATATGCATTGACCGACATCCTACCTTGCTCTAGGCTCAAGAACTCATCCCTTTCCCTATCCCTCAAAGTTCAGGGGATATACTTCTCCATAAACAAGCTAGAGAATGAGGCCCAAGTCATAGGTGGTGCCTCTGTTGGTTGACACTCAATATGTGACCGCCACCACATTTTGGCGTTCCCTTGAAACTGATAAGTCACAAACTCCACACAAAACCGTTCTACTATACCCGTCTTGTGTAGTAGCTTGTGACAGTCAACCAGAAAATCATAAGCATCCTCCGATTCAGCACCCTTGAAGACCGGAGGTTTCAATTTCAAGAACTTACTGAAAAGTTCATGCTGATCATTTGTCATTATAGGCCCAGTAGTCAGACGTGGAAATGTGCCTATGTCCAATGAGGCATCCATACGAGGAGCCATAGTTGCTGCATGTTGTACCTCTCGAGCCTAAGGTGCTGGTGCAGAAAACACTGGGGGTGTCTTGCCCTGATCAGATAACCCGCTAAGATAAGCCAGAACCTTATTGATCATCTCTGGGGTAGGTTGGGGTGGCATTTCCTCATTCTGCACTTGTTCATTTTCCCCATCCTCCCCTTCTCTTATTACCTCCTCAGTCGGTGGAGGAGTCACTGCCCTAGTATCAGATGGACTAGGTGTTCGTCCTCTTCCCCTAGAGGACGTCCTCCCACGACCTCTACCACGGCCTCTTGCCGCTGCTCTTCCTCGAACTACAGCCCCAGTGGCTGGCTCACTCGCACCCTGTCCCACCGGTGCTGGTGTTGATGCTGGCGTAGTCGTTGCTCTAGTTCTAACCATCTGCGAAAGAGAGTGAAGATGGTCAGATACAAATTCGTATCGCCTAGATACCAATTGGACTCAAGTAGTAGCACGAAAGAAAGAATGAAAGAGTGAAATTTTCCTAAAGTCGTATAGCCTCTCAAGGAAAAGTAAAGGCGTCCCCCTACCGTTCCTTAAGACTCTACTAGACCTGTTCTTGTGTGATGAGACCAACGAACCTAATGCTCTGATACCAAATTTGTCACGACCCAAATCTGGGCCGCGACTGGCACCCACACTTACCCTCCTATGTGAGCGAACCAACCAATCTAACCTTAACATTTCAATATAATATCAACAGAAAGTAATGCGAAAGACTTAAACTCATTAAATAAAGACCAATTCATTAACTTCTAAAATTCAACATCTATTATTCTCCAAAATCTGGAAGTCATCATCACAAGAACATCTACGATCAAACGACTAAACTAAGAGTATTCTAAAAGGTAAAAATACAAAAGAAGCTAGTCCATGCGGGAAGTTCAAGGCATCAAGACTTGAAGAAGAAGATCCAGTCCAAGCTAGAAGCATTAGCTCACCCTGAATTTCCAATGTAGTAAGACTGGCTTGAATTACTGTTGAGTTGAAGATGATGGCACGTTTGCTGCACTCCACAAATAAACAAGAAGAGAACATAGAAGTAGGGGTCAGTACAAAACACGGGTACTGAGTAGATATCATCGGCATACTCAAAAAAGAAATCAATATATACCAAGTAATATCATAAAATCAACTATGATACTCAACATGTAGCAACAACAAATACTATATCATTAACAATTACCGTCAAGTTCACACATGAGGACTCAAGCCTCGATACCATACTTATTTTGGAATCATGTTCGTTAGATTGAGTATACTAACATCGTTCAAGATTCATTATTTTTGTTTCTCTTATGTCGGTACGTGCCACTCCGCTCCCTCAATATTCATTAATCCTCTTGTGTCGGTACGTGACACTCCGATCCCCAAAATCTATGTGTCGGTTTGTGACACCCGATCCCCTAAATCTATGTGTCGGTTCGTGACACCCGATTTCCTAAATCTACGTGTCGGTTCGTGACACCCGATCCCCTAATACTACGTGTCAGTTCGTGACACCCGATCCCCTAATACTACGTGTCGGTTCATGACACCCGATCCCCTAATTCTACGTGTCGGTTCGTGACACCCGATCCCCTAATACTACGTGTCGGTTTCGGACACCCGATCCCCTAATACTACGTGTCGGTTCGTGACACCCGATCCCCTAATTCTATGTGTCGGTTCGTGGCACCCGATCCCCTAATACTACGTGTCAGTTCGTGACACCCAATCTCCTAATTCTACGTGTCGGTTCGTGACACCCGATCCCCTAATCTCCTTCCATCAATTCATTAAGCCTTCATTCTTACCAAGGCATCATCAATCCCACTATTTTAGTTCATCACGCCTTCTTTTATACCAACGCCTCATTATTACAAGGAGATTAGGATTTTGCAAGATTTGGGATTCAATAACTTCATCATTCTTATATAATCTGTAACGACCTGTTTAGTCATTTTGAGCAGCAGATTTTATTCTGGAAAAACAGGCTGAGGCGACGGACCTAACGACGGACCGTCTTGGGCACGATGGACCATCGCAGGGTCTCGTTTTAAAACACTTAGAAAATCTGAAATTGTGTACTGAAAAACGACTTTCTGAACTTCGTAACGGAGTGGTAGGACGGACCGTCACAGGTGTGACGGACCGTCACAGGCCATTCACCCAAAATCAAGTTTCTAAACTATGCGACGGACAGCAGGACGGACCATCGCAGGCGCGATGGCCCGTCACAGTTTGCATAATCCCAGTTGGGGTCGGATTTCTGGTTACGTTTTAAGGGACGTTTTTGACTATTCTTGCCTTAATTATAAAGTTCGTGGGTTTATATTAATAGCTCAAATTCTTGGGGGTTAAAAGAGGTAACCCTAAGTTAATTAGTGGGGTATTATTGCCATATTTTATTCTTAATTATATACTAATTAGGCTAAAAGAAAGAGGGTTTGAATAAGAAAATAGAAAGAACAAGAAGGGAGAGAGAGAAATGATTGAGAAGAAGAGGAAAACACCAAGCTTTGAGGATTAACTTGCTTGATTTCAATTCTTCGGTGGAGGTAGGTTATGGTTTTCATGCTTTCATAAGTAAACTCTTAATAGTGAATGATATGTATTGGTAGTATTGTAAACCCTACTATATGCTTAATGGTTTGTTTTCATGAATATGATTATGTGATTGTGATAAGATAAGCATGATGAAAATATTGAATCCCAAATCTTGAAAAAAAACTTTAATATACATTATTAATGATGAGGCCTTGGTATAGAAGAAGGCTTGATGAATTAAAGTAATGGGATTGATGATGCCTTGGTATAAAGAAGGCTTGATGATTTACTGAATGATATTAGTGGATCGGAGTGTCACGTTCCGACACATAGTATTAGTGGATCGGAGTGTCACGTTCCGACACATAGTATTAGTTGATCGGTGTATCACATTCCGACACATACTATTAGTGGATCGGAGTGTCACGTTCTGACACATAGCATTAGTGGATCGGAGTGTCACGTTCCGACACATAGTATTAGTGGATCGAAGTGTCACGTTCTGACACATAGAATTAGGGGATCGGAGTGTCACGTACCGACACATATAGGGGATCGGAGTGTCACTTACCGACAAATATAGGGGATCAGAGTGTCACGTACCGACACATATAGGGGACCGGGTGTCACGAACCGACACATAGAATTAGGGGATCAGAGTGTCACGTACCGACACATAGCAGTAGGGGATCGGAGTGTCACGTACCGACACAAGAGGAAGAAAGATAATGAATCTTGAAAGATGATAATATACTCAACTTAATAAACTTAATTCCCAAATGAGTATAGTGTTGAGGCTTGAGCCCTCATGGATGAACTTGATGGTACTTATTGATGATTATAGTACTTGTTGTTGCTACATGTTGAGTTTTATAGTTGATTTACGATAATATTTGATATATACTGTTCCCTATTTTGATTTGGCCGATGATATCTACTCAGTACCCGTGGTTTGTACTGACCCTACTTTTATGTTTTTCTTGTTGTTATTTGTGGAGTGCAGCAAACGTGCCGTCATCTTCGACTCAACAGTAACTCAAGCCAGTCTTCGTCACACCGGATCTTCAGGATGAGCTAACGCTTCTAGCTTGGACTGGATCTTCTCCTTCATGTCTTGATGCCTTGAACCTCCGGCATGGAGTAGCTTCTTATGTATTTTTAGCTTTTAGAATACTCTTAGTTTAGTCATTTGATCGTAGATGTTCTTATGATGATGACTTCCAGATTTTGGGGAATAATAGATGTTGAATTTTAGAAGTTAATTAATTGGTCTTTATTTAATGAGTTTAAGTCTTCCGCATTACTTTCTTTTATATTATATTGAAATGGTAAGGTTAGACTGGTTGGTTCGCTCACATAGGAGGGTAAGTGTGGGTGCCAGTCGCGGTCCGGGTTTGGGTC
This sequence comes from Solanum lycopersicum, assembly GCF_036512215.1. Lineage (NCBI taxonomy): Eukaryota > Viridiplantae > Streptophyta > Magnoliopsida > Solanales > Solanaceae > Solanum > Solanum lycopersicum. The sequence continues at coordinate 50,590,141 of NC_090810.1, read as the reverse complement.
GTGACAAACTTTGTATCAGAGCATTAGGTTCGTTGGTCTCATCACACAAGAACAGTTCTAGTAGAGTCTTAAGGAACGGTAGGGGGACGCCTTTACTTTTCCTTGAGAGGCTATAAGACTTTAGGAAAATTTCACTCTTTCATTCTTTCTTTCGTGCTACTACTTGAGTCCAATTGGTATCTAGGGGATACGAATTGGTATCTGACCATCTTCACTCTATTTCGCGGATGGTTAGAACTAGAGCAACGACTGCGCCAACACTAACATCGGCAAGACAAGAAGTGTCTGAGCCAGCCACTGGGGCTGTGGCTTGAGGAAGAGCAACGGCAAGAAGCCGTGGTAGAGGTCGTGGGAGGACGACCTCTAGAAGAAGAGGACGAGCACCTAGCCCGTCTGATACTAGGGCGGTGACTCCTCCACCGACTGAGGAAGTGGTAAGAGAGGGTGAGGAAGGGGAGAATGAACAAGTGCAAAATGAGGAATTTCCACCCCAACCTACCCCAGAGATGATCAATCAGGTTCTCGCTTATCTTAATGGGTTGTCTGATCAGGGTCAGGCCCCTCCAGTGTTTTCTGCACCAACACCTCCGGTTTCAGAGGTACAACATGAAGCCACTATGGCTCCTCGTATGGATGCCTCATTGGACATAGGCACATTTCCACGTCTGACTACTGGGCCTATAATGACAAATGATTAGCATGAACTTTTCAGTAAGTTCTTGAAATTGAAACCTCCGGTCTTCAAGGGTGCTGAATCGGAGGATGCTTATGATTTTCTGGTTGACTGTCACAAGCTACTACACAAGATGGGTATAGTAGAGCGGTTTGGTGTGGAGTTTGTGACTTATCAGTTTCAAGGGAACGCCAAAATGTGGTGGCGGTCACATATTGAGTGTCAACCAACAGAGGCACCACCTATGACTTGGGCCTCATTCTTTAGCTTGTTTATGGAGAAGTATATCCCCCGAACTTTGAGGGATAGGAAAAGGGATGAGTTCTTGAGCCTAGAGCAAGGTAGGATGTCGGTAAATGCTTACGAGGCTAGGTTTCGCGCACTATTAAGATATGCCATGCAACTTTGTTTCAGTCCACAAGAGCGAATTCGTTGGTTTGTGAAGCGGTTGAGGTCAGAATTGCGGATTTCGTCCTTACAGATAGCGGCAACGGCAAAATCCTTCCAAGAGGTGGTAGACTTTGTGATAGAAGTGGAAGGAGTGAAGCCAGACGACTTCACTACGACATCGACATCAAAAAGGAAAGGGAGGTGAGTTTAATGGTACTTACACTAGAGGACAGGGTTCGGGAAGTTACTCAGTCCGACCAATTCAGTCTTCACTATAGACTGTAGTTGGGGGACCACCTCAGAGCGGTCAACACTTCTCCGAGAGGCCTATGCTTGACTCCGGAGAGTGTTATGGATGTGGGGAGATTGGACATATTAGGAAAAATTGTCCAAGACAAAGCTATAGACCCCAAATAGCTAGAGGTAGAGGTGGTCATGGTAGAGGCCGTTATTCTGGAGGACGTGGTGGTCGAGGTAATGGTGGTCACCAAAACGGCATAGGTAATGGGCAAACTGGGGCCACTACATCACAACATGGTAGGGGAAACGGACAGACGAACGATAGGGCCCATTGTTACGCTTTCCCTAGGCGGTCTGAAGCGGAGGCATCTGATGCAGTCATCACAGGTAATCTTTTAGTTTGTGATTGCATGGCTTCTGTATTGTTTGATCCTGGATCCACATTTTCTTATGTATCTTCCTCATTTGCTAATGGTCTAAATTTACATTGTGAATTACTTGATATGCCTATTCGTGTTTCTACTCCATTGGGTGAGTCTTTGGTAGTTGAAAAGGTATATAGGTTCTGTTTGGTGAACTTTGTGGGGAGCAACACTTATGTAGACTTGGTTATCTTAGAAATGGTTGATTTTGATGTAATTCTGGGTATGACTTGGCTTTCTCCGCAATTTGCGATCTTGGATTGTAATGCTAAAACGGTGACGTTAGCCAAGCCTGGGACAAATCCGTTAGTTTGGGAGGGTGACTACACTTCCAATCCGGTGCGTATTATCTCCTTTCTTCGTGCTAAAAAAATGGTTAGTAAAGGGTGTTTAGCTTTTTTGGCACATCTCAAGGATGACACTACCCAAATACCTTCGATTGAGTCGGTTTCAGTAGTCCGTGAGTTTCTGGATGTGTTCCCTGCAGATCTTCCTGGTATGCCACCAGATAGGGATTTTGACTTCTGTATCGATCTCGAACCGGGCGCACGCCCCATTTCTATACCCCCTTATAGAATGGCTGCCGCAGAGTTAAGAGAGTTAAAAGCCCAACTTCAAGAGTTGTTAAACAAAGGCTTTATTAGACCAAGTGCATCTCCTTTGGGTGTTCCAGTTTTGTTTGTGAAGAATAAGGATGGCAGTTTTCGAATAAGCATAGACTACAGACAACTGAATAAGGTAACCATAAAGAACAAGTATCCTCTTCCTCGCATTGATGACTTGTTCGATCAGTTACAAGGTGCTTGTGTCTTCTCTAAGATTTACTTGAGATCCGGTTATCATCAATTGAAAATACGGGCAACGGATGTGCCAAAGACTGCTTTTCGAACGAGGTATGGGCATTACGAATTTGTAGTGATGTCTTTTGGTCTTACGAATGCCCCTGCTGCGCTCATGAGCTTGATGAACGAGATTTTTAAGCCATATTTTGATCTCTTCGTGATCGTATATATTGATGATATATTGGTATACTCAAAGAGCAAGAAGGAACAGGAAGAGCATTTGAGAATGGTATTGGAAATGTTGAGGGAGAAAAAGCTTTATGACAAGTTCTCTAAGTGAGAGTTTTGGCTAGATGCAGTGTCCTTCTTGGGGCACGTGGTTTCTAAGGATGGAGTGATGGTGGATACTTCTAAGACTGAGACAGTGAAGAATTGGGTAAGACCTACTAATGTGTCAGAAATAAGGAGCTTTGTTGGGTTAGCTAGCTACTACCGTCGATTTGTCAAGGGATTCTCTTCTATTGCTTCCCAACTGACGAACTTGACTAAGCAAAATGTTCCATTTGTATGGTCGGACGAATGTGAGGAAAGCTTTCAGAAGCTCAAGACTTTGTTGACTACCGCACCCATTCTCACCTTGCCCGTAGAGGGTAAGAACTTCATTGTTTATTGTGATGCATCCTATTCTGGTTTGGGTGCAGTGCTAATGCAACAGAAGAATGCGATTGCTTATGCTTCGAGGCAATTAAAAGTGCATGAACGTAACTATCCAACCCACGATTTGGAATTGGCTGCGGTAGTGTTTGCATTGAAGCAATGGAGACACTATTTATATGGGGTTAAGTGTGAGGTCTACACGGATCATCGTAGCCTTCAGTATGTCTTTACTCAGAAGGATTTCAACTTGAGGCAACGGAGATGGAAGGAGCTACTAAAGGACTACAATATCACTATCTTGTATCATCCGGGAAAAGTGAATGTTGTAGCGGATGCTTTAAGTAGAAAGGTGGGAAGCATGGGAAATCTAGCTCACTTGCAAGCTTCTAGACGCCCACTGGCTAGAGAGGTTCAAACTCTAGCTAATGACTTGATGATATTAGAAGTAAATGAGAAGGGAGGGTTGTTGGCTTCTGTGGAGGCAAGATCTTCCTTTCGTGACAAGATTAGGGAAGACAGTCTGATGATGAGAAACTGCGCAGAATTCAAGATAAGGTATTGCGAAGAGAGGCTAAGGAAGCGCAAATTGATGAGGAAGGTGTTTTGAGAATCAAGGGAAGGGTATGTGTACCCCGCATCGATGGTTTGATCAACACTAGTCTGACAGAGGCTCATAGTTCAAGGTATTCTATACATCCAGGCGCAACCAAGATGTATCGTGACCTAAAGCAACACTTTTGGTGGAGTGGAATGAAGCGTGATATTGTTGACTTTATTGCCAAGTGTCCAAACTGTCAACAAGTAATGTATGAACACCAGAGGCCCAGAGGAACACTTCAGAGAATGCCCATTCCTGAATGGAAGTGGGAGAGAATTGCAATGGACTTTGTGGTTGGTCTTCCCAAGACATTGGGAAAGTTTGATTCTATTTGGGTAATTGTTGATAGGTTAACTAAGTCTGCTCACTTCATTCCGGTCAAGGTGACTTACAATGCAGAGAAGTTAGCAAAACTTTATATCTCGGAAGTGGTGCGATTGCATGGGGTTCCACTATCCATCATATCAGATAGAGGTACGCAGTTTACTTTAAGTTTTGGAAAACATTGCATGCGGAATTGGGTACTAGGTTGGACCTTAGTACTGCGTTCCATCCTCAGACCGATGGTCAGTCTGAGAGAACGAGTCAAGTGTTGGAAGATATGCTTCGTGCGTGTGTGATAGAGTTTGGTGGCCATTGGGATAGCTTCCTACCCTTAGCGGAGTTTTCATACAATAATAGCTATCACTCAAGCATTGATATGGCTCCATTTGAAGCATTGTATGGTAGGAGATTTAGGTCTCCCATTGGTTGGTTTGATGCATTTGAGGTTAGGACTTGGAGTACTGACCTTTTGAGGGATTCGATAGAGAAAGTGAAGTCTATTCAAGAAAAGCTTCTAGCGGCGCAAAGTAGACAAAAAGAATATGCAGATCGAAAGGTTAGAGACTTAGAGTTCATGGAGGGTGAACAAGTCTTGTTGAAAGTTTCACCAATGAAAGGGGTGATGCGGTTTGGTAAAAGGGGTAAACTAAGTCCAAGGTACATTGGACCATTTGAAGTACTTAAGCGAGTAGGAGAGGTGGCTTATGAGTTAGCCTTGCCTCCAGGGCTGTCCGGAGTACATCCGGTATTCCATGTGTCGATGCTGAAAAGATACCGTGGGGATGGAAATTACATTATCCGTTGGGATTCAGTTTTGTTTGATGAGAACTTATCTTATGAGGAGGAGCCTGTTGCTATTTTAGATAGAGAAGTTCGCAAGTTGAGGTCAAGAGAGTTTGCATCCATCAAGGTGCAATGGAAGAATCGACCCGTTGAAGAAGCCACTTGGGAGAAGGAGGCGGATATGCGAGAAAAATACCCACATCTGTTTACAGATTCAGGTACTCCTTTTCGCCCTTGTTCTCCTTCTTTTGATAGTTCGGGGACGAACGATGGGTAAATTGGTATCTATTGTAACGACCTGTTTAGTCGTTTTGAGCAGCAGATTTTATTCTAGAAAAACAGGCTGAGGCGACGGACCCAACGACGGACCGTCATGGGCACGACGGACCGTCGCAGGGTCTCGTTTCAAAACACTTAGAAAATCTTAAATTGGGTACTGAAAATCGACTCTCTGAACTTCGTAAAGGAGTGGCAGGACGGACCGTCACCGGTGTGACGGACCGTCACAGGCCATTCACCCAAAATCAAGTTTCTGAACTATGCGACGGGCAGCAGGACGGACCGTCGCAGGTGCGATGGCCCGTCACAGTTTGCATAATCCCAGTTGGAGTCGGATTTCTAGTTAAGTTTTAAGGGACGTGTTTGACTATTCTTGCCTTAATTATAAAGTTCGTGGGTTTATATTAATAACTCAAATTCTTGGAGGTTAAAAGAGGTAACCCTAAGTTAATTAGTGGGGTATTATTGCCATCTTTTATTCTTAATTATATACTAATTAGGGTAAAAGAAAGAGGGTTTGAATAAGAAAATAGAAAGAACAAGAAGGGAGAGAGAGAAACGATTGAGAAGAAGAGGAAAACACCAAGCTTTGAGGATTAACTTGCTTGATTTCAATTCTTCGGTGGAGGTAGGTTATAGTTTTCATGCTTTCATAAGTAAACTCTTAATAGTGAATGATATGTATTGGTAGTATTGTAAACCCTACAATATGCTTAATGGTATGTTTGCATGAATATGATTATGTGATTGTGATAAGATAAGCATGATGAAAATATTGAATCCCAAATCTTGAAAAGAAACTTTAATATACATTATTAATGATGAGGCCTTGGTATAGAAGAAGGCTTCATGAATTAAAGTAATGGGATTGATGATGCCTTGGTATAGAGAAGGCTTGATGATTTACAGAATGATATTAGTGAATCGGAGTGTCACGTTCCGACACATAGTATTAGTGGATCGAAGTGTCACGTTCTGACACATAGTATTAGTGGATCGGAGTGTCACGTTCCGACACATAGTATTAGTGGATCGGAGTGTCACGTTCTGACACATAGCATTAGTGGATCGAAGTGTCACGTTCCGACACATAGTATTAGTGGATCGGAGTGTCACGTTTCGACACGTAGAATTAGGGGATCGGAGTGTCACGTACCGACACATATAGGGGATCGGAGTGTCACGTACCGACACATATAGGGGATCGGAGTGTCACGTACCGACACATATAGGGGATCGGGTGTCACAAACCGACATGTAGAATTAGGGCATCGGAGTGTCACGTACCGACACATAGCAGTAGGGGATCGGAGTGTCACGTACCGACACAAGAGGAAGAAAGATAATGAATCTTGAAAGATGATAATATACTCAACTTAATAAAATTAATTCTCAAAATGAGTATGATGTTGAGGCTTGAGCCCTCATGGATGAACTTGATGGTACTTATTGATGATTATAGTACTTGTTGTTGCTACATGTTGAGTTTTATAGTTGATTTACGATAATATTTGATATATACTGTTCCCTATTTTGAGTTGGCCGATGATATCTACTCAGTACCCGTGGTTTGTACTGACCCCTACTTTTATGTTTTTCTTCTTGTTATTTGTGGAGTGCAGCAAACGTGCCGTCATCTTCGACTTAACAGTAACTCAAGCCAGTCTTCGTCACACCGGATCTTCAGGGTGAGCTAACGCTTCTAGCTTGGACTGGATCTTCTCCTTCATGTCTTGATGCCTTGAACCTCTGGCATGGACTAGCTTCTTATGTATTTTTCAGCTTTTAGAATACTCTTAGTTTAGTCATTTGATCGTATATGTTCTTGTGATGATGACTTCCAGATTTTGGGGAATAATAGATGTTGAATTTTAGAAGTTAATGAATTGGTCTTTATTTAATGAGTTTAAGTCTTCCGCATTACTTTCTGTGATATTATATGGAAATGTTAAGGTTAGATTGGTTGGTTCGCTCACATAGGAGGGTAAGTGTGGGTGCCAGTCGCGGTCCGGGTTTGGGTCGTGACATAATCACAATTATATAATTACATTCATGCAAGCATACAATTAAGCACATAGCAGGGTTTATAATATTATCAATACATATCATTCTCTATTAAGAGTTTACTACGAATATCGTAAGAGAACCATAACCTACCTCCACCGAAGATTAATGATCAAGCAAGCAAATTTTTCGCCAAGATTTGTTTCTCTTCGTTTCTCCTCTTTCTCGTTCGACTCTCTCTCTCTCTTTCTCTTGTTCTTTCTATTTTCTTTATTCAAAACCCTCTTCCTTTTACCCTAATTAACATATAATTAAGAATAAAAGATGGCAATAATGCCCCACTATTTAACTTAAGGTTACTTCTTTTAACCCCCAAGTAATTAGACTTATTAACATTAACCCACTAACTTTATAATTAAGGCAAGAATAGTCAAAAACGTCCCTTAAAACATATTAAGAAATCAGACCCGGACTGGGATTGCGCAACCTGTGACGGGCCGTCGTGCCTGCGACGGTCCGTCCTGCTTGTCGTTGCAAAGTTCAGAGACCAAAATTTCCACCAAGGGTCTGTGACGGTCCGTCACACCTGTGACGGTCCGTCCAGCCATTTCGTTATGAAATTCAGAGAGTCGATTTTCAGTACCCAATTTTCAGTTTTTCTAAGTGTTTTGAAACGAGACACTGCGACGGTCCGTCGTGCCCATGACGTTCCGTCGTTGGGTCCATCGCCTCAGCCTGTTTTTCCAGAATAAAATCTGCTGCTCAAAAATAATAAACAGGTCGTTACAATTACTGTTTATATTGGAGGCTATAATGCATGGTGCATAAAGAGGGTCGCTAATAAATTGCCCCCAAAGGAGTACTAGCTAGTGGATCCACATTGGTGCAATGTTTTATATTTTGGTACTAACTTGGGAAGTAGTCCGCCTTCTTAAGGTGTACCATTTATGAAACTTGGTTCGTCACTAGCTCATGTGGTCTATGTCGGTTAGGGAAAGATGTTCCCAAAAGTAAAAAGACATTGAAGGAATTGAACTCTAATATAGATAACCTAAGATATCTAACATAGTTTAGCTAGGGGTATGGGACTCTACCTTAACGTTGAGCTAGCTAGATTTCAGGGAATTCTATGGAGGAGGTTCTTATAATGTTTATGCTATGATTACTTATGATGTATATATATAATGATTATGGCACATTGTTGATACTATATGTTAATTAGTTTATTTATAAATATGCCTTGGGTCATAATGTTAATATATGATGAAATGTATACCTAATTGTTGTTTTATGTAAAGTTGGACAATCGTCATGGTTTCTTGTTGAGGATACTTGATTAAGAAAGGTTATATGGATTTTCTTGGTCATTGCACTTTTTGACTCTATAAGGACTCATTAGTAGTTGTCTTACTTATTATGATATGATTGACACTTATTTATTCTTGTGATATTATTCTTTGATGATAGGGTTGTAGTTAATCATGGTTTCAAGTATGTCGACATAGGCATTACCTGTTCAGATAGTAAGCATGTTTGGTTGGATGATGTGATTTTCTTGACTCTGCACTAGGTCCCTTAAGTGGTAAAATGCCATGTTTTGGAAAAAGTCCCTTTTTAGCAGCTTTTTCTTGTGTATGTTAATAAGGACTCATACTTAGTACATGTTGAATACTTAATCCATTTTCTTTCGTTTTTCAAAACATTTTAGATTCCGGCCGTTGAAGAATTTTGAAGACAACATTGTTGAAGTCTTGTATTCTTTCTTTCATCCATGTGAGGTAGGTCCTGAACTTCCGAGGGAAATTCCATCATACAGCTTAAAAAATTGTTATGACCTTAGGGACTCTTTCATTTATTTCCTTTTCAATTGAGTATTATACTTTTGTATGAACTATATGTGGTATTGTTGGATTGATGAAAAGGGTATGCCCATATAGTGATAATCGTTTAGATGGTATGAGATGAGACAATCCTTGAGACTATTTATATATATTATATATATGTATGTACAATATATGTAGAAGTCTATGTAACCTTCCTATACGAAGGGTCTATGTATACTCGATATGAATATATATTATGTGTAGAGGACTATGTAAACCTCTAAATAGTAATAATGAAAGTTTATATTTTTAAGCATTTTTTAACCTATGAATATAATGGCATGAGACTAAGCAGAGAGTCTTAATCCTTAAAAATAACGACGACGCCGGTTACCTCTAGATGGTAAAAACATATATGACATGGGGTGAATTTACCAAACACCCCAAGCCTTGGAAGATATATCAACAGCTTTTTGTAGCACCATCGACAGATGCAACCAAAGGGTTGTTTGTCCATTAAAAGTCAGTTGGTGGGGTTTAGTAGGTTAACACATAGCTCCATTTAGTGACTGGAAGGCCCACTTTGCAAGTCCAATTGATGGGGAAAGTTGAAAGGTCGTTGGTTGGACCACTAGCTATCATTTGACCTCGTTGGTGGACACGACCATGGCAGTTTTTGGTCCTTCTCTTCGGCCCTTCTTTAGGGACACTTGTGGGTCCTTGGTGGGGTCGTACTCAAAGGTGAAACCCCTAAAATTGGTTGTCTAGATCTTAGGAACATTCTTCATCAATTTTGATTAAAATGAACACGTAAAACTCAATAAAAATCACCAAGACACATGAACACTATATAAGGCATATCTTCCGAACGTCATGGCGTTCTTCGAGGTATGACCTCCAATATTAAACAACATTCACAAACTTCCTAAATAAATCATTATAACTAATTTTAACTCAAAATTACCTCAATAAAAATCATGATTTGTCTTGTCCTAATGTTCTATGAGGGTAGAAACAACATTAAGGTGTCAATTGAGGAATTTTGAGGACGTGGAGATTTTGTAGGAGTATAGGGCAAGCCTCTTGTGTGGTGACTGTTTAAATAGTTGTTCTTGTTTTTTGGTTGAGGATGATGTGTAGGTTTACAGTAAAGAGGAAATGTTGTATGAATCCCTAGTAAGGAGTTTTGTTCCATGAAATTTAGTTCAGTAATGCCTAATGGTTTTTAAATTTGCAGGCAAAGCACCACGAAATTCTGTAGAAAATCACACTACAATAGACACTAACGGACACATCGACGGACCGTCACGCATGTGATAGACCCTCATGCACGCGACAGACCGCCGTATGAAGCCGTCGTGTCAGGTAGGTCTTTCAATTATTTTCAAAACTAGGGAACACGTGACGGAACCAATGACGGAATGACACATCATGGATGGACCGTCTTCAGGGTCTCGTTGCGTCATTAATGAGCATAACAAACCCTACCATATTGGGGAAATTTAAAAGATTGGCAACCTTTAAATCCCCCCACCACTTTATTTAACCCATTTATTTCCGTCTCTCTACAATTTCCCTCCATTTTCACCTTCCTACTACCTACCTCTCTGTCTATCAACTGATCACTTCCCCAATTCCTAAAATCTACCCTCTACTAGTCAAAGTCTGTTGTTGTTCTTTTCTTGCTAACAAAGTATTTTTGTTGCTTATTTTTCTCAAATTCTCAGGTATGTGTCTCTGATCTCTACCTATTTACCTTGCATTTTTTAAGTCTTATTAGCCTATTTCTTTTGGTTGATCTTCATGCTTTGATCCAATTTTCGCTGACCTAGGTTAAAAATCTTTAAATTGCATTGTTAAAACTCTAGAAATAGGTTCTTTAGCATTGCTAGTTTACTAGGTATTTGGGATAGAAACATGTAGGTTAAACACTAAAAATTCCATTTGATTCATAGGGGATGATTGTGGAATCCCCTGTTCTGTCAATGAATGACGGACGAGACCACGATGTTTGACCGTCATACCCACGACATACCGTCATAGGGTCTGTTCAAACCATCCCACCGTATGTTTTACTCAAGTGTCCACCAACGGATACATGCGATGGACTATCATTCCCACGACAGTCTGTCCTGCACAATCGTCATGGTTATTAGAGACCCTTTTTCTAAGGTTCTTGTACTTTTTCATAGTTTCCTTTGACGGACAACTACGACGGACCGTCACACCCTCAACGGTGCATCCTGCACAACCGTCGTGATGGTCAGAGACCTCTCTCCTAAGGGTGTCCTATTTTTTCTAAGTGTCTTTTGACGAACATTTACAATGGACCATCGTTACCACGACGGTCCGTCGTGAAGAACCGTCACGGTTGTCAGAGACCCTTGTCCTAAGAGTCCCCCACCTTTTCTATGTGTCCTCTTATATTTATTTTGTTTTGTTTTGGCTCGTCTCATTTGCTCCTTCTCAGACTAATATTGATTCTTTAAGGCACTTTTTCTTATGGCACCATAACAAGAACAAGTCTACGCATGTGGATGATTGAAGTTTGTTGCCCCGTCTGTCCGCCTTGCATTGGCTGTGATGATGAGCGTGACTCCGACCACGTTCCCCAAAGAACTGCCACTCTAGCACAAGCTGCAAATGCTACCCGAGCTACACCCAAAAAGGTTGCATCCGGCGTAGTCTCTGCCTGCCAGTCTGATGAGAAGCGCACACCTACCGGATCACCTCCTTGGTCAGCTACTCATGAATAAGGAGCTTCTCTCTCATTCAGAGTTACATGGTCGGAGAAAGCCTCCGGGTCTGCTGGAGTAACTTCACACACCACAGTTGCACAATCTGCCTAGTCTGATGAGGATGACAGTTGTGAATCAACTTCCGGCCCACCGACTCGTGCTCTTACCCCGGTTGCTGACTAGCCCAACTGCTAGTGTGTGGACGGGCAATATCAAGTTTATTTAGACATAATGTTTTAGAATGAAAAAGGAGTCATCATACGGACCCTTACACTGGCAGGCGGGTCCCTAATGGAAGTCTCACTACCATGCAAGAGATCCACAATCTTTTAACTAGGTACCGACTGGAGTGGACAACGCGTTCTTTGGGACGTCATAGTGAAGAGCTTGTCCGAGAGTTGTACGACTCTTATGTCACTACTCTGAGATCACAGATATATACGTGGTATTTCCCCCCCAAATAGGCCCCACTTGAGCATGTCTGAGTTTGTTGCATTCACGTCGATATATCCCTGCCTTCCATCCGTCGGTATCTATATAGAGAGGATGTTTATGCCAATCGGACCCCTCTAACCATCGAGTTTAACTACTGGTGGAAAATTGTCAAAGAAGGCCAATTCTTGCGTGAGCCATCGCTGAGAGAGACAACCAAGAGGTGGATGGCCCTGCACTTGTCTGATGATGGAGAGGGTGCTGACTGGGTAACACAACAGAAGGAAGCCATCAAGAAGTCTAACATGACCTTCACGACTAACTTCTTATCGTTGATCATTCGCCATTACCTTTCGCCCACAGCCGCTGAGAATATTGCCACATGGGATCGTGCAGTTCTGATGGCGGCGACGATAGTCTGGTTTGAGGTTGACTTTGCTTGTCTTCTCCACTGAGCACTGTTTATATCGGCCTCATCAGGTATCAGTGCAATGAGTAGGTTCCACGAAGAGGGCCCCGTCTAGAGTTGCCTCCACTTAGTGACAATCTGGCGGATATTATATCACAGGCTTGCACGGCTATGCATGGTGCTTTCGACACCACTAACACAACCCCAGTCGAGTCATACCTAGGTTGTAGCACTGCTCGAAGCTCCTAACGCTCAGCCCCACTCCCCTCTCTTGTCCCGCTTGCCAGGGTCCAGAAATTAGAGGCACAAATGGCTACACTTATGCATAACATCCAGCTTGGATGCAGAGGTCTATTGCTAAGGCAGAAGAGTGCTTGGAGCGGAGAATTGTCCAGAACACAAAGCGGAAGATCACTGAAGTTCATTAGCGCTTGGACGCTTTTGAGTTGCGATTGCTAGCTCGGCCAGCCAATCTGGTGGACATGTCGACCCTTCAAGTTGCTTTCGACTGTCTTCGCGTAGACATTGATATGATCCTACAGGCAAGGATGCTTGAGTTTGATGCCCCTTATGTAGAGCCTGCTGAGGACACACTGATGGCGGACTTATTCACCACTTCTGAGATTAAACCACCTCCCCCTCGAGAGCATACCAACAGGCGTTAGGGACCAATAATTCTTTTAAATTTACTTCTTAAATAAGAAGTAAAGCGGCAGTATCATGTAACGAACCCAACTAATGTGGTTGGGATTTTTTCCATGAGGAAAATAGTTCATACTTAACTTTATTCTATTATTACTATTGTATAGTCAATAATTTTCCAAGAAAACAAAAGACAATAAAGGGAGGGTTTTATATCTAAGTTGATGAAAATAATTCACTAAATTATAGTAAACAACTAACAATTTAAATCTTTGATCTTAATCAATTAATAAAAGTAACTATGGCTTAAGTGTTCCACACAAGTTCCTGTGATAATCCTAACTATAAAAATTCATTTCTAGTATCTTGCATGTAATAGTGATAAGTTATGTATATCAAAATTGTTGGTCCAGCATCTAGAAAATTTCACTCCGCACATTGGCCTAGCTACGTGCGTTGCTATACTTACCCTTACCTTTACCTCATATTAAGCATTGTACTCGATATTTGACTAAGTTATTTCCTCTTACCAATCGACACTAGCCTATTCGATAATATACACTAAATCTATATTGATAATTCTTTTCCTATTATCTAACTCCTTGGTCCGTCAAGTAGCGTTAAGGCGAGTTTTAACGTTGGCCATCAGTTAAAAAGACTTCTAAACGAAATAATTATCAATACATGCCTCATTACTCACCCATGGTTCCCACATCCTAGTTATTGATTTTATTAGTCCATAGTCATAATCACACAATTCATATATTTAATATAGGAATTCATTCACTTACTCTGATAAGAAAGAATAAAATCCTGAAATTCAATTGATTAATAAAAAAAATCACCAACCATCACTTCCACAAAAAGTGTTAAAATTACTTAAATTAATCTTTCAATACTTGAATAAGAGAACTAAAGATTATCCATAAGTTTAACTATCAAAAAGGCTAACATCAAACAGTCTAACCCCAAAAATGAGGTTTTTTGAACTATTTATAATAAAAACAAAAACCTAATATTAGAAGAATTCTAATTACTGAAAATCTATCAAAACGCGTCTATGTCGACGGAACTCGTGATGGACCATCGTGGTCACAAAAATACGTCACGACCTCCGTCATCCCATACTTTACAAATTCTTCTTTTTCTTTCTTAATTACATTCAATGAACATTATGACGGACCGTTCCAAGCATGAAGGTCTATCGAGGGTCTCCGTTCCATAATACTTAAATTTCTTGGAATTTGGGTGCTGGGACTACTCTATGATCATTGCGACAAACTAGCAGGACAGACCATCGTGGCTATGACGGTCCGTCATGGACTTTCGTACTGTCACACTTCATCAGACATCCCTATATTTCTTCAGTTGTTTCACTACGATGCCACCTACGGACCGTCACATGCTCGACGGATTGTCATAAGCTCCTTAGTTGGTCTCGTCAGCATTTCTTCGCTAAAAAACATTCGCTTTCATCTTTTAACAGATTTCCTGCAAATAAGGAGAAAATTACATAATAATTAATACAAAAAGTATTTTGAACACACACTAAACCTAAGGAAAAAGCATTAAAAATACCGTAAAACCATGGCATATATGTAGGAATTCCGAAAGGGATGTCATGATGAGTCTTATATGAATTGAATGATATAAGTCTTCTGAAACAACATACTTCTTATGGTGGGTGGTTGTATGTAACACTATCTATTCATTGCACTAAGTATACCTTTCGAAAGGTGAGTTTTGGTGCTAAGCCTTCCAAAAGAGTGTATTACTTAGGGTACATGGTTGAATGGGACACCATCTACTCTTTGAACTGGAAGTCATTCCGAAAGGGATGTCTTAGTGTGTAATTTGAGTATTCTTCTAATGTCTTATCATTTTGTGGGGGCTTGTTCTTCCGAGGCGAGTAAGACTAAAGGGGTAGTCTTTGGGCTCACCTAGGTATGTATTAAAGGAGGTGTATGAGTGTTTCCTTTGTGTATAACCATTGTGAGTTTTAGGATAACCTTATTTAAGAAAACCCATAAAAAAATAAGCTCAATTGCTCTTTGCTTGACCTTGGAAGTTCACTTTTTCGTTATTGAAGTAGTTCACTGTATTGTCGAATAAGCATACTATCAAAATTTAGGTACTTCACTGTAAAATGTTCCTTCGTACTAAATGTTTTGAAGCCCTTCTCCAAGAGATAAAGGATTATTCTTATGTTGTTTTGCTTTTAAAATTTACGAAGGTTTTACATATTATGCATGAAAGTTTTTTTCTAATAAAATGTCCCTTTTTTCCTGTTTTCATATATGCAATACTTATTACTTTATTTTTACTAACCCCATTAATTCCCTATACTCTACAAGTATAGATTTTGGAGCAAGGTTGAAGATTGGAAGAAAATCTTGGGAAATATTCTCTAAAGACAAAGTATGTCGTCATATATCCGAGAGAATAGTTCCTACTTTTTTCATTAATACTTCTTATATATTTTATTCAAATATAAAGGGACATGTCTCTAAGATATTATCTCGTGTCCTTATTTTTTTCTTGTGACGATGAGATTTTCTAAGTATTTATGTAATAACTACTACTAATATTATATGTCGTTAAAACTTTTAATTCCGCACTACTTATCATGTCTTATGAAATGAATGATAGTTAAAGTTCTTGTACAGGACCCCAAAGGGTTAAGTACTCTTAGTCACGAACCATTGGTTCTCTCTAACTGTTAGGGGTACTTGCGGGTCGTGATAGACTTGGTATCAGAGCATATGGTTATACGAAATGGTTTAGGGTCTAAAAGTTTTACAAACCCCATCTTGTAGATTATTGGTCATTTGTGTTTGTCACGACACATCCATGGAAAAGAGTCTAAAGGATAATAGAGTTCCACTTTCTTAATTATTCTTAAATCATGCCATAGAACTTAACTCCATAAGTTCAATCTCCCATATTTTTTATTGTATAGTAATCCTCTAGGTGTGATTTATTTGAAGGGGAGATTTTTGTATATTTTAAGGAGAAAAATGTGAGTTTTGATGGTTATGATGATTTTGTTGCTAGAAAAGTAGATATGAAGGTGAGTTTTGAGAATTTTGCTGTGATGCCATTTATGGATAGGTATGATTTATTAGATTGGAAGTGTTATGAGGAGAAACATTATGGGATGTAGTTCAACAAATTGTAAGAATTATAATGATTTAATAAAGTGCCTTTGAGAGAAAATGAGTTGTCTTGTGATTATGATCAATGATGGTAAAAAATTCTTCAAGGTATAAATTGAGTAATGTTTAGAGGATGTGGAGATTTTATAGGAGTACAAGGCAACCCTCTTGTGTGGTTAATGTTTTAGCAGTTGTTCTTGTGATTTGTTTGAGGTTGTTTTGTAGGCTTAAACTAAGAGGATATGTTGTATGAATACCTAATAAGGTATTTTTGTTCCATGAAATTGAGTTAAGTGAGGCCTAAGATTTTAATGAGGTGGTGCGTAAGAGAGCTTTTCTAAGCTTGAATCCTAAGAGGAGTATATTATTAATGACTAGTAGAGTTGATGTTTAGTCTTGATGTTCATGTTTTTAGAGTAGTATGAGTTCCTATTTTAAGAGAAACATAGTTGTACTTTTAGGTAAGAGGCCTTGATGATGGCTTTAACTTATGTGGGGGAGAATGAGTTGAGTCGAAAGGTAGTTGATATCTTCATCATTCCTTTTTTTTCTTATTGAATCTAAAGACCAAATCCATAATAGTTTTGAAATGATTATGAATCTTACATAATAGTATGAGTTATCATGTGTTGTATATGAATTTATATGACTTAAGGTTTAATGTTAATGAATCAAGCTAAAGCTATGTTTTTCATATGGAAATTATGTAGAATAGTATATACAATACTTAGTCCAAGAGAATCCTTATGGGTCACTAATTGGGAATGGTAGTATGGGATGCTAGTGTCACATTGTACTTAGTTTAACTTACCAACTCTCTTTGGAGTAATTTCGTATGGTCTTGACTGTTATATTGTCATTTATTCTTTTAAAATTTTCTTCAGAGGTGCAATATGTAAATTTTAAGGATATGACAGTGATGTTTTGAGTTTACTGTAAAGAGGTCCAAATTTTGTGAACATTGCATTTTTAATAACAACGGTTTAAATGTGTTTACAAATGATGTTTATGAGCATGCTTAATCATGGAAAATGTAGTTTCCTTATAAGTTACGAAATGAAAGTGAGGCTGAATTTGTGATGTTTTGCAAAGTTGCTTCCGCTATAGTGATGCTTACTATGAAAATCTTCATTTTAAAAAAAAATTGTTTTATCTTGAATTGTAGTAAATGTGTGTAAAAGTATTGTATTGAGCATTTTTATTGCTGGAGAAGGTAGTTACTCTATAAGTGAAGGGTAAGGGTGAAGTTAGAAAAATGAAAGTTCTCGCAAAGTGCTTATGTTACAAAGTGTTTGAAAGTGTAAAATTGTGATCCTTGATAGTTAGTTCTTTAAATATGATGTTTGACCTTGATTGTAATCTGTTGTGTGATGCTATGTGAGTTCTTGATGGTCTTAAAGTATTTTGTGTCATTCGAGGATGAATGTTGTTCAAAGTGGGTTAGAATTTATCATTTCAATATGAACAAAGGTGAACTAGAGTTTCGTTTAGTGTTAATTGAGTTAGTTTCGTGTTGAAATGAGTTCTTTTAGTTTCAATAGGCGATGTGAGAAGTTTTTTAAATTTGGAGGTCAAACATCAAAGAAGGTCAACAATGTTCGGAAGATATGCCTTTGATATTTCTTGTGTATTCCCATACGTTTAAGTGAGTTTACGAGTTTATTTTTCTTTAAATTTGTGTGAAATATTCCAAAGACCTAGAAGACTATGTTTAGGGGTTGAACATCTAGGTACGACTACACATAGAACCCACAAGGGACCCTAGAGAAAGGTCAAAGACTAGAACACACGTATGTCTTGTCTGTGTCCACCAACGGACCAAATGACGGCCACTGACCAACAAACACCCTGTCATTTTTGTCTTTCATTGGATCCACAGGCATACATATCTGAAGGTTCCAGACTCAACCGATGAACCTCCACAAATGGGCCATCGATGGACAAACTGTCCGTTTGTTGGAGCCGTCTATGAGCTGCTAAAAGCTTTTAAAAACGCACCCTTGTCATGGGTGTTTGGTAAAATCACCCCAATTCTTTTATGAACCATGAGAGATACTTAAATTTTTATTAGATATATCAAATTATTTCAAAACCTAAGACCTCATTTTAGACTTTATTTCCTATAACCCAAAACCCCTGTCTTTTAAAAGACATTCTTAAGTTACCATGGAAGCTATAACTCAAGAATGGCTAGAAGAGGCTCTACATTGTTGAGTTCTTCATAAAAAATCATTGGGGTTTCTTCTATGTGAGGTGTGGTAGTCATCCTTGAACTCTCTCAAGGAGTCCTTTCTAAAATATTTCAAAAGAGGTTTTCAAACCCTAACTTCGTCTATCATTGACTCTATGTATGGGTCTTGCATGAAAATGTTTCTCATGATTCATGTATGATGTTTCTAATTATATTTGGTGATTTTAATGATAAAACTTCAATGAAATCATGTTAACTCATTTTATCGAATTTGGGTTTATGATTAAATGAGCTTAGATTTGTAGTTTTTGTTCTTTGTTTTACTTATGTTGTTATTTGTCATGAACCACAAGTACACCCTAGAAGTTAGAGCATCATTATATCCTCACACGACAAATGAGACTTCAAGAAGTCTAATCTAAGACTCCCGTACCGTTCATTTCTTAATTAACGTACTAAAATGATTATGATTTTAAAAGATTCGTCACACATGAAGAACTCGTTCATAAACATTAAACAAGAGGAATACTTTCATTTAAAACATTATACTTTTACAATTAATATTGTAAAAGTATTAATATTGTCCTTAAATCGATGAGGACTCACCAATACATCATTTTCAAGACTTAGAAACTTATCCATCCTTCATGGGAAATCAGACTTCCAATTCGCTACACTTCAGTCAAAAAGGGAAGGGGTTAGCATATTAGATGCACTAAGTATGAAAGTCATGCAAAAACCATGAAAATGTGATATTAATTAAATAATATGATTTTCATGAATTTCAATATAAACAACATATCATAAGAATAAGAACAAAATTTAACAACTTAGAAACACATTAGAAATAATTTAACCAAATAGTCAAATTTTAGAAACTGCTACAGAGAATTGACATCACTGTTACAGTGAAATTGCTTCACTTCCCTATGCACTCCTTTTAGCATATAATTGCCTCAATACGAGCTATCCAAAGACTCACATAAGTAACATAAAGAGAGACCACCAATAGACCCTCTATAAGTAGTACTAAATAATACTTAGGGCAACCCATAATGAGATTCACATACATTTACAAGACATCAACATATGAAAATGATATCCTCGTACCACAGGTGATTCTAAGGTTTTTTGAGTGAATTGTGAAGCGACAGCCCAAACAATCCATTACACACACACTTAAGAGTCCCATAGACTACCTCAGATAGAATCATTGTCACATAATACATCAACACATATATAATATGATATTCTCCTTTCAAAGACTATCAAAAGACTTATTTAAGTAAATCAAGAAGATAACATCCATGATTAGACTCTTACATATTACCTGAGTGAACCTTAGGAATATCTAATATTGCATCATGTCCACATAAACCATCATCTTCCGTAACGAGACTCACTCATAATATTTATCTAGGTAAGATAAGAAGTGACCATTCCTATGACCCTTCACAACTTAGCTCGGTAACCCTTAACTACTCTAGATAAGCACTTATTCATTTAACCCACCTTCTTAAACTAAGTCATTACATTGATTAGTTAATTAAGATATATTTATCACATAAAGAACATTAAAGTAATGGTCTTTGACAATACGTTGGGACTCTCACTAACTCCTTCAAATACTATTGTCTAATGTAATATAGCGTCCCATACCACCACCTAAACCTCATAGAACGTCTCTAATGCTAGTAGGTATCCAATATTATGAGAATAGGAAGTAAATTACATAAACCATGGTAGCAAAGTTTGGAATACGGAGTTCTCAACTACCTCCACGAGGGTTTTGTACTTTCCAATGGTAGAACTTGGACACATCCCATGTAGGCTCATCGTTATGGAATACGAAGACATGCTTTGTTATCTAGTTTATCCTTTAAATATAACTACTTCCCTTACCATATTTACTCGGTGCTAGCTTTTGTTCTCATAGACTAATTCAAATTTAAGGTTCATATAAAAGGGTTCTATATCAACTTCATAACCTAATTACATTTACCCTACAAAAAGAGGTCCTCTAAGGGTTACCTTCCAATGGAAACAAGAATCTCATGATCACTTTCCTAAGGATTAATATGATGCCATTCAAGCCAATAAACCTTATGTCTATCATTCGTTTCCATCGAAGGATATCATTATGGCTTACGATTTCAACATTCGTAACCTTAACACTAGCTTAAAGGTTTCACAAAAAGAACCTCTTAAAATCATCCAAGGTTATATATTATTAGAACATTCAAGACTAAGAGTCTTTAACATTCTGAGTCTATATGTCACATATTCACTTTTATACATAGATAAAGCGACACCAATCGACCAAGACAAGACAACACATACTTCCCTTAGACACATATTACATGTCATTCATTAAGACACTTAGGAATAACCATTATCATCTTTAACTCATCCTATATACTACAATACCATCATAAATATAACTATTATAGACTTATATAGCATAGTAGGAACAACCATACATCAACCCTAAGACTATACATACAAAGACATGGTCATGGTCTATATGACTTTCTAACATACATAGAAAGAACAAATACTTTGACATTACTTATCATATAGATAGGTATGCTCATACATTCCATAAAACAACTACATAAAACATCATAGTACTTAAAATATTGCCAAAAAGACCATGATCATCATATTTCATAAAGTAACGGCGACAAGGACACATCAATTCACATTGCACCGCCACCATAAGTGGACCATACAATTCACAAGATATTTCAAGTCTAACTAGCATAAAATATGGAAATAGGGCAGATTACCACCACTCCCTTCTAAATAGCTCAAACCAATGCTAAATCATTAAATTCTATATGACAAGACCCTTACTCATGGCCATAACTAATGCAACCTAGATATTAATTTACTATAATTATTACTTCAATAAAAAGCCTATATAAAAATACATTAAAATACATAAACCTCAAGTCAATATCTATTAAATATGATTTATATTAAATAGATCTAAGAATATTCAATTATTAATTGATTAAATTAAAACAGCCTATAAACCAATCAATCATAATCAATACATTAATCGAAATCCCATAATAATCTACACATGAATTCATCAATCTGAAAGAATTATCACATAACCCATATTATAGTAAAATTGAAAGATTTTTGAAGGTCAAGGGTTCATGCAAAATTTCATAGGAAACATAGATTACATCATATTTTAACATTGTAACACTTTTCATGGAAGAACCCAAGACTTCGAGTAGAAATTGGACTTTTAATCTTTTTCAAATCTTTCAAATACATCTTTTAAATTGCCTCTTAGATGATAAAAAGACATACATGAAGAACTCCATAACCTTTTTAGAAGAACCCAATAATAATTGAAGAATGAACTCAATTTAAGAACCATTTTTAACCCTCGTCTTCACCTTTTAAATCTCATGGATGTTTTTGAAAAATCATTGGGAGGGAATGTGTTTAGATTTAGGCTTTAGGGTTATAATGAGAGTTTAATGACTTATATACTCTTAAAATAACCATAAACACTCAGAACAACCGTCTAAAGACTTATTAGGTCTTGGGGTAAATTTACAACTTTACCCATCTACTTAATAGTAAAGTTGTGATGCAGGACAGCGACATCGATTGTTTCCCATCGACGGTCCATCGCTTGACCAACGGACCATCCTTTTGGTCCGTGGTCTAGTAAATACGCATGAACATATCTTCCTATCCAACACGCCTAAGTTGTAACCTACAAAACCGTATAAACGGGGTGTTGACTGACCCATTGGGCGTCGATAGCCTCCATGGTTTGGCTGTCTTGGGCAGCCTTGGAACCAACTGTGGGTCTTTCCTCAAGGACCCTTGGATTGTCCTCGGGGATATTATCTTGAAAAATTCCAACAAAAATATGTTTGTACATGAGTTTAGGTACAGTCACATGAATTTCATCGAAAATGAACACGTAAATCTCGACGAAATATGTATATAAACACAAGGTCTTTTCAAGGAAAACCATTCGAATGCCATGGACATTCTTGGATAATTCACCTCCAAACTTCACAAAACTTGAAACAAGGCCTATATACACTATAATAACTCAATTAAGGACCTTATAACCACATTAATCACACATAAAAACACATATGAGGAACATAGGTGACTTAGTCGTCGAATGTCTTGGTCGTCTCTTGAAGTTTCACTTCAAACTCAACTAAACAATTATCCATTGACTCTAACAAACATTCTAATTAAATTAAGGACTTTAGACAATAATAACTACCATTTTAGGATCTAGATTCACCAATTAATGTTTAGCTACTGCCTTGAGGGCTAAATTATGATAAATTATAGGGTAATATATTATAGGTGATGGAACTTTTATTAAAGGGTAAGTTTGTTATGTTGCTTGGATTTATTTATTAAATTCTGTTGAGCGGTATGGTCGACCTTTGGTAGTGATGTGTACTTGTTATATATTTTAATGTTAAGCTACTTGTTAATTGTTAATGATGCCTTGAAGGCAAGTTATGTGAAGTACGATGCTAATGATGCTATTGTTTATAAATCTTCTTTTTAAAGTTATTATGTGAAGTAGGCTAGAGAGTACGCCTCAATGAGTTACATGATTATATGAAGTATGTTTAAGTGTGTGAGGTTATGAATGAATGGCTAAGCATGTATAGAAATAGATGTAAATGAAATGATGCTTATGTGAAAGGTGTGTTAACATGTACACACACTAACACTTGAACAAATGAAAAAACCTAAGTTAAGTAAAATGGGAATTTTAGGGTCTAAAAAAATCGTGAGTTAAGAAAAAGTGTTTAGTAGAAACTTCATTATTCCTAAGATCATTGTAATATAGGTTGGAGGATACATATCCTTCATGAGTTAAGTTGTGGTGTATAAAAGTTATCCTTGACCTTTAGTAATGAATATAACCGAGAGGATATGTAGAAGGGTTTGTTACACTTCATGAGTTGAGATGTTTATTCCAATGTACTTGTTGAGATGATTACTTCTTGTGACAAGAGCGTGAGTTACTTAGTAGAAATTTGCTTATCCCTTAAATAAGTGCCCGTATAGGTGTAGCTATTGGGAAAGCAACGTAAAATCTAAAAATAAAACCTCACTATATACTAGTGGGAGGGCCCTTATGCAATAAGGGAAGTATCAAGATTCCATGTTTAGCACTCATCGTCTATGTTACTGATGCTAACCCCCACAAAAGTAATAAAAGTACTTAGTCTTCTAGAAGAGTTTACTGCTTAGGGTAGATAGTGGAATTAGACGCTTTCTATCCATTGCAATGGGTAGGCATTCCGAAAGGGATGTGTTGTTGAGTCTTATATGAATTTAATGAACTAAGTCTTCTAAAAGAATGTACTAATTCGGGTAGGTGGTAGGATGGGATGATATCTATATATGTCACTAAGTAGACCATATAAAAGGGTGTACAACTTAGGGTAGGTGGTGGAATGGGACTCCATCTACTCATTATACTAAGTAAGAATTCAAAAAGGGAAGTCTTAGTGTGTTGTTTGAGTGTTCTTCTAATGTCTTGTCATTCAGTGTAGTAATTTTATCCCTAGGTGAGTTATCCCAAAAGGGGTAGTCTTAGGGATCACCTAAGTGTGTATTCAAAGAGATGTATGGGTGTTTCCTTCGTGTCGTACCTTGGGAGTATTAGGACAACCTTTTTTAGGGAAACTCCTATGGAAATAAGCTCACTTTCTCCTTTTCTTTACCTTGGAAATTCACTTTTTTGATATTGATGTAGTTCACTGTAATGTTTAAGGAGCTTACTATAAAAATTTGGGTACTTCACTATAAAATATTTCTTTTTGCTAAAAGTTCTGGAATTCATCTCTGTGTTAAATAATTAGTCATATGTTGTTTTACTTCTAAATTCATAATGGTTTTACTTATTTGGCATGAAAGTGTATTTTTACTAAAACTTCCCTTTTGAGATGTTTTTATATATGCCATCCTTTGTACATTATTTGTATTAAAACCAAACTTTTTCTATACTCTATAAGTAAAGGTTTTTGAGCATGGTTGAAGTTAAGAATACAAGCATGGCAAATATTCTCTCAAGAAAAAGTATGGCCTCATATATCTGAGGGAATAGTTCCTACTTTCTTAGATATGTTATTAAGCCTTATTATGTATTTCATTCAAATGTAAAGGTTCGTGTCCCTAAGAATGCATGTCATGTTCTTATGTTTTGCTAGTGATGATGAGATTTTATATGTATATATGAATGAACTCCTTTTAATATTAAATATCGTGAAAAGTTTAAATATCTCACTACTTTTCATGTCTTAAGTAGTTTATGATAGTTAAAGGGATTTTACAAGACCCCAAAGGGTCAAATACTCATTGTCGTGATCTAATGGTCTCCTTAACTTCTAAGGGGTACTTGCGGGTCGTGACATACTTTTTATTGGAGCATAAACTTATGGAAAATTGTTTATGCTCTAAAATTGTCACAAGCCATGTGTAGTAGAGTCTTATTAATTATTTTGAATGACCACACATCCATGGACAAGAGGCTACAGGACGATAGAGTTCAACTTTCTTCATTACTCATAAATTATTCCATAGAACTTAACTCCATGTGGTCTCTCTTGTATGTTCCCTTGTCAAGTGGTCTTCTATGTGTGATTACTTGGATGGGGAAATGTTTTTATTTCTTAGGGAGAGAAATTTGATTTTTTTATGCTTATGATGGTTTTATGGCTAGAAGAGTGGATATGAAGGTGAGTTTTGATAATTGTGATGCGATGCCATTTATGGGTAGGTGTGATTTATGAGATTGGAAGTGATATGATGAGACACTATATAGGGGTGAAGTTCTAAGCATGGTTATAATTATAATAATTGAATAAAGTGCCTTGGAGAGGAAATGAGTTATCTTATGAGTATGTTCAATGATGGTAGAAAATGCTTTAATGTGTAAATTGAGAAATGTTAAGAGGATATGGAGATTTAATAGGAGTATATGGCAACCTTGTTGTGTGGTTATGTTTTAATAATTGTTCTTGTTATTTGGTTGATGTTGTTGTGTAGGTTTACACTAAGGAGGATATGTTTTATGAATACCTAGTAAGGGAGTTTTGTTCCATCAAATTAATGTAAGTCAAGACTAAAAGTTTATTTAGGTGGTGGTTCAGAGAGTTTGTCTAAGCTTGAATCCTCAGAGGAGAGTATAATGCATTAATAGTTGAGTTGATGTTTAGTCACGATGATAATGTGTTTAGAGATGTGTGAGTTCTTATCTTCTAAAAAGCATATTGGAACTTTTAAGTATGAGGCCTTGAAGATGGCTTTACCCTAAGTGTGAAAGAATGAGTTTAGAAAAAATTTAGTAAACATCCTCATCTTTCTTTTTTGTTCTTATTCATGATTGGGGCCAAATACTTAGTAGATTTGTAATGATTCATAGTCTTGCAAAATAGTATGAGTGATCATGTGTTCTATATGATGTTAGATGACTTAAGGTCTAATGTTAAAGAAGCAAGTAAAAGCTACTTTTTTGCATAATGAATGTTAACTATAATTGCATGTAGTGTACTTAGTTCTACAGAATCCTAAGGGGTCACTAAGTGGGAGTGGTATTATGGGATGCTACTATCACATTGCACTTAGTTTAACTCACTAACTCTATGGAGTAAGTTAGTATGTCTTTTTCCCTCATATTGTTATGTTTTCTTGATAAAGATGCTTGAAAGGTGCATTGTTCATATTTTAACCATGTGACACATGGATGTTTTGAGTTCACTATAAAGAAATCCGAATTTTAAGAAAATTACAGTTTTCATGAACAATGGTTTCAATGTGTTTATAAATGATATTTTTGAGCATGATTAATGTTGGAGAATGTATTTCCTCTATAAGTGAAAAAATTAAAGTGAGATTGAATTTGTGATGTTCTACAATGGGTCCTATGCTACAGTGATGATCATTGTGAAAATCATCATTTTTGAAAAAAATTGCTTTGTCTTTAATTGAACTAACAATATTTGTAGAAGTGTTCTATATGATCATGTTTAATGTTTGAGAAGTTAGTTCCTCCGTATATGAAGGTAAGGGTGAATTTTCAAAAGTGAAAATTCTCGTAAAGTCCTTTTACTCCAATTTGTTTGAATGCTTGAAGTTGTGCTCCTTGTTTGTTGGTTCCTTGAATATGATGTTTGAGCCATGTAAAGGAGTTTTGAGGGTTGTTACTTATGGTATGAAATTATTTAGTTATGACTAAGGTTGTAGTAAAGGAAAGAGTCCTTGTATGATGCTATGAAGTATGTCCCTTATGTCTAGTATTAAATGGAAGTGCTATGACTTGTTCAGTATGCTATTCTTAGTCTAGGTTACTTCTTATGTACACATGGTGGAAGTAGTATTATGGGATTATACCTACCAATGGCACTAGTGTGGCTTTGGAATTTTGTTAGATGATGGTCCTTATGTGAAGCTTATCTCCATGAAGTTCTTATGACTAGTGAATATATGTTGTTATGTTTATAAATTATATTTATGAGAGACTATTGTAATATGACCTAAAGGTGATACTTTGTACTAAGTACACTAGAGGGTTACTTGGGAAGTTAAGGAGTTAAGAAAAAAAGAGGTTATTGTGAATAAAAAAGTAGTTTACTTTAAAGGTAAAGTAGTTACTATAAAGTGATACTAAATGTGACTTAAATGCAATGTATGCTTTATGTGATGCTATGACTATTTTATATGCCTAAATGAAGTATGTGTATTGTATGATGCTTAATGCATAAGGTTTAATAAGTTTTCACAAAAGGCCTGTTAGAAGATGTCAAATGAAATGTCCTCTTTAAATCAATATTTTTGCATGGTTTCCATACTTAGTGCATCCTTGCTTCAGGATGTCTCCTAGATTGAAGTCCTTTCATGAATCTCCCAAGTTCAAGTAAAGGAACCCTTATGATTCAAGGGTTTCCTATGACAACATGTTTCATTAAGTTCATGTAATAGTTAGCTTCTATTTTATCTTGTAAGGGTTATTTCCTTATTCTATTCTTTTGATTTACATCTTAAGATGGCAAAGAGACTTAAAATCTAATTATTTACTATATATATATGTGTGTATATATATATATATATATATATTAAAAATATATATATATATAAAGTGATGATTCTAACATATGATATGCTATGAAAAGTTAAAAATTTTCTGCTACTTTTATTATGATTATGCAATGAAATATACTTATGTGCTTGTATAAGACCACCGAGAGGTCAAGTATGACATGATACTTCTAGGGTGTGTTACCCCGGTGTGACAACTTGGTATCATAGCATAAGGTTTTAAAAGCGGTTTTAGGCTCGAAAAACATATGTTGACACGTCTAGTAGATTCGCGTTTATCGGTGATAAGTCTCTACACATCTATGAGCGACATATATAGGACGATAGAGTTTCCCCTTTTCACTACTCATGTATCGTGCCATACAACTTAGCTTTGTATAATCTCTCTTTTATGTTTACCTTTTTGGTGGTCTTTTAGATGTTATTTCTTTGAACGGATGATGTTTGAAGCATGAGGGAGAAAAGGTGTGTTTTGATGCTTACATTGGTTTTGTTGCTTATAAAGTATATATAAAGGTGAAATTTTGAATGTTCATGTGATGCCATTTACGACAATATGTGATTATGTGAAATGATGTGTTATGTTGAGAAGCTACGATATTATATGGTTCTAGCGTGTTAAGAGTTGTTTTAGTATAATAGAGTTCCCTTCAAAGATGGCTTGTTATGAGTAAGTATGATTATAGTGTAATGATATGAATTATGCTTGAATTTTTTTGGAATAAAGTGGTACATAGTGAAAGAATGATGTTGCCTTGTTATTTCCGAAATGCCTTATAGTTGCCCTTATGTGGATTGAAGTCTTTGGTGTAGACTTGCTTCTTAGGAGTGAAGGTTTGTGTTTGACAATGTAAGGTGGTTACAAATTATTTTAGCTAATGAGATAACCCTTATGACTAGTTGATTAGTTCCCTTATTAACTTATACCTAATGATAGAACCCTTATGACTTGTTGATTAGTTCCCTTATTAACTTATTCTAAGAGTGGGGAAAAGGGGAGAAAGGGTTTTATTCCTGTGTTGGGATTATGTCTTTGCCCTACAATAACAAAAAGGGGTAGGATGTACCGTTAACTCTTAGAGGGAATTCAAAATATTGATGCTTACCTATTTCAAAGTGGTTAGTTGACTTTAACCTTTCATATTATGCATGGTCATTTGAGGAAGTGCTTAGGTTTTACCTAGGTATAGTTTGTTGGAAGTATCCACCAAAAGTTATGACCCTTGTAGGGTTGGTGTAGACTTAATTTCTCCTTTGTTTTTGAGGACATGAGGTGATAAATATGTAATTAGGATTACCTCAAGTGGGGTACAATGTGACTACATTTTGAGGTTATGAATGCCTTTATATAGTTTTATAGTGAGTTCCTTTGAACTTCCCTATGTTATGAATCACATAGAGTAATGGTTGTGGAGTGGTGTAAAGTAGCTAATCGGTTGTGATCTCATAAATTCAAAGAAGGAAATGGTTCCTTCTTCAGAGTTGGAAGGGGGTGAAATTAAGAAAATTTAGCATGGGATAGACCCTATAGTGAGGTGTGTTCTTTGTTAGAAAGATTAGCAAGTCCATGTTTCCTTTAATGAGATGACTTTTTATTAATTGATGTTACCTAAGTGGAGGATAGTGATGTGAGTACTAATGTGGTTGATATCCCTATCTTTTCCTGCTATTCCTACATAAGATGTAAACCAATGATTTCCTTAGTAGACTATTAGGATGGGAGTTTTTCATATGATCATAGGTTACATGTTCTCCATACGTTATGCATGTATTAAAGGAAACTATGTTATGCATGTTATGAAAGTTCATTATTGTATAAAAAAGGAATGTTTATAAAATTGCATGTTTGTCATGATATTGTGGCTCTCGATATGATTAATGTGCATTGAACTTCATAAGGTTGGTAGATGAACATGCTTGATCACACCTTTAATTTGATGGTATTTTTTCCCAATAATGAGGTTTTGAGTTTTCTTATATGACAAATAATGAATCCCTTAAAAAATATGCGACTTATATGAATTAGGAAGTGTTAATGTAGGCTCACCCCTGATAAATGATGGTATGTCTATACAATGTCATCAATGTGTGACAAAGAATTTTAGTAACTTTCCTATCTAATGAATGTTCATGAAAGCTAATGTCATGCTAAAATTGGAAATTTGTATGAAATGACTTCCTGTTGTTGTGATGCTTGTGGCATGATCTTCTATTTTTTACTTCATACGGGAGAAAAGTTAGAGCATTCTTCTTTTTGTAGTAAGTAAATCCTCCTCAAAATGAATTGACCTTTGTGCGTTGCTTTTATGTAAATCTATGAAGCCATGTGGGGATGTTGTGATAGGATAATGTAGTTCCTCCTTGAACAAAAGTTTAAGATGGTAGTGCTATGTATGACCTTTAAGGTACTATGTGTAGACTATGATATTGTAGTTAACATAAATGATTCATTATATTCGTGCAACTAAGTAAATTGCTTAATTTATAATGACTTGTAAGTTTGTATCATGCCTATGTGTGCAAATCCCTTGCATATCTAACCTTCTAATGAGATAATGTACATGCCTAAAAGTTTGAAAAGGTACTTCCTCAAAAATGAAATGAGCATGAAAAAGCATGTAAGAATGGAATAAAAATTAAGAGTAATCCATGAGTTTGTTATTATTCGAACGTACCAACTAGTTATAAAATCGGATGGCTAGCCTGCACCCGTGTTCTAGCCCATCCAAGAGATAGATCTGCCTCAATATTTTTTCCTTCCTTCAGCCTTTTTCCCATTAGCTTCTGCTATTTCAAGAAGCTTATATTATGCCTTTAATAGTACTCGAACCTCCATGATGTCGTTGATTTGGTTGCATGTTAGTATGAACGTTGTGTTCCTTGTATGTTTTGTGCATTGACATTTATATGTTAACATGTTATATGTTGTGAGCATATCTATGGTTCATTGAGTCATTGAATATGTTTTCAAAGGTTCCAAGTGTAATTTGAGGACGAATGTTCCCAAGCGGGGGATATTGTCAAGACCCTTGAAATGAGTTTTGGTGCACAGATCCTCACATGTGCCTAAAAGGTTAATATATGTTAAATAATTGTCTTACAGTATGATGACTACATTTAAGTCATTTGGAGGTCAAACGTCTGATGACATTACAAACTTAGCCTTGAGACGTGCATGTCTGTCTTGGTGTGCCTTGCCATGTTTTCAGTGTTTGTTTTTGTTAAAACATGTGTTAGAAAACTCTGGCTATGACTCCCCAAGGGACCCTGCAAAAGTCCATCGAGAAGGACCTAAAGACTGCCTAGTATTTCTTTGGCAAGGTCAAATAACGCTTAAACAACGAAGGATTGTCATTCCACCTACGCCCTATCGATGGGAGGCATAGCCCCATACTTAGCTTTGGGATTTCTCAATTCAAATGTAAAACTAAGAACCTATCAACGGCTTTGAGTACGGCCTCTCGATGGGTCTACTTGGCGTCGATTGTTCCTGTAATTGCACTCCAACGTGTTGTCCCTTAAAAGGGGGAATGGGAAATTCTCACTTCCTCGTTACACTATGGAATGTTTATTTAAGTGTTATTTAGGTATTTTAAGTTAGTATATAAGCCTTAACTCTAATTTATAAATCATTATTCAAAACAAATCTTTCCCTCTCAATTCAAACTATCAAAAAAACCCAACACCCTCATTAAAGACCAAGCTCAAGAACAACTTATGCATGTGAACTATTGGAGATATATTCTAGAAAAAGTTATGCATGTGAATCATTGGTAAAGTGATTTCAAATGCATTCTAACGTTGAATATCTAAATAAATTATTGTTGAATATGATTCGTAATACGATTCCATTAAGAACACATGATCTCTCTTTGATGTAAAAGTATGATACGTGATAGGTCTTGTGATCTTTACTAGATAGTGATTCAATTGTTACTAAATTATAGGATATAAATTAATCCTACACTAATCTATATCAATGGATTATGAATTTTTAAGAATTAATCAAGTGTTCATTAACATGGAGATTTCGTAAGTTGAACTATATTCCTCCACCTTCAATAGATTGATAATCTATTGTAGATGATTTTATCTTGGTCCTAGGATAGTTGAAGTATGATTTCCTCTATGTTAATGTAATTTTAGATACTGCCCTATGTAATATTATCAATGAATTTGGAGTATTGATCAATGATGATCAAACCAAGAGATATTGGTAAAATTGCCCAATTATTCTCCTTTTCTAAAAAATTGCTAGTTGAATTGGCCATGAATGTTATTGTGTGGTATTATCCTCTTAGGTTCGAGGCGATTACATTCATTTATATGCTTATGTGTGATTATCATGGCAGTTGAGGTATTTTATGCAAGATCAACTGATATGATGATCTCATGTTCAGAAAGTTGAAGGATTTACCCTTGATTCTAATATCATGTTCTAAGTTAATTAATGTTATCTGAAGTATTTGAATAGTTATCAACACGAATTGCATGATTTAGGTTTGTGAATGATGGTGTGAATATGTGATGATCATGTTAGTGTTAGGAGTGGTCTACATGGCTAATGACGATGAATAATCTTGTAGCATGACACTACACATATAAACATTATAATAATGTTTGATCAAAGTATCTAGGAGTCTTCTATAATAATGATTAAATATTACCTTGAATCCTATTCTATAATGAGAGTGTGTGTAGTCAATAGTCCTTAATACTCTATATGTGTGTATGACTTGAGACTTGAGGAATGTTGTACATGTTTTGTGATCTTTAGAGGTGGCTTTCTCAAGGTTATGTTATATCCAGTATGTGATCATGTTGACTAATGTACACACATATTCCTGCATATCTATGAATCGTATAAATTCATGATGATTAAGGAAAGTATAGTTCTCCTATGAATCATTATATATTTTCCATGTATGTGAAGTATATGATTAATGAAGTTATTAACTTGTGTGACTAGAGGTGTTTATGTGAAGATAGAGCTCACATTGTATGCATGCACACATGATGTATGATTATACGAATATGTGAAAGGACATTCTCACATGAAGTAGGGTCTATAATGAAAAGACATTCTCATCCTAGATTCTTTTGAGCTATATGATGTATCAACGAGTACGCTCCTAATGCCTTCTCAGTGTACTAATGCATTGAAGGAGTAAATATATTAAAATTGGAGTTAGATCCTAACACCTAGTAAACATGAAAAAAGAAATTGGGGGCTTCAGGTTAGTAAGTTCGACTTTTCATAAGAGAAGTTTCATGTTTTTGGAAGTTCGCGAGAGTGAAACCCCCACGCTAATAATTCGAGTTTGTAGAAGTAATATTCGTGTTCCATAACTACATGCCCCTATACATTATTGCTTGTGGTTACAACCTATATTGCTATGTATGGTTGGTTTTAGCTCAGGCAAGTTTTAATCTTCTCTTTCCGCTGTGGAAGGAGAACACCCGATTCCATGTAGCTCACGTGGTCTATGTCGGTTATGGCTAAGTCTTCCAAAGTAGGAAAGGAACTAAGATAAGATTTTGAAATCTAAGCAAAACTCCGTGAGGAGGTAAATTATATAGGTAGTATTATGGCCCCTACTCATGCATTGCACAAGTAAACTTCAAGAAACCATAAGGTTAGTATATTTAAGTAAGTAAGACTTATGTGATGTTATGTATGAATTGAATGAATGAATTGTTGAGTGACTTTGCTATGTTAAGATATGAATTAAGATTATGTATGTGAATTTCACTTATGGCTTCTAATGGGTTTACGTAGTATTTTCATGATTTTTGGTAAAGATTTTACTATAAGCATAAGAACAACACTTAATATCTTAGAAACACATAAGAAAGCATTCAAGAATTTTAACACATTTTTAAGAAACTCTTTACAGTGAGCTAATTCATTGTTACATTGTATTCTTTCACTGTTACAATGAAGTTTTTGAACGTCATAATGAACACTTTTTAGCATGTAATCTCCTAACTAAAACTTATCCCAAGACTCAATTAAGTAAGGAAAAGAGAGACCGTCATTATACGCTCTCTACGCACAACGAAATGATCCTTAAGATCACCTATAATGAGCTACACATAATTTTCAATCCACCAAACACGTAGGCATTAAATTCTCCTACCAAAAGTGATTCTAAGGTTCACTTGAGTGAGTTGTGAAGCGACCTCCCATATAATCCCTTTTACACACACTTGAGAGATTTTTTTGACTTCCTAGGATATAATCATTCTCACTTAACATCATAGCATTTATAGAATATGACATTCTCCTCTCAAAGGTTATCAAAAGACCTACCCAAGAAAATCAAGAACAGACTTTACATATATGACCTCTTCAAGAATACCTTAGAAATCCTTAATGTAATCTAAGTTAATGACTACATAATCAACAAACTTTCCTAAGTAGAGTCATTCTTAAGATTTGTCTAGGTATGAGATGAAGCTACCATTCATATGCCCCCTTCACACCTTAACCAGACAAGCATGTCGGCGGTATCCGTATTTAGTATGAGCAGCTAAATGCTGATATTGTCTAAGGCATTGCAAGATTATATTATATAGTAAATCATAATTTTGAATGTTGTATTTTAAGTATTTGCTTATTAATTTGAACTTCTTGCTCTTCTATATTGTTTCTATAATTTGTGTGAGGCATATCGTTCTTTTGATATGAGTATGAGGTATCCGATTAATATCCGGAGTATGCTTTGGTCAGCCTGACATTGGAAAACTTTCTTTAGCCAGAACCTCCCTTAGAAACGTTATATTGGATCTAGAGTTATATTTTAATAATTCTTACTTAATTTTCAACATATTAAAAGTTATGCTTACTCATTAATTTAATCTTTTCATGTAAGTCCATTAGATAGTATTTATTTTCTTACGGATAAAAACAAAAACATTTTGAACAAAATTAATATATCTTCGAAATCTACAAAGATTGCTAAAATTGGAAACGATTTAAAAACTGGAGTATTCCAGAAGAACCTTTCAAAAAAAATTACCAGTTAGGTAATTTCAGCTTTCTGACTCGTTGCAATATTAAAACTTGTGAGTCAACTATTGCTATCAATAATTCTTCTTAAATTATTCACCTTCTTAAATAAAAAGATTTAGACAGGTATAAATCTAATTTCAATTATTTACATATTTGGTTAGTACAAGTTGCTGTTAAGCCTTTATTTAGAAAAGGCCTTGTTATTCCTGTTTCTGTTCTCCTAAGAGATAACAGATTTTTGAATTTTGAAGATTCACTTTTAGGAGTTCTTCAAAGTAACCTTGCTGATGGGCCGGTTTATTTTAACTGCTATTCTAACTTCTCTTTTGACATTAATGATCCTAATGTCATCGACACCCTGACCGTCAATGTAAAAACTAAAAATCTGAATAACAAGACTGATTCTCGTGAAATAGCCATAATTTATCGAGTCTACTATAGACTAATGAAAACTCAACTTGCACCAAAAGCTTGCTTTGAAAGCGTCAGATGTGAAACCATGCTCATGGAAGCTAACCACTCACATAGTTCTATTTTTATTCCTAGAACTTTGCAATGGAAGGATATTCTCTCAAACAATGATTGGCATTTTGAGAATATTGCCCAACCATTTACTTCTCACCCTTAACGATCTCAGATCGAAAGAGTTGTTCAGTTCCCTGATGGATCTATTGATCTCAAATTCCTTGGGAATCCATCAATGACATCTTCATCTGCCCGAAGGTCATCGTGCTCTCCGTCTACATCGTACATATCCAGGACGATTCCCCGACCATCTTCCTCAAGAACCCTGGAGGACGAAGAAGACAACATTACGGTCACAGGTAACTCTGCGGACAACAGTAAAGGTAAAGTCACACGTGTTAATTTCACAGGTAATGTACCTAAAGTTTATTACCAGGATGTTTCAGGAAGTCATACGGCGAGTGAAATGGAACCGCTTGCTGAAAAACCTGCTTGGCTAGGAATGTTAAAGGTAAACAAACCTTTTGAGCCTAATCCAACCATTTTACAAGAACAATGGATTCATCCTGACAACCAAGTCAGAAGAAAATGGTATGTCTCATCCTATACTCTCAAACAGAGAGAAAACTTTAGAAATATCTGGATGAAAGATATAAGAAGAATAGTTTGTGAAATTGAATTCTTCAAATGGTTTGAAATGACTGGTAGAATTGAAAATTGTACTGAGTCCTTACAAGTTATCATTAACAAATGGTATACATCTTCTAAAAAAGTAGTAGAATCTACTACTACTCCTCTTGAAGGAATCAATATTCCTATTGCAGGTACAGTGATCAAAGCTTCTCCTTTCAAAGAGAAAAGTGATAAAACAGGCACTTTACTCACTGCTGCAGACATTGACAGAGTTGTTGAACAAAAGAAGTATTCAAACAAAATTCTTCATGTGATCTCTAGACAAATAGAGGACACAAAACCATATCTGAGTGTAAGACCAACACCGGCTTCCAGTTCTTCCAACCACATTATTGAAACCTACCCATGATTCAAAATACCATAATTTTCCACAAAAAAGTTCCCAAAACTTTCAGATACTTTTGAAGTCACAGGAAGTATCATTGAAAAAATCAATGCCCAGCATAATAACTTCAACATCTCTGCCAAAAATGATAAAGAAAAAAAAAAGGTTTCTACCATCTACAAAGAACCCACTCCTTCTTCCACAGAGAAAACCAACCTTCTCCAAAAACTTGCTAGTAGTCGATTTCACAAAATAAAAACTACCACAGCAAACCTTACTTCCCTGACCTACGGTATGAGGAAAATGCCTTTTTATCCACTTCATCACATGAAGGAAGAAGCATCACAGAATGGAATATTGATGGCCTTGCAGAACATCAAGTCTAAACTTCATGAAATGGGAGTTGCCATTACCGCATATAAGAAGTGAGGATCAACAAATATAGATGCTGCAAACATGATAATTGCAGGTTTCACAGGAATGTTAATACATTGGTGGGACAACTACTTCACTCATGAACTTAAGTATCTAATCATCAATGCAACAGCAAATGAAACTGTGGTAAAAATAGAAGGTAATACGCAAACAACTTCTACTCAAACAAGAGAAAATGCTTGTGCTACTTTACTTTATCATATTGTTAAACATTTTATTGGAGAACCAAAGTAATTTTAGGATAGGAGTCTCCAAATTCTAAGTAATCTAAGGGGCCCAAACTTAGACAACTTCATCCACTATAAACATGCCTTTCTAAGCAAATTTATGATCCGTCCAGATTGTAATTTGGATTCTTGGAAAGAACTCTTCATCAATGGCCTACCTCCTCTCTTTGCTGATAAGGTAAGAACTAAGATACAAGATAGGAATAATGGAAGTATTCCTTATAACAATCTTACCTATGGTGACTTGGTAAGCACCATAAATATTGTATCCCTTGAGCTATGCCAAGACATCAAACTGAGACACCAGCTTAAAATGGAACAATCTTCTTCAAGAAAAGAACTTGGATGTTTTTGCAGGGATTTTGGATTTATTACTTCGCCTGATGCTAAGAAGAAGGAGAATAAAGAAAAATCCCACAGAAGAAAGTCTAAGAGAAAAGATGATTCCTCCAAGACAAAGAAAAGGAGAGGGTCTAAAAGATCTAGCCAGAAGAAGCAGGATGTTTGTTGGAACTGTGGCAATGAAGGACATAGGTCTAATGAGTGCCGTTCAAAAACAAAGAAGAAGAAAATCAATCTTCTTAACATGGATGAAGAAACTAAAGGTAAGCTTCTTTCTATCCTTGATGAACTATTTTCTTAACCTTCAGGTACTTCTGAAGATTATAGCGAAGATAAAGACATCAACCTAGACTATGATTCAGAATCCAACCAATCTGCAAAAGGTTGTACTTGTACGGAGGGTTTTTGTACTTGTGGGAAAGAACCTCAAATCAAAGTTCTTTCAGATCATTCTGAGGAAGCTCTCTTTGATGTCATTCAACACATCATTGAGGATGAGGCTAGAAATCGTTTTCTTCTACAACTCAAAAATATCCTCCTCAATACGGACAAACCAAAAACTCGTCCAACTATTGAACCATTCGGTATGAAACAAGTGATGAATCGTTCTTATAACAATTCTGAACCAACAATTTCAGACCTTCCTCATGAAGTATCTTTTCTTAAAGACGAAATCCGAAATATCAATTCTCGCCTTTCTATCATAGAAATTGATATTCCTATTCGTCAGGATTCTAAAAAACCAGCTTTCTTAGACCATGAATCAAGACATAGCTTTTCAAGGAATGGTTCCGATGACGACGAGGATATTAGTAACCCTAATACCAACAATGATGATCTAGTAGAAACAGGACCTTCTAGTTACACACGTAACAACGCCTCTACATCTACAGCACCCGGTGTAACGGTAATATCCTCTATCAGACCTCAGAGTCATCATATCCCCATTAAAATAGTGGTAAATAAACATTTTGTTATTAACAAATTTGCTTTGCTTGATAGCGGTGCTGATAGAAACTGCATCACGAAAGGTATTGTTGCCCTTCAGTATTTAGAAAAAGTACTTCAAAACTATACTCCGCTACAAGAGAACTTTTGAAAATAAACTATAAGCTTTCTAAAACTCATATTTACAACAATGGAATTTGTATAACAATTGATTTTGTAATAACGAAAGATATTGATGAGGATATCATCCTAGGAATACCTTTTATTACTTAAATAAAACCGTATTTTACTAAATCTTTATGGTATCTCCACTAATATATTAGGATAAGATTTACTTTTCCTTTTGTAAAAATCCTTTTTCAGGAAGAAAGTAATTCCGTTAGAGAAAATACTGTTTTTAAAATAAACAAACTTTCTCAACATCTCACATTTTTGAAAGATGAAATTCGTATTAGAAAAATTAAACAGATTTTAAAAACCCCGGAGATTGAAAATAAGATAGCAAATCATCAAGAGAAATTTGAAAAATAAATTTGTTCTGATTTTCCTAATGCATTTTCGAATAGGAAAAAACATATTGTTTCCTTATCATACATAGAAGGATTCAATGAACGGTCCATAACCACTAAGGCAAGACCCATTCAAATGAATCACGAAATGATGGAATTTTGAAAAGAAGAAATTAATTCTCTTTTAAAAAATGGCATCATCAGAGTTTCTAAATCTCCCTGGAGTTGCTCTGCCTTCTATGTCAATAAAAACTCTGAGAAGGAAAGAGGTGCTCCCAGACTTGTAAGTAATTACAAGCCACTTAATTTCGTTTTAAAATGGATTAGATATCCCATACCTAATAAAAGAGACCTTTTAAAAAAAGATTTTTAATGCTAAAGTATTTAGAAAATTTAACATGAAATATGGTTTTTGGCAAATTCAGCTGGAAAAAATAAATATATAACTGTTTTAATGTTCAATTTGGACAATTTGAATGGAATGTAATGCCTTTTGGGCTCAAGAACGCCCCTTCTGAATTCCAAAACAACATGAATTCTATTTTCAATGATTACTCTTTTATGTCAAATGTTTATATTGATGATGTGTTGATATTTTCTGAAAGCATTGATTCTCATTTTCAACACCTCAACACATTCTTCAATGTTGTTAAAAATAATGGCCTAGTCGGTAGAGTAAGAAAATGATTTTTTTTCAAACAAAAATTAGGTTCTTAGACCATACTCTTTTTCAAGGAACTTATAAACCTATCTTTAGAGTAGATTGTAAATCTGCTAAAGAAATTCTTCAAAAAGATGTAAAAAATATTGTTTCAAAACAAATCTGTGCTAGATGGCAAGCTCTACTATCTAGCTTTGATTTTGATATTGATTTCATCAAATGAGAAAACAACTCTTTACCAGATTTCTTAACCCGTGAATTTTTGCAGGGGAAACATGACGCCATTTAAACCGGCTTCAAAAGGAGATACAAATTCGCCAAAACGAAAAATGGCTAGACCATTTCAACTCCCTCCTCTTACCCCAGCAAAATCTAGATTCTTCTTCCACAAGACCTGCTTTGACATTTCAAAATAAATTCACAGCTTTAGCTGAATATCTAAAGTTACAAGCTCCTCTTCAACAAAGGCTTCTAAAGCCAAACTACCCCCTCAACCTCAAAAAATCAACTTGAGACCAACTGTCGCTCTTGAAGCGTCATCCACCCTACAAACTAAACCAGCCTATGCAATGAAAGCCCCTGATTCTTTTGCCCAAGCAGTTAATCCTGAATATACTAATACCATCCCTTTAAAACCAAAACCGAAAGAAGAATCTTTTGATTTCAATGTTTCAAAGGTGTTACCCTTGATGGCACTTAGCAAAGAGGTTTCTAACATGGACATTAATTCATTAACAAAACCATGTTATACTGATTTCAATTATGTGGATATTGACAATCCACTAAAGACCAGAAGGTTTTATGAAGCCATTCTAGTAGACACCGACTCCATTGACATCGAACATTTCAAAGATGCTGACAACCAAATCCAATATTAAATATTAACAATTAAGAAGATATTGGAACCATATGAATGGTATGCAGATCATCTACACACTCTAGTTGCATTGACAATGGCACATCGTCCACAAATTTATAATTTGTACGATTATAAGGCCGTATAGATGAACTTTATTTAGCATAGACCAAGGCATACTTGGTTCGTTAAACACAACACAGCCATTACCAAGGGCATCATCCACATATGATTTTACGAATTGTGGAACCTATTCGGAAAAACCAATGAGGTCCTCCCTCAAAGATTCTCCAAGAGTTATGAAGAATTTCAGGCCAAAGAGGAGATAACAAATTTATCAAAGCATATCAAAATATGCAAATACTATATTAAGAAGCGAATTTCTTATATTATTACTTGGAACTTTACCAAGAATGAAATAGACTGTATTTTTTATTTGCGTAAACAAATTCAAGTTAAAGGCTGGGTTCCTAAACAACCTGCAAAGCCTATCTTTGAGAAGGTTGAAACTTCTCCTTGAAAGATGTCCAAGACAGTTCTCAAACAAAAGTTTAAAGAGGCCATGGACAACATAGAGGATTATTCAGAAGAACAAATCCTGAGGATGATCAAAGACGCCGCTTCAACCGAAAGCGACACCGACGATAACAGGGATATGTGTAATCCTCAAGTCTTAGCCTTGGCTTACATGGATCCTGACTATGAATAGGAAATGGCCTTTCATGACTGGATAGAGGCAAAGCCGGAATTATCTTTCACGAAAATACCTTTCACTATTTCATGTGTGGCATCCATTGAGAAGCTACAAGACAAAGTACTTTTGGAAAAGCAGTATCTGCTTTATCTAAAGAAGAGGCTCTGATACCATAATAAGAATCTAGGAAACTGCGGAATTAAAAGTTACAAATCACTTACAAATGGAAGGACTTTTATTCAAACTTCAAACTTCATTATACATAAGAGATGTCCTTCTTTGCCATAGTTCCAACAAACATCATGCTTCTGCTTGCTAGATCTTTTAGACCCTCTCCTTTTCTTTGTCTTACAGGAATCATCTTTTCTCTTAGACTTTCTGCTGTGGGATTTTTCTCTATTCTCCTTCTTCTTAGCATCAGGCGGAGTAATAAATCCAAAATCCCTGCAAAAACATCCCAAGTTCTTTTCTTGAAGAAGATTGTTCCTTTTTATGGTATCAGAGCCATGTTGGTGGTACCTTTATTGAGTATGAGCTGCTAAATACTGATACTTTCTAAGGCATTCCAAAATAATATTATATAGTAAATCATAATTTTGAATGTTGTATTTTAAGTATTTGCTTATTATTTTATACTTCTTGCTCTTATATATTGTTTCTATTTTTGGTGTGAGGCATATCGTTCTTCTAATATGAGTATGAGGTATCCTATTAATATCCGGAGCATGCGTTGGTCAGCTTGACATTGGAAAACTCGCTGTAGCCAGGAGGACATTAAGATTTAGTACTATTGGTGGTCTTGAAGCTAGTATGAATCTATCAGAAAGAACTTGATTGTAAGACCAACAGAACCTCCCTTAGAAACGTCATATTGGATCTAGCGTTATATTTTAATAACTCTTACTTAATTTTAAACATATTCAAAGTTATGCTTACTCATTAATTTAATCTTTTCATGTAAGTCCATTAGACAATATTTCTTTTCTAATTAATAAAAACCAAAGCATTTTGGACAAAATTAATATATCTTCACAATCTACAATGATTGCTAAAATTGAAAACGATTTACAAAACTGGAGTATTCAAGAAGAACCTTTCAAAAAAAATTACCAGTTAGGTAATATCAGCTTTCTGACTCGTTGCAATATTAAAACTTGTGAGTCAACTATTGCTATTAATAATTCTTCTTAAATTATTCACCTTCTTAAAGAAAAAGATTTAGACAAGTATAAATCTAATTTCAACTATTTACATATTGGGTTAGAATAAGTTGCTCTTAAGCCTTTGTTTAGAAAAGGCCTTGATATTCCTGTTTGTGTTCTACTAAGAGATAACATATTTTTGAATATTAATGATTCCCTTTTAGGAGTTCTTCAAAGTAACCTTGTTGATGGGCCGGTTTACTTTAACTAGTATCCTAACTTCCCTGTTGACATTAATGATCCTAATATCAGCGACACCCTGACCCTTAATGTCAAGACTAAAAATCTAAACAACAAGACTGATTCTTGTAAAATAGCCATAATTTATCGAGTCTACTATAAAGTGATGAAAACTCAACTTACATCAAAAGCTTTCTTAGAAAACGTCAGAGGTGAAACCATGCTCATGGAAGCTAACCACTCAGATAGTTCTATTTTTGTTCCTAGAACTTTGCAATGGAAGGATATTCTCTCCAACAATGATTGGCATTTTGAGAATATTGCCCAACCATTTACTTCTCACCCTGAACGATCTCAGATCGAAAGAGTTGTTCAGTTCCCTAATGGATCTATTGATCTCAAATTTCTTGAGAATCTATCAATGAGATCTTCATCTGCCCGAAGGTCATCCTGGTCTCCGTCTACTTCGTACCCATCCAAGATGATTCCCCGACCATCTTCTTCAAGAACCCTGGAGGACGAAGAAGACAACATTGCGGTCAGAGGTAACTCTGTGGACAACAGTAAAGGTAAAGTCACACGTGTTAATTTCACAGGTAATGTACCTAAAGTTTATTACCAGGATGTTGCAGGAAGTCCTACGGCGAGCGAAATGGAACCGCCTTCTGAAAGACCTGCTTGGCTACGAATGTTATAGGTAAACAAACCTTTCGAGCCTAATC
This sequence comes from Solanum lycopersicum, assembly GCF_036512215.1. Taxonomy (NCBI): domain Eukaryota; kingdom Viridiplantae; phylum Streptophyta; class Magnoliopsida; order Solanales; family Solanaceae; genus Solanum; species Solanum lycopersicum. Next base: position 50,547,211 of record NC_090810.1, on the reverse strand, counting down.
CAACAATTTTATAAGAACAATGGATTCATCCTTGCAACCAAGTCAGAAGAAAATGGTATGTCTCTTCCTATACTCTAAAAAAGAGAGAAAACATTAGAAATATCTGGATGAAAGATATGAGAAGAATATGTTGTGAAATTGAATTCTTCAAATGGTTTGAAATGACAGGTAGAATTGAAAATTGTACTGAGTCCTTACAAGTTATCATTAGAAATGGTATACATCTTCTAACAAAGTAGTAGAATATACTCCTCCTCCTCTTGAAGGAATCAATATTCCTATTGGAGGTACAGTGATCAAAGCTTCTCCTTTCAAAGAGAATAGTGATAAAACGGGCACTTTACTCAGTGCTGCAGACATTGACAGAGTTGTTGAACAAAACAACTATTCAAACCAAATTCATCATGTGATCTCTATAAAAATAGAGGACACCAAACCATATCTTAGTGGAAGACCAACACCGGCTTCCACTTCTTCCAACCACAATATTGAAACCTACCCAGGATTCAAAATACCAGAATTTTCCAAAGAAAGATCCCAAAACCTTAAGATACTTTTGAGGTCACAAGAAGTATCATTGAAAAAATCAATGCCCATCTTAATAACTTCAACATCTATGCCAAAACTGATAAAGAAACCAAAAAGGTTTCTACTATCTACAACGAACCAACTCCTTCTTCCACAGAGAAAACCAACCTTCTCCAAAAACTTGCTAGTAGTCAATTTCACAACATGAAAAACTACCACAGCAAACCTTCCTTCCCTGACCTGCAGAATGAGTAAAATACCTTCTTATCCACTTCATGTCATGAAGGAAGAAGCATCACTAAATGGAATATTTATGGCCTTGCAAAACATCAATTCTACAACAAACTCCATGAAATGGGTGTTGCCATTACCGCATACAAGATGCGAGGATCAAAAGATATAGATGCTGCAAACATGATAATTGCAGGTTTCATTGGAATGTTAAAACATTTCTACGACAACTACTGCACTGATTAAATTAAGTATCTAATCATCAATGCAACAGCAAATGAAATTGTGGTAAAAAGTGAAGGTTATATCCAAACAACTTCTACTCAAACAAGTGAAGATGCTTGTGCTACTTTACTTTATCATACTGATAAACATTTTATTGGAGAACCAAAGTTATTTCAGGACAGGAGTCTACATATTCTAAGTAATCTAAGTTGCCCAAACATAGTCAACTTCATCCACTATAAACATGCCTTTCTAAGAAAAGTTATGATCCGTCCAGATTGTAATTTGGATTTATGGAAGGAACGCTTCATCAGCAGCCTACCTCCTCTCTTTGAAGATAAGGTAAGAACTAAGATACAAGATAGGAATAATGGAAGTATTCCTTAAAACAATCTTACCTAGGGTGACTAGGTAAGAACAATAAATATTGTATCCCTTGAGCTATGCAAAGACATCAATTTGAGACACGAGCTTAAAAAGGAACAATCTTCTTCCAAAAAAGAACTTGGAAGTTTTTGCAGGGATTTTTGATTTATTACTCCGCCTTATGCTAACAAGAAGGAGAATAAAGAAAAATCCCACAGAAGAAAGTCTAAGAGAAAAGATGATTCCTCTAAGACAAAGAAAATGAGAGGGTCTAAAAGATCTAGCCAGAAGAAGCAGGATTTTTCTTGGAACTGTTCCAAAGAAGGACATAGGTCTAATGAGTGGCGTTCAAAAACAAAGAAGAATAAAATTTAAAGTTCTTAACATGGATGAAGAAACTAAAGGTAAGCTTCTTGCTATCCTTGATGGTAAATTTTCTGAACCTTTAGGTAGTTCTGAAGATTACAGCGAAGATGACGAGATCAACCTGGACAATGATTCGGACTCTAGCCAATCTGCAAAAGGTTGTACGAAAGCTTTTTGCACTTGTGGGAAAGAACCTCAAATCAAAGTTCTTTAAGATCATTCTAAGGAATCTCCCTTTAATGTCATTTAACACATCAATGACAATGAGGCTAGAAATCGTTTTCTTCTAGAACTCAAAAATATCCACCTCAATACGGACAAACAAAAAACTCGTCCAACTATTAAACCTTTTAGTATGAAACCAGTCATGAATAGTTTAGATAACAATTCTTAACCAACAATTTCAGACCTTTATCATGAAGTATCTTTTCTTAAAGATGAATTCCGAAATATAAAATCTCATCTTTCCATCGTAGAAGCTGACATTCCTATTCAGGATTCGAAAAATGTAAGATTTATTTCCGCAGTTTCCTAGATCCTTTTTATGAAAGTGGTTGAAACAAAATCATTTTCTTAGCGTTAACGACTAGGCCATTATTTTTAAGAACATGGAAGAATGGGTTGAGGTGTTTAAAATGAGAATCAATGTTTTCAGAAAATATCAACACATCATCAATATAAACAATTGACATAAAAGAGTAATTATTGAAAATAGAAATCATGATGTTTTGGAATTCAGAAGGGGCGTTCTTCAGCCCGAAAGGCATTATATTCCATTCAAATTATCCAAATGGAATATTAAAAGCAGTTTTATATTTATCTTTTTCAGAAATCTGAATTTGCCAAAAACCTGATTTCATGTCAAATTTGCTAAATAATTTAGCATTAAAAATCCTTTTAAAAAGGTTTCTTTTATTAGGTATGGGATATCTAATCCATTTTAAAACAGAATTAAGTGGCTTGTAATTAATTACAAGTCTGGGAGCACCTCTTTCCTTCTCAGAGTTTTTATTGACATAGAAGGCAGAACAACTCCTAGGAGATTTAAAAACTATGATGATGCCATTTTTTAAAAAAGAATTAATTTCTTCTTTGAAAAATTCCATCATTTCGTGATTCATTTGAATGGGTCTTGCCTTAGTGGTTATGGCCCGTTCATTGAATCCTTTAATGTATGGTAAGGAAACAATATGTTTTTTCCTATTCCAAAATGCATTAGGAAAATCCGAACAAATTTCTTTTTCATATTTCTATCGAAGATTTTCTATCTTATTAACAATCTCCGGGGTTTTTAAAATATGTTAAATTTTTCTAATATGAATTTCATCTTTAAAAAAGGTGAAATGTTGAGAAAGTTTGTTTATTTTAAAAACAGTATTTTCTCTAACGAAATTACCTTCTTCCTGAGAAAGGGTTTTTACAAAAGGGAAAAGTAAATCTTTTGTAACGACCTGTTTAGTCGTTTTGAGCAGCAGATTTTATTTCTGGAAAAACAGGCTGAGGCGACGGACCCCACGACGGACCGTCATGGGCACGACGGACCGTCGCAGGGTCTCGTTTCAAAACACTTAGAAAAACTGAAAATTGGGTACTGAAAATTGACTATCTGAACTTCGTAACGAAATGGCAGGACGGACCGTCACAGGTGTGATGGACCGTCATAGACCCTTGGTGGAAATTTGGGTCTCTGAACTTTGCGACGACCTGCAGGAAAGACCGTCGCAGGCACGACGGCCCGTCACAGGTTGCGCAATCCCTGTCCGGGTCGGATTTCTTTATACATTTTAAGGGACGTTTTTGACTATTCCTGCTTTAATTATACGATTTGTGGGTTAATGTTAATAAGTCCAATTACTTGGGGGTAAAAGCGGTAACCTTAAGTTAATTAGCGGGTTATTATTTCCATCTTTTACACTTGATTATATGTTAATTAGGGTAAAAGAAAGAGGGTTTGAATAAGAAAAATAAAAGAACAAAGAGAAAACAGAAAAAGAAAGAGAACAAGTAGAGAGAGAGAGAGAAACGAAGAGGATAGCAAGGATTTTGAGAATATAGCTTGTTGATCGCAATTCTTCGGTGGAGGTAGGTTATGGTTTTCATGCTTTCATAGTAAACTCTTAATAGAGAATGATATGTATTGGTAGTATTGTAAACCCTGCTACGTGCTTAATTGTATGCATGCATGAACGTGATTATATAAATGTGATTATATTAAGCATGATGAAGTTATTGAATCCCAAATCTTGATAAAAACCTAATCTCTTTTTAATGATGATGCCTTGGTAAGAAAGAAGGTTTGATGAATTGATGGAAGGAGATTAGGGGATCGGGTGTCACGAACCTACACATAGAATTAGGGGATCGGGTGTCATGAACCGACACGTAGAATTAGGGGATCGGGTGTCACGAACCGACACGTAGATTTTGGGGATCGGGTGTCACGAACCGACACATAGAAATAGGGGATGGGGTGTCACGAACTGACACGTAGAATTAGGGGATCGGGTGTCACGAACCGACACGTAGAATTAGGGGATCGGGTGTCACGAACCGACACGTAGATTGAGAGGATCGGGTGTCACGAACCGACACGTAGATTTAGGGGATTTGAGTGTCACGTACCGACACAGGAGGATTAATGAATATTGAGGGAGTGGAGTGTCACGTACCGACACAAGAGAAATAAAGATAATGAATCTTGAAAGATTTTAATATACTCAATCTAATGAACATGATTCCCAAATGAGTATGGTATCGAGGCTTGAGTCCTCATGTGTGAACTTGACGGTAATTGTTAATGATATAGTATTTGTTGTTGCTACATGTTGAGTATCATAGTTGATTTTATGATATTACTTTGTATATATTGATTTCTATTTTGAGTTGGCCGATGATATCTACTCAGTACCCGTGTTTTGTACTGACCCCTACTTCTATGTTCTCTTCCTGTTTATTTGTGGAGTGAAGCAAACGTGCCTTCGTCTTAAACTCAACTGTAATTCAAGCCAGTCTTACTACATCGGAAATTCAGGGTGAGCTAATGCTTCTAGCTTGGACTGGATCTTCTTCTTCAAGTCTTGATGCCTTGAACTTCCGGCATGGACTAGCTTCTTATGTATTTTTAGCTTTTAGAATACTCTTAGTTTAGTCGTTTGATCATAGATGTTCTTGTGGTGATGACTTCCAGATTTTGGGGATAATAATAGTTATTGATTTTATTAATGAGTTTAAGTCTTCCGCATTACTTTATGTTGATATTATATTGAAATGTTAAGGTTTAGATTGGTTGGTTCGCTCACATAGGAGGGTAAGTGTGGGTGCCAGTCGCAACTCGGTTTGGGTCGTGACTAACTTGGTATCAGAGCCTTAGGTTCGTTGGTCTTATCACACAAGAACGAGTCTAGTAGAGTCTTAAGGAACGGTAGGGGGGCGCCTTTACTTTTCATTGAGAGGCTATAAGACTTTAGGAAAATTCCATTCTTTCTTTCCTTCTTTCGTGCTATTACTTGGGTCCAATTGGTATCTAGGTGATACAAATTGGTATCTGACCATCTTCACTCTATTTCGCAGATGGTTAGAACTAGAGCAACAACCGCGCCAACATCAACATCGGCAAGGCAAGAGGTGTCTGAGCCAGCCACTGGGGCTGTAGCTCGAGGAAGAGCAGCGGCAAGAGGCCGCGGTAGAGGTCGTGGGAGGACGTCCTCTAGGGGAAGAGGACGAGCACCTAGCCCATCTAATACTAGGGAAGTGACTCCTCCACTGACTGAGGAGGTAATAAGAGAAGGGGAGGATGGGGAAAATGAACAAGTGCAGAATGAGGGATTGCCACCCCAGCCTACCCCAGAGATGATAAATCAGGTGCTCGCTTATCTTAGTGGGTTGTCTTATCAGGGTCAGGCACCCTAGTGTTTTCTGCACCAAAACCTCCGGTTTCAGAGGTACAACATGAAGCCACTAGGGCTCCTCGTATGGATGCCTCATTAGACATAGGCACGTTTCGACGTCTGACTATTGGGCCTATAATGACAAATGATCAACATGAACTTTTCAGTAAGTTCTTTCAATTGAAACCTCCAGTCTTCAAGGGTGCTAAGTCGGAGGATGCTTATGATTTTCTTGTTGACTGTCACGAGCTACCACACAAGATGGGTATAGTAGAACGGTTTGGTGTGGAGTTTTTGACTTATCAGTTTCAAGGGAACGCCAAAATGTGGTGGCGGTCACATATTGAGTGTCAACCAACAGAGGCACCACCTATGACTTGGGCCTCATTCTCTAGCTTTTTCATGGAGAAGTATATCCCCTGAATTTTGAGGGATAGGAAAAGGGATGAGTTCTTGAGCCTAGAGCAAGGTAGGATGTCGGTCAATGCATATGAGGCTATGTTTCGTGCATTATCCCAATATGCCACCAAACTATGTTTCAGTCCACAAGAGCGGATTCACCGTTTTGTGAAGGGGTTGAGGTCAGAGTTGCGGATTTCAGCCTTACAGGTAGCGGCTACAGCAAAATCCTTCCAAGAGGTGGTAGACTTCGTGATAGAGGTGGAAGGAGTGAAGCCAGATGACTTCACCACGACATCGACATCAAAAAGGTTTCGAAAGGGAGGTGAGTTTAATGGTTCTTACTCTAGAGGACAAGGTTCCGGAGGTTACTCAGTTCGACCCATTCAGTCTTCACTATAGACTGTAGTTGGGGGTCCACCTCAGACCGGTCAACACTTCTCCAAGAGACCTATGCTTGACTCCAGAGAGTTTTACGGGTGTGGGGAGCCTGGGCATATTAGGAGAAATTGTCTAAAACAGAGTTATAGACCCCTAATGGCTAGAGGTAGAGGTAGTCATGGTAGAGGCCGTCATTCTGGAGGACGTGGTGGTCGAGGTAATGGTGGTCACCAAAACGGCCGAGGTGATGGGAAAACTGGAGCCAATATATCACAACATGGTAGGGGGAACGGACAGATGAACGATAGGGCCCATTGTTAGGCTTTCCCTGGGCGGTCTGATGCGGAGGCATCTGATGCTGTCATCACAGGTAATCTTCTGGTTTATGATTGCATGGCTTCTGTATTATTTCATTCTGGATCCACATTTTCTTATGTATCTTCCTCATTTGCTAATGGTCTAAATTTACATTGTGAATTACTTGATATGCCTATTCGTGTTTCTACTCCGGTGAGTGAGTCTGTTGTAGTTGAAAAGGTGTATAGGTCTTGTTTGGTGAACTTTGTGGGGAGCAACACTTATGTAGATTTGGTTATCTTAGAAATGGATGATTTTGATGTAATTCTGGGTATGACTTGGCTTTCTCCGCAATTTGCGATTTTTGATTGTAATGCTAAAACGGTGACGTTAGCCAAGCCTGGGCAGATCCGTTAGTTACGGAGGGTTACTACACTTCCAATCCGGTGCGTATCATCTCCCTTCTTCGTGCTAAGAAAATGGTTAGTAAAGGGTGTTTAGCTTTCTTGGCACATCTCAAGGATGACACCACCCAAGTACCTTCGATTAAGTTGGTTTCGGTGGTCCGTGAGTTTCTGGATGTGTTCCCTGCAGATCTTCCTGGTATGCCACCAGATAGGGATATTGATTTTTGTATTGACCTTGAACCGGGTACTCGCCCCATTTCGATACCCCCTTATAGAATGGCTCCTGCGGAGTTAAAAGAGTTAAAAGCCCAACTTCAAGAGTTGTTAAACAAAGGCTTTATTAGACCAAGTGCATCTCCTTGGTGTGCTCCGGTTTTGTTTGTAAAGAAGAAGGATGGGAGTTTTCGAATGTGTATAGACTATAGACAACTAAACAAGGTAACCATAAAGAACAAGTATCCTCTTCCCCGCATTGATGACTTGTTCGATCAGTTATAAGGTGTTTGTGTCTTTTCTAAGATTGACTTGAGATCCGGTTATCATCAATTGAAAATACGGGCGACGGATGTGCCAAAGACTGCTTTTCGAACGAGGTATGGGCATTACGAATTTGTAGTGATGTCTTTTTGTCTTACGAATGCCCCTGCTGCGTTCATGATCTTGATGAACGGGATTTTTAAGCCATATTTGGACCTCTTCGTGATCGTATTTATTGATGATAGATTGGTATACTCAAAGAGCAAGAAGGAACATGAAGAGCATTTGAGAATGGTATTGGAAATGTTGAGGGAGAAAAAGCTTTATGCCAAGTTCTCTAAGTGTGAGTTTTGGCTAGATGCAATGTCCTTCTTGGGGCACGTGGTTTCTAAGGATGGAGTGATGGTGGATCCTTCTATGATTGAGACAGTGGAGAATTGGGTAAGACCTACTAATGTGTCAGAAATAAGGAGCTTTGTTGGGTTAGCTAGCTACTACCGCAGATTTGTCAAGGGATTCTCTTCTATTGCTTCCCAACTAACGAACTTGACTAAGCAAAATGTTCCATTTGTATGGTCGGACGAGTGTGAAGAAAGCTTTCAGAAACTCAAGACTCTGTTAACTACTGCACCAATTCTCACCTTGCTAGTGGAGGGTATGAATTTCATTGTCTATTGTGATGCATCCTATTCGGGTTTGGGTGCAGTGCTAATGCAAGAGAAGAATGTGATTGCTTATTCTTCATGACAATTAAAAGTGCATGAACGTAACCACCCAACTCATTATTTGGAATTGGCTGCGGTAGTGTTTGCATTAAAGCAATGGAGACACTATTTATATGGGGATAAGTGTGAGGTCTACACTGATCATCGTAGCCTTCAGTATGTCTTTACTCAGAAAGATTTGAACTTCAGACAGAGGAGATGGATGGAATTACTGAAGGAATACAACATCACTATTTTGTATCATCCGGGGAAGGCGAATGTTGTAGCGGATGCTTTAAGAAGAAAGGTGGGAAGCATGGGAAGTCTAGCTCACTTGCAAGCTTCTAGACGGCCATTGGCTAGAGAGGTTCAGACTCAAGATAATGACTTGATGAGATTAGAAGTAAATGAGAAGGGGGAATTGTTGGCTAGTGTGGAGTCAAGATCTTCTTTTCTTGACAAAATTAAGGGAAAACAGTTTGATGATGAGAAACTAAGGCAAATACGAGATAAAGTATTGCGAGGGGAGGCTAAGGAAGCACGAATTGATGAGGAAGGTGTTTTGATAATCAAGGGAAGGGTATGTGTACCCCGCGTCGATGATTTAATCAACACTATTCTGAAAGAGGCTCATAGTTCAAGGTATTCTATACATCTAGGTGCAACCAAGATGTATCGTGACCTAAAACAACACTTTTGGTGGAGTAGAATGAAGCGTGATATTGTTGACTTTATTGCCAAGTGTCCAAACTGTCAACAAGTAAAGTATGAACACCAAAGGCCCGGAGGAACACTTCAGAGAATGCCCATTCCGGAATGGAAGTGGGAAAAAATTGCAATGGACTTTGTGGTTGGTCTTCCAAGTACAATGGGTAAGTATGACTCCATTTGGGTGATTGTTGATAGGTTAACTAAATCTGCTCATTTCATTCCGGTAAAGGTGACTTACAATGCAGAGAAGTTAGCCAAGATCTATATCTCAGAAATCGTTCGATTGCATGGGGTTCCACTATCCATCATATCAGATAGAGGTACACAGTTTACTTCTATGTTTTGGAAAACATTGCATGCGGAATTGGGTACTAGGATGGACCTTAGTACTGCGTTCCATCCTCAGACCGATGGTCAGTCTAAAAGGACGATTCAAGTGTTGGAGGATATGCTTCGTGCATGTGTGATAGAGTTTGGTGGCCATTGGGATATCTTCCTACCCTTAGCGGAGTTTTCATACAATAATAGCTATCACTCAAGTATTGATATGGCCCCATTTGAAGCATTGTATGGGAGGAGATGTAGGTCTCCCATTGGTTTGTTTGATGCATTCGAGGTTAGACCTTGGGGTACTGACCTTTTGAGGGATTCGATAGAGAAAGTGAAGTCTATTCAAGAAAAGCTTCTAGAGGCGAAAAGTAGACAAAAAGAATATGCAGATCGAAAGGTTAGAGACTTAAAGTTCATGGAAGGTGAACAAGTCTTGTTGAAGGTTTCGCCAATAAAAGGGGTGATGCGATTTGGTAAGCGAGGTAAACTTAGCCCAAGGTATATTGGTCCATTTGAAGTACTTAAGCGAGTAGGGGAGGTGGCTTATGAGTTAGCCTTGCCTCCAGGGCTGTCCGGAGTGCATCCGGTATTCCATGTGTCTATGTTTATAAGATATCATGGGGATGGAAATTACATTATCCGTTGGGATTCAGTTTTGCTTGATGAGAATTTGTCTTATGAGGGGAAACCTGTTGCCATTCTAGATAGAGAAATTCGCAAGTTGAGATCAAGGGAGATTGCATCCATCAAAGTTCAGTGGAAGAATTGACCCGTTGAAGAAGCCATTTGGGAGAAGAAGGCGGATATGCGAGAAAAATACCCATATCTATTTACAGATTCAGGTACTTCTTTTCGCCCTTGTTTTCCTTCTTGTGATCGTTCGGGGACGAACGATGGGTAAATTGGTATCTATTGTAACGACCTGTTTAGTCATTTTGAGAAGTAGATTTTATTTCTGGAAAAACAGGCTGAGGCGACGGACCCCACGATGGACCGTCATGTGCACGACGGACCGTCGCAGGGTCTCGTTTCAAAACACTTAGAAAAACTGAAAATTGGGTAATGAAAATCGACTCTCTAATCTTCGTAACGAAATGGCAGGACGGACCGTCACAGACCCTTGGTGGAAATTTGGGTCTCTGAACTTTGCGACGACCTGCAGGGCGGACCGTCGCAGGCACGACGGCCCGTCACAGGCTGCGCAATCCCAGTCCGGGTCGGATTTCTTTATACGTTTTAAGGGACGTTTTTGACTATTCCTGCTTTAATTATAAGATTTGTGGGTTAATGTTAATAAGTCCAATTACTTGAGGGGTAAAAGAGGTAACCTTAAGTTAATTAGCGGGTTATTATTGCCATCTTTTACACTTTATTATATGTTAATTAGGGTAAAAGAAAGAGGGTTTGAATAAGAAAAATAGAAAGAACAAAGAGAAAATAGAAAAAGAAAGAGAACAAGTAGAGAGAGAGAGAGAAACGAAGAGGATAGCAAGGATTTTGAGAAGATAGCTTGTTGATCGCAATTCTTCGGTGGAGGTAGGTTATGGTTTTCATGCTTTCATAGTAAACTCTTAATAGAGAATGATATGTATTGGTAGTATTGTAAACCCTGCTACGTGCTTAATTTTATGCATGCATGAACGTGATTATATAAATGTGATTATATTAAGCATGATGAAGTTATTGAATCCCAAATCTTGATAAAAACCTAATCTCTTTTTAATGATGATGCCTTGGTAAGAAAGAAGGCTTGATGAATTGATGGAAGGAGATTAGGGGATCGGGTGTCACGAACCGACACGTAGAATTAGGGGTTCGGGTGTCGCGAACCGACACGTAGATTTAGGGGATCGGGTGTCACGAACCAACACGTAGATTTAGGGGATCGGGTGTCACAAACCGACACGTAGAATTAGGGGATCGGGTGTCACAAACCGACACGTAGAATTAGGGGATCGGGTGTCACGAACCGACACGTAGATTTAGTGGATCGAGTGTCACGAACCGACACGTAGATTTAGGGGATCGGAGTGTCACGTACCGACATAAGAGGATTAATGAATATTGAGGGAGCGGAGTGTCACGTACCGACACAAGAGAAATAAAGATAATGAATCTTGAAAGATGTTAATATACTCAATATAATGAACATGATTCCCAAATGAGTATGGTATCGAGGCTTGAGTCCTCATGTGTGAACTTGACGGTAATTGTTAATGATATAGTATTTGTTGTTGCTACATGTTGAGTATCATAGTTGATTTTATGATATTACTTTGTATATATTGATTTCTATTTTGAGTTGGCCGATGATATCTACTCAGTACCCGTGTTTTGTACTGACCCCTTCTTCTATGTTCTCTTCTTGTTATTTGTGGAGTGCAGCAAACGTGCCATCATCTTCAACTCAACAGTAATTCAAGCCAGTCTTACTACATCGGAAATTCAGGGTGAGCTAATGCTTCTAGCTTGGACTGGATCTTCTTCTCCAAGTCTTGATGCCTTGAACTTCGGGCATGGACTAGCTTCTTATGTATTTTTAGCTTTTAGAATACTCTTAGTTTAGTAGTTTGATCGTAGATGTTCTTGTGGTAATGACTTCAAGATTTTGGGGATAATAATAGTTATTGGTTTTATTAATGAGTTTAAGTCTTCCGCATTACTTTATGTTGATATTATATTGAAATATTAAGGTTTAGATTGGTTTGTTCGCTCACATAGGAGGGTAAGTGTGGGTGCCAGTCGCAACCCGGTTTGGGTCGTGACATCTTTCCCTCATATATTAGTGGAGATACCATCCAGATTAGTAAAATACGGTTTATTTGAGTAATAATAGATATTCTTAGGATGATATCTTCAGAAAATGGTTCATCAAGGATAGCAAGAAAATTACCTTTATTTTCTTCATCCATGTTAAAAATATTGATTTTCTTCTAATATGTTTTTGAACGGAACTCATTAGACCTATGCCCTTCTTTGCCACAATTCCAACAAACATCCTTCTTCTTCAGGCTATATCTTTTAGACCATCTCCTTGTCTTTGTCTTAGAGGAATCATCTTTTAACTTAGACTTTTTTCTATGGGATTTTTCTTTATTCTCCTTCTTCTTAGCATCAGGCGGAGTAATAAATCACAAATCCCTGCAAAAACTTCAAAGTTATTTTCATGAAGAAGATTGTTCCTTTTTAAGCTGGTGTCTCAGTTTGATGTCTGTTTATAGCTCAAGGGCTACAATATGTATGGTGCTTACCACGTCACCATAGGTAAGATTGTTATAAGGAATACATCCATTATTCCTATCTTGTATGTTAGTTTTACCTTATCTACAAAGAGAGGAGGTAGGCCACTAATGAATCGTTCCTTCATGAAATCCAAATTACAATCTTGACAGATCATAACTTTGATTAGAAAGGCATGTTTATAGTGGATGAAGTTGTCTATGTTTGAACAACTTAGATTACTTAGAATTTGGAGACTCTGTCTTGAAATAACTTTGGTTCTCCAATAAAATGTTTAGCAATATGATAAAGTAAAATAGCACAAGCATCTTATCATGTTTGAGTAGAAGTTGCTTGCGTATTACCTTCTATTTTTACCATAGTTTCATTTGTTGTTGCGTCGATGATTAGATACTTAATTTCATCAGTGCAGTAGTTGTCCTACCAATGTTTTAACATTCTAGTGAAACCTGCAATTATCATGTTTGCAGCACCTATATCTGTTGATCCTCGCATCATGTATCTGGTAATGGCAACACCCATTTCCTGGAGTTTGTTTTAGACTTGATGTCCTGCAAGGCCATCAATATTCCATTCAGTGATTCTTCTTCCTACATGAGATGAAGTGGATAGTTTTTCATGTTGTGAAATCGACTACTAGCAAGTTTTTGGAGAAGGTTGGTTTTCTCTGTGGAAAAAGGAGTGGGTTCGTTGTAGATGGTAGAAACCTTTTTGGTTTCTTTATTATTTTTGGCAGAGATGTTGAAGTTATTAAGCTGGGCATTGATTTTTTCAATGATACTTCCTGTGACTTCAAAAGTATCTGAAAATTTTGGGAACTTTTCTTTGGAAAATTCTTGTATTTTGAATCCTGGGTAGGTTTCAATATTGTTGTTGGAAGAAGTGGAAGCCGGTGTTGAATACTTCTTTTGTTCAACAACTCTGTCAATGTCTGCAGCAGTGAGTAAAGTGCATGTTTTATCGATTTTCTCTTTGAAAGCAGAAGCTTTGATCACTGTACCTGCAATAGGAATATTTATTCCTTTAAGAGGAGGAGTAGTAGATTCTACTACTTTGTTAGAAGATGTATACCATTTGTTAATGATAACTTTTAAGGTCAGTACAATTTTCAATTCTACCAGTCATTTCAAACCATTTGAAGAATTCAATTTCACAACATATTCTTCTCATATCATTCATCAAGATATTTCTTAAGTTATCTCTCTGTTTGAGAGTATAGGACGAGACATACCACTTTCTTCTGACTTGGTTGTCAGGAGGAATCCATTGTTCTTGTAAATTGTTGGATTAGGCTCGAAAGATTTGTTTACCTTTAATATTACTGGCCAAGCAAGTTTTTTAGTAGGCGGTTCCATTTCGCTCGCCGTAGGACTTCCTGAAACATCCTGGTAATAAACTTTAGGTACATCACCTGTGAAATCAACAATAGTGACTTTACATTTAATGTTGTCCACCGAGTAACCTTTGACTGTAATGTAGTCTTCTTCGTCCTCCAAGGTTCTTGAAGAAGATGGTCAGGGAAACGTCCTTGATGGGTACGAAGTAGACGGAGCCCAGGATGACCTTTGGGCAGATGAAGATCTGATTGATGGATTCTCAAGGAATTTGAGATCAATAGATCTATCAGGGAACTGAACAATTCTTTCGATCTTATATCGTTAAGGGTGAGAGTAAACGATTGGGTAATATTCTCAAAATACCAATCATTGTTGGAGAGAATATCCTTCCGTTGCAAAGTTCTAGGAACAAAAATAGAACTATGCGAGTGGTTATCTTCCATGAGCATGGTTTCATCTCTAACGCTTTCTAAGCAAGCTTTTGGTGCAAGTTGAGTTTTCATCAGTCAATAGTAGACTCGATAAATTATGGCTATTTCACGAGAATCAGTCTTGCTGTTTAGATTTTTAGTCTTGATATTGAGGGTCAGGGTGTCGATGACATTAGGATCATTAATGTTAACAGAGAAGTTAGGATAGCAGTTAAAGTAAATCGGCCCATCAACAAGGTTACTTGGAAGAACTCCTAAAAGGGAATCATCAAAATTCAAAAATCTGTTATCTCTGAGGAGAACACAAACAGGAATATCAAGGCCTTTTCTAAATAAAGGCTTAACAACAACTTTTACTAACCCAATATGTAAATAATTGAAATTAGATTTAAACGTGTCTAAATCTTTTTCTTTAAGAAGGTGAATAATTTTAGAAGAATTATTAATAGCAATAGTTGACTCACAAGTTTTAATATTGCAACGAGTCAGAAAGCTGAAATTACCTAACTGGTATTTTTTTTAAAGGTTCTTCTGGAATACTCCTGTTTTGTAAATCGCTTTCAATTTTAGCAATCTTTGTAGATTGCGAAGATATATTAATTTCGTTCAAAATGTTTTGGTTTTTATCCATTAGAAAATAAATACTGTCTAATGGACTTACATGACAAGATTAAATTAATGAGTAACCATTACTTTTAATATGTTGAAAATTAAGTAAGAATTATTTAAATATTACTCTACATCCAATATAACGTTTCTAAGGGAGGTTCTGTTGGTCTTACAATCAAGTTCTTTCTGATAGAGTCATATTATCTGCGGGACCACAAATAGTTCTAACTCTTAATGCCCTTCTGGCTACAACGAGTTTTCCAATGTCAGGCTGACCAATGCATGCTCCGGATATTAATCGGATACCTCATACTCATATCAGAAGAACGATATGCCTCACACCAAATGACAGGATGTTTGTTGGTCTGTGGCCGTCATTTGGTCCGTTGGTGGACACTGACAAGACATACGTGTGTCCAAGTCTTGGACCATTCTCTAGGGTCCCTTGTGGGTTCTAAGTGGAATCGTACCTAGACGTTCAACCCCTAAACACAGTCTTCTAGGTCATTGGAACATCTCACACCATTTTAAAGAAAAACAAACTTGTAAACTCACTCAAACGTATGGGAATACACAAGAAATATCTAAGGCATATCTTTTGAACGGTGTTGACCTTCTTGGATGTTTGACCTCCAAATTTAAAAAACTTCTCAAATCGCCTAAGGAAACTAAAAGAACTCATTTCAACACGAAACTAACTCAATAAACATTAAACGAAGCTCTAGTTCACCTTAGTTCATATTGAAACGTTAAATTCTACCCCACTTTGAACAACATTTTTCCTCGAATGACACAAAATACTTTAGGACCATCAAGAACTCACTAAGCATCACATAACAGAGTACAATAAAGGTCAAACATCATATTTAAGGAACTAACTAACAAGGATCACAATTTCACACTTTCAAACACTTTGTAACATAAGCACTTTGCGAGAACCTTCATTTTTCTAACTTCACCTTTACGCTTAACTTGTGGAGTAACTACCTTCTTCAACAATAAACATGCTCAGATACAAAACTTTTACACACATTTACTACAATTCAAGACAAAAAAAAATTTCAAAAATGAAGATGTTCATAGTAAGCATCACTTTAGCGGAAGCAACTTTGCAAAACATCACAAATTCAGTCTCACTTTCATTTCTTAACTTATAAGGAAACTACATTCTCCATCAGTAAACATGCTCATAAACATCATTTCTAATCACATTTAAACCATTGTTATTCAAAATGTAATGTTCACAATATTTGGACTTCTTTACAGTGAACTCAATACATCATTGTCATATCCTTAAAATTTACATAATGCACCTCTGAAGCAACTTTTAAAAGAAGACATTACAATATCAAAGACAATACCATACGAAATTACTCCAAACAAAGTTGGTAAGTTAAACTAAGTACAATGTGAAAGTAGCATACCATACTACCATTCCCACTTAGTGTCCTTATGGATTCTCTTGGACAAAGTAATATAACAATCTACTTAATTTTTATATGGAAAAGTTAGCTTTAACTTGGTTCATTAACATTAAACCATAAGTCATCTAACTTCATATACAACACATGATAACTCATACTATTATGTAAGATTAATAATCATTTAAAAACTATTAAGGATTTGGTCTTTAGATTCAATAAGAAAAAAAAGGAATGATGAGGATATAACCTACCTTTATACTCAACTAATTCTCCCCTACATAATTTAAAGACAACATCAAGGCCTCATACTTTGTTTTTACCTCAGGCAAGTCTTAATCTTCTCTTTTCGGTGTGGGGGGAGAACACCCAATTCCATGTAGCTCACGTGGTCTATGTCGGTTATGGCTAAGTCTTCCAAAGTAGGAAAGGAACTAAGATAAGATTTTTAAATATAAGCAAAACTCCATGAGGAGGTAAGTTAATATAGGTAGTATTATGGCCCCTACTCATGCATTGCACAAGTAAACTTCAAGAAACCATAAGGTTAGTATATTTTTGTAAGTAAGACTTATGTGATGTTATGTATGAATTTAATGATTGAATGGTTGAGTGACTTTGCTATGTTAAGATATGAATTAAGATTACGTATGTTAATTTCACTTATTGTTTCTAATGGGTTTACATAGTATATGTGGTGGAATGGAACTCCATGTTTACATTGCACAAGTAAGATTGTGAAGGAGTTGTGAGGGTGGTTTACTTATTGTATGACTCAGTGAGTTATGAATTAGGTTGTAGTAAAGGAAAGAGTCCTTGTATGATGAGAGATTGGTCACCTATGAATTTTCGAAGAACTAAGACATGAAACACCGGATAAACCGATGAAAGCTCTTGTGGTAGGTCTAATTCCTAGGATACTTGGATGACTTTTTGAATAATCTTATATGGGTGTATATAGCGTGGACTCAACTTTCCCTTTTTGACAAATCTCATTACCCCTTTCATTAGTGACACGTTGAAGAAAACCCAATCCCCTATAGAAAATTCTAGTCCTCTCCTTATAAAATCCGCATATGATTTATGTCGTCGTTGAGTTGTTTCTAGCATATGTTGTAGCGCTTTGACTTTTTGCATTGCTTGATGAATAAGATCTAGCCCAAATAATGCAGTTTCACCTTGTTCGAACCATCCTATTGGTGATCGACAATTTCTACCATATAAAGCTTTATAAGGTTTAATCTTTATACTGTTATGGTAGATATTATTATAAGCAGATTCAATAAGTGGTAGGTGATTAACCGAACTACCCTAGAAATCTAATATATACATTGACAACATATCCTCATGTTTTTGACTTTTATGTTATGCATTTCCAATCATTTGAGGGTTGGAGGCCGTACATAAATTCACTTGTTTTCCAAAACTTTTATGAAACAACATACAAAAAATTCCATTGAATTGAGCTCCGTTAAGATAATATAGATATTTGCACTCAATTGAGTCGAACTATATCTTTAATGTACAACCTTGCATACTCCTTAGATGTATAAGTAGTCTTCTGTGACAAACCACAAGTACACCCTAGAAGTTAGAGCATTCTTCACTCATCACATATCAAATGAGAGTTTGAGAAGTCTCTGTAAAGCCCCTCACATCTTTCATTAAAAAAGAAAACATTCTAAAGTTAGTAAGAATTTAAAACATTCTTCCCCCAGAAGAACTCTTTCCATAATCAATACGCAAGCAGAAGACATTCATTAAAACATTAAACATTTACAACATCTCATTGAACCATCTAAACTTTCGAGTATACAATACATGTATCTAAGCCCTTACATGACATAAAATAAATGACTAAGACATAATAGAAACATGTGTTTATTGTCCTCGAATCGATGAGGACTCACCACTACATCATCTTCAACCCTTAGAAACCTATCCATGGAAACCATACAAAAACCATTTAAAAGAGACATTAATTAAGTAAAATGATTTTGATGAATTTTGGTAAAGATCATACTATAAGCATAAGAACAACACTTAATACCTTAGAAACACATAAGAAAGCATTTAAGAAATTTAACACATTTTTAAGAAACTCTTTACAATTAGCTAATTCACTGTTACATTGTATTCTTTCACAGTTTCAATGAAGTTTTTGAACGTCATAATGAAAACTTTTTAGCATGTAATCTCCTAACTAAAAGTTATCCTAAGACTCAATTAAGTAAGACAAAGAGAGACCGCCAATATATGCTCTCTAGGCAAAACTAAATGATCCTTAAGACAACCTATAATGAGCTACACATAATTTTCAATCCACAAAACACGTAGGCATGAAATTCTCCTACCAAAGGTGATTCTAAGGTTCACTTGTGTGAGTTGTGAAGCGACCTCCCATATAATCACTTTCACACACACTTGAGAGATTCTTTTGACTTCCTAGGATATAGTCATTCTCAGTTAACATCATATCATTTATCGAATATGACATTCTCCTCTCAAAGGTTATCAAAAGACCTACTCAAGTAAATCAAGAACAGACTTTACAGATATGACCTCTTGAAGAATACCTTAGAAATCCTTAAGACAATCTAAGTTTGGATCATGACTACATAATCAACAAACTTTCCTTAGTAGAGTCATTCTTAAGATTTGTCTAGGTATGAGATGAAGTTACCATTCATATGCCCCCCTTTACACCTTAACCAGACAACTCTTAATTACTTTAGAAAAGTACTTATTCATTTAACATTCATTCTTAACTAAAGACATTACGTTCAATAGTTCATTAAAGATACATTATCACATAAGGATATTTGATTTATGGTCTTGGTTAAGACCTGCAGACTCTTACTAACATCTTCAAAGCCAATTGTGTATTTTCTAGGTAGCGTCTCGTACCTCCACCTAATTTTCATACAACTTCTCAAATTCTAGTAGGTATACCACATGATTAGAATAGGTAATAACCGACAGTTACCATTATAGGAAAATAGGAATCCAAATCAAGGACCTACTCTGATTGAGGATGTTCTTCTTGCCAATGGTAGAACATGGACATATCCCATGTAGCCACATGGTTAAGTAGTAATAAGGGCTTACTTTGTATATTTTCTCGTTATTCCTTATAGCTACTTCCCTAGCCATACTCACTCAGTGCTAGCCTTTGTTCTCGTAAAGTATATCACATTAAAGGTTCATACAAAGGGGTTCCATACAAAGTTCATAACACAAACACATTCACCATACCAAACAGCTCCCTTGGGTCTTCGTTACAATGGCTTTGAATGTAGCTCATAATGACTTTCCTAAAGATGATATGATTCTATTTTTTCCAACCAACCTTATGTCCATCATTTAATATAAAAAAAATAGCATTACGACTTTTGACTTCAAGTTTCATAACCTTTTAACTAGGTTTAAGGTTTCACATAAAGGACCTTCTTAGCATTATTCAACGTCTCATGTCATTCATACATACAATATTAAGATGCTTTAGCACCCGTACTCAAGACATCTATTCACATTCATACATGTATAAAGTAATAAACACAAGTCAACCACACAATAAACCAATGACTTCACTTTATGATATACAATATATCATTCTAGAAGCACATAGGAATAATTATTATCGTCTTTAAGTAATCCTATACACTACTATAACATCATCAATATAACCATCATAGATTCATATTGCCAAATATGAATAATCATTCGCCAACTTTAATACTACACACATAAGGACATAGTCATAGTCTAACATGATTAACTAATATCAATAGATGAAACACATACTTTCACAATACTTACATGTAGATATATATGATCATACTTCAAGTAGTTTTCCGACAAGGCCATGATCATCATAATACATCAAGTAATGTTGAGAAGGCCACATAATTCACATAGCACCGCCACCATATGTGGACCATACAAATTATCATTGTAATACAAAAGCTATACATAAGAGAGTTAGTGGAGAATACAACCAACCCATTACCAAAACATCAATCTATAGCCAAATCAACCAACGTAATACTCAAAGGCCCTTACCCATTGCTATGCACATCAATTCAATAAACTGAATATACAATTGATCTAAAAATATACATCACTAAATTTATCAAATTGGGATAGTCTATAAACCACACAATCATTATCTACACATAAATTAAGAGCTCATTACAATCTACATATAAATTCATTAATATCAAAGCATCATCACATAACCAATATTTTAGTCAAATTGAGAGATTTTAGCAGGTCAATGTTCCATGGAGAATATAGTTGACAAAAACCAGTTATACATCAATAAAATCGTATCTTAAGGTTTGAAAATGTTTCATGCAAAAACCCAAGAATTTGAGTATAAATTGGACTTTTTAATCTTTTTGAAATCTTTGAAAATAATCTATTAAATTGAATCTAATGTTAAAGAAATACTTATATGATGAACTACATACCTTATTAGAATTACCCAATTATAATTGAAAAATTAACTTCATTGAAGATCCATATTCAAGCTCCATCTTCACCTTGAGCTCTCATGGAGGTTTTTCGGAGAAATTTTTGGATGGAATGGGCAACACCATCGACTCCCAACATCAACATTCCATTGGTGAGACCACGCTCCGTCGATGGGGTTCGTTGGTTTTTTATGAATATATAAACCTTCAGTATACATGGCTCCATCGACTCAATCCATCGACGGGCTGTCGTCTGATCGACATGACATCATTTTGTGCAGTCGATTGCCACTTCCAAGGTTGAGCCATCTTTATAGGGCGCCTTGAGGATCCTAGGTGTAATCGTACCCAGACATTAAACTTCTAAAAATGCATGTATATTTATTAGTAAAATCTCCAAACAAGTTCAACATCAAGCAATCCACGTAAAATTGTAAAACAGATCCAAACCCATAAGGACGTATAACAACTATCTTTCAAACATCACAAGATGTTCTTGGATGTTTGACCTCCAAACCATACAAAAATCAACATGCTGACTATAAAACAAATTATCAACCATTTAAGGTCCTCATAAACTCATTACCAACAAAAAAGCACAAGAAAACTCGTAAGTCACATGGGTGACTAGTCATTGAACGTCATGGTTATCCCGTCATTTTCGACTTCAAACTTCTCCAAAATCATAAGGAACTTCCTCAAACATAAGTTTAAACCATATTATGACTTCAAAACTTCATGATGCACACATAAGAATCTAGGTTTACCTAAGTCATATTTGGAGGTACTAAATCTTCACCAGCAAGAAATGCTCTGCTTTGTTGAGTCTTTCAACTATTATACATATGGAGTAAAACTAAAATAATGAGTGAGGCAAACAAGTAAAAAAAACCATGTTGATCATGTCCCATTTAAAAATTTAAAGTTCTATGCGATGCAATACACTCCAAACGTTTGGTGTTCTAGTTTTACCTGCTGACAATTTGGACGCTAAGCTATGAATTTTGCAATGCTCTTCTCCATGCCCCCCACCAATACATTTCTATCATTTCACGATACATTTTGTTGACGCTGGATGAACAAAGTACTATGAATGATGTGCTTTCATCATGATCCTCTTTCTTAGTTCATTTAGATTAGGTACACACAATTTGTTTTGAGATCAAAGTACTCCATCTTGCGTAAGCTCAAGTGTTTTGTCATACCGTGTTTTACATTATACTTAAGATGTAAATAAATAGGATCAATGTACTTCTTTTCTTTCACTTCCACTACTAATGAAGATTCTGATGTTTTTTACATAATAACCACTTCTTCTAGAGAATCAAGAAATCGAATCCCCAAGCTATCAAGTTGGCATACATCCATAGTTATTCCTTTTATTTCCAATGACTACCCATAATACTACAACAAAAAACAACATTAACTATTAACACTAATAATGAGTGCTAAAGTCTTTACCGGTATTAGTTAAATGTCGTTGGAATGAATGTTGCTAAAGGATTTAGGCACATATACAAAGAGTGTAAATTTCCCCTAAAATTATATATTTAGTTCAAATTAAGAATAAATTTCGGCTAATGATCATTTTTGTTTTAGTTTAAGTGCTTGCGAATAGTTTACGGCATAAAGCGTCAGCTTCTACATTTGCATTACTAGGATGATACAAATTATTAATATCATAACCTTTTAATAGCTCCAGCCACCTTCGCTGCCTCATATTTAAATCCTTTTGCATAAATATATATTTCAAGCTATTATGATGAGTTAATTTGTCAACATGAACACCTTACAAGCAATGGCGCCATATCTTAACAGCAAAAGCAAATGTTGCTAGCTCTAGATCATGGGTTAGAAAATTCTTTACACGTGGCTGCAGCAACGTTGATCCGTAAGCCATAACTTTACCATGATGCGTAAATAAACAACCTAAGCCCACTCTTGTAGCATCATAATACACAACATAGCCTTCATTGCCTTCTCGAAGTACCATACAATTGTAGAAGTTAATTTGCTCTTCAACTCTTCGGAACCTCTTCCACACTCATCATTCCCCTGAAACATGATTTCTTTGTTTGTTAGCTTTGTTATGGTGCAGCAATGGAAGAGAACATTCAACGAACCTTCTCTAATAACATGCAAATCCAAGAAAACTACGGATATCCATAGGTGTTGTAGGTCTTCGATAGTTTTTCAAAGTTTCTATCTTCTGGTTATCAAACTTTATTCCTCATCAGATACAATACGACTTAAGAATGCTACAGATTTTAAATACAACTCGTAATTAGATAACTTTGCGTATAATTTTCAATCACGAAGAATTTCTAAAACTTACTATAACTGATTAACATGATCCTATTTTGATCTTGAATACACCAAAATCTCATCAATGAATACCATCATGTACAGATCTAAAAATGAAATTAAAACCCTATACAACAAATCCATAAAAGCTTCTGGTGAATTTATTAGCTCGTATGATATGACTAAGAACACAAAATTACCATACTGTGTTTGGAAAGTTGTCTTGGATATTATCTTTTCTTTGACTCTAACTTGGTGATAACCCAAACTGAGGCCGATCTGCGAAAAATACATAGCACCTTTTGACTTATCAAACAAATCATCAATTCTAGTCAGAAGTTATTCGTTCTTAATCATTACTTTATTCAATTGCTAGTAGTTGATACTAATTTTCAATGAGACATCTTTCTTGTGTAAAAATATAAAATGGTGCCCCTAATGTAGACATACTCGGCCTTATGAATCCTTTTCCAAATAAACCTTTCAATTGATCATTTAACTTCCCTAATTCCGTGGGAGCCATTATATAGGGAGGAATTGAGATAGGGTTGAGTATCTGGAATCACATCAATGCAAAACTCTACTTCTCTTTCTGGCGGCAAACCTGAAAGATCTCCAAGAAACAATAGGAAATTCATATACAACCATAATGGATTGAAGAGTTGGTGTCTCTAGATGTACATTTTTCATTCATACCAGGTGGCAAATGTACCCTTTTGAAATCATCTTCTTTAAGATAAGAAATAAGTTTACCTCTTATAGTATTACCTTTCCATTCGAGGAATGCCTCTTTTAGAAATTGGAAATATACTATCTTAGTTAAAAAAATCTATCATGGCACAAAAAGGAGCTAACAAATTCATATCCATTATAACATCAAAAAATACAATGCGTAGCTCTACAAGGTTAGCTGATGTATCGTGAACCCTTTTAGCTATAATAAACTTTCCAATCGGTGTAGACACTTCAATTGTCTAAACTAACAACTTTAGTAATCTTTTGAACATTCCAACAATCAATGAAGTAACATACAATAATGTAGACCCCAAATCAGTTAATGTATATATAAGATGTGAAAAGATGGACAATGTACCTGTAAATATATCCAGTTAGGATTTTGAATTATATCGATCCCGTAGTGCATATTTGAAATTTTGACATCCGATAGAAGTAGCTGCTCCCCTATATCCTCTACCACGAGTTGTAGGCATCTGGAGTCCCCTATCTAATGAAGGTGTTAATGAGGTCTGTAAGACTCTGAATGTCCATGACCTAATCTAGAACCTCACATAATGAACTAAGCCTCAAAAACATTATATAAGCCTAATATATTCAATAAAACTATTTAAAAAGTATTAGAGTGGAAACATCAAGAAACTTCCGTGACGTTAGAAACCTTATGCGCTTGGCTTAGTTAAACGTTCTTAGGTTTCGCGAGGATTTTGGAGTGTCATATGAAGTTTAAAACTTCTAAAAAGACTTTGAATAGTTAAAAAAATGTATATAGGATGAAAACCTCCAGGTCTGACACTCGAAGGATCCCCTTAGGGGTCAATGAACCAGACCCAAGTTGGGCCAACAAGTTTCCAAGAGGCAGCGACCAATTGTACTAAGTAGAAGCCTGTCCGCGTTGCGGAATTGGTGTACCCTTGACAAAAAATTATATCCGTGTCACGGACACGTAGAAGAATCTTCTAGTTCAATAATTCACTTATGAAGACTTGCTGCAAAAGCTCCACAATGTGGACTTGTTCCCTAACGAATATTTGAAATTTAGAATAAAAATTGGACTTCACTGAAGGGTAAACATAAGTTAGGGGTGTATTGTTTATTGTGTGGGAGGACTATATATTGATATTAAATCAGTTTTACCTCACATTCACTCAGTCAAATCAAATACTCAAATCAAAACCCAAATGCTCTCACCTCTCTACTTTATTTCTATTCATCCTCTAATGGAAGAAAAAAGAAGCTATATGAAGAAAACAAAGCCTCTATGATTCTTTCTCAAATTTTCTGGATAGAGATTCATCAAGGTATGAGTTTCTCATTCTGGGGATTCTTTCCCCATGAGTTCCTTGCAATATTGAATTCTAAATCACCCGATTCCAAAACTTTTCTTCTACAAATGGGTTTTCTTCTACAAATGGGGTTTCTTTTAAACTTGAAATTGATGATTTATTGTTACTAATTGTGATCACCCATGGATACTTAGGTGTATATTTTTGACTAATTGATTGTATTTGATGGGAAATTTTGGTAGATAATGTCTTTTCCCTTTTTTCCCCAAATCTTTTATCTTGTTCATTGATAGGTGATAATTAATGAATGTGTTGATTTTTAAACATGCTTTAAGTATTATAATTCATTAATGGACTTCCTAGGGTCATGTATTGTTTGTATTGGATCTATTTATTGATTAATTCATAATTAACCCTTTCCCCCTAACCCTAGATTATGGATTCAAGCTTATTGGGACAGTGGTAATGTAATTGACCTACTTCTTGTATAAACTACTATTGTATGATGTTATTAATCCTATTGATGGATGAATAATGTTGGTTTATGGTAAGACCGTTGATGCAATATTATTAAGGTGAATTAGTGAGACCTTTTAATCTTGAATCCTTACTTCAATTATTATGTCTTGTACTTTATGATGATGGTGAATTAAGTATTACATGTGATTAGATTACCTAGGTGATGGAATGATGAAAGTAATTGAAATTTCTTGACTATATTAATTTTGAGATTATAATTATGGTATGATGATTTAAAGTTGATTGTGAATCACTTATGTGACGTTTTTGATATGATGATGATGATGCTAATCTCATAAATGAAGGGTTGCAATAACAGGACATTCTCATGCAATTCCTAATGACATAATGATATACAAAGGTTTAGTGTCCTATGACCTTTATTAATATATGAATGATTAATAAAGTCCTAAAAACATTTCAAAAAGTTACTTTATCTTAGCACCAAGTGAACTAGTTATGAGAGGTTTCCCTTCCCAATGTGGGAAGGTAGGTTCACAATGGTTCTCATGAGATAGAGATTACAATACAATGGTGTATAAAGAGGGTCTCAAGCATGTAACCTAGTTCTTGAAATATGTTGCTCCCATATGAATACTTGCTAGTGGATCCACCAAGACACTTTTTTCAGTTTTTTGTTCTATCTTGGAAAGTATACCACTTTCTTCTGATGTAAGTTTATGGAATTTAGATTCCACATTTAGATCATGTGGTCAGTGTCGGTTAAGGAAAGTATTCTCGTAAGTAAAATGAATGACTAAATGAAGATGGACATTTACTAGGATAACCTGAGGGGTCTATTTTGATAGGTAGGGGTGTGAGACTCTTCCAAGATATTGCACAAGTTATCTTTAAAAGGATTCTTAAGAGATCGTCTTATGTATTATGATATTATGTATTATGAGATGTTGGCCTTATATAATCATACTCTTATTTGAAGTGGACTATGTAAAACAATATTTTATTGATCTAAATTGGTATATGTGGTGATGACTACAAATGAGGCTATGTTGTATGAAGCAAAGAATTACTTATGATCTCCTATATTGTTCACATGATTATGTGGGGTTATGGGGCTTCACATGAACATTGCACTTGTAGGATTGAGATGGATTGTTGGTAAGGTTTTTGTATACTATGTTAGTTTGAACTATTGAGCAGGAAATGTCTATATGGCTTTATGTTGATATTATGTTTGGTTATGAACATGTAATATGTTACTGCGTTCGTAGTATTTTAAATGATTTCTTGTATTTTCATTTATGTCTTTCCAAATGACTTAGAATGTTTTATAAACAAATGGTCCCTTTTGTCACGACCGGGTAGCACCTCGTAGAAGTAACATGGCATACTTTACATCTTTGAGGTCTTAGTCATCATTCATCACATTTTCATACGTAAATTTAGCTGAAAATTTGATACATTTCATAACACATCATATGCGAGAAACATCACTTCCATTATATATCAAATATCATAATACGTAGTTAGAATCTAAATCAATTTTTTCACCTTAAACTCAACATCAGTAGAGTAAAAGAGGGGCACGATTCTTTTAACATAAATTATAACTAATCTATTTCAAGACTTCACTTAAAGTAATGACATATGAAATTCATGAACTTACCATTCCTTTGATTGACCTTGTGAATCACATATCAAGCTCATCACCATTAGAGGCATCCTTTAAGCATCCATAACCTATACTTTGTGCATAAAGTAAAGAAGAATTGTGTTCGTACAACAATGCACTAAGTATGGAAACCATGCAAAAACATGCATTTAAAATGTACATTTTACGTTGAATACAAGCATCATGCTTTTTCGTAATAACTTCATAAAAACATTGATATAGTAAGAATCATACAATTCACATACTTCTTATATGCATATTCAATAGTCATACATCACATAGAAGCACACATCGCATTTAAGGAATAATACCCATCGCATTACAGCAAGCTCAATCACTTTACACGAAGTTTATTCTTCATTTTATAGTAAACTCATTTCTCTTTAACACTTTAATTTTCCAAGTAACCCTTTAGTAATACTTGATGCAATGTACGTCTAATTTCCCATAACACTACCCACTCTCAAGCATAACCTTAAGGCCACAAGTTATTCATACATATAACATTCCTAACTCAACACATACATTCATAGAAGTGTAGCACATCATAGGACTCATTTAAGTCAAGACTCCCCATACCATTAAAGTGAGCCCTAGTCAATTTGCACATACGCTAACTTCAATTCACATGAAACATTGCAAGACCTTACTCATAACCCCAATCAGAGTCTACTAGTGAAATGTATATGGAATGTCCCATAACCTCATAATACTAACTAAACCCATAAGGACACCACAAGACTTAACATGTACTTCACACACCACAAAACGAACTCAATTAAAATATAACTTCTTTATGAAGCTTTAATCATATAACAATATAAATTTTCACATAACATGTCATTTGACCTAAATAACATATATAGTAATAAATGGCATTACATCACAAAAGCATGCCAAAATACGTCTTCACGTGTACTCATCAAACCATCAAACAAAGATAAGCATCAAAACTAACCTTTTCTCACTGAAGTATAGAGATGTCATTTAATCTAAGCAATCACATCTAAAAAATTACTGGGCAATAAAACATAAGGAAGAGATGTTTTGTAGTTAAGTTATTTGGCATTACATTAGAATATGAAGAAGGAAAACCTGATCATCCTATAACCACTTTCTAATAGATGTGTCGTGACTCACCACCGATGAATGATACTTTATTAGACGTGGCAATATGAGACTTTGAGACCCTAAAAACACTTTTATAAGCCTCATGATATTATACCACGTATTTCACAACCGGAGAGCACCCACTAGAAGTAAGATGGCGTACTTGAAATCTTGGAGGTCTTATACAAGCCCATAGTTATACTTCATCGCAATTTCATAGGTAAAATTAGTAAAAAATTTAAAACTTTTTATCTCACACCATATGCTAGAAACATCACTTCCATTATATGTAAAATATCATAATACATAGTTAAACTCTAAGTCTCATTGACTTTTGGACTCAACATAGTCATCATAAATAATAACTAAGCTGTTATAAGAATTTACTTAAAACAATGATATAGGAAGTCTGTGAACTTAAGGATTCCTTTCCTTATGTATAGGAATCACATATGAAGCCCCTTACCATTAGATACATCATTTAACCTAACTTACACGTTGTGTAAAAAGTGTAAAAGAATGGTGTTAGTACAAGGATGCACTAAGTATGGCAACCATGCAAAAACATGCATATAAAAGATACATTGTACTTTGAATCCATGCATCATGCCTTTTTGTAAAAACTTCATAAAAACATTGATATAATAAGCAACATACAATTCACATACTTCATATAGGCATATTCGACGGTCATACATCACATAAAACCGCACATTGCATTTAACTAATAATAACCATAAAATTAAATTAAGCTCAATCACATTACAATAATCTTATTTTGCACTTTAGCTTTCCAAGTAAGACTCTAGTGATACTTGGTGCAATGTGTCACTAGTGACCCATAACACTACCCACACTCAAGCTTCACCTTATGGCCACAAGTTAGTTATACATATAACCTTGTTAATTTAACACATACATTCATAAAAGTGTTCCACATCATAAGACACATTTAAGTCAAGAGTCCCCTTACCATTATAGTGAGCCCTAGTCAATTTAAAAATATGTTAACTTCCCTTCACATAGAACATCATAAGACCTTACTCATAAGCCCACAAAAGACCAAGAGTCTTAACATTTAATTCACACACCATCTGTGGTACTAATAGTAAACTGCATGCATACCAAGTAGGACCTTCATCGTATAGTTAACAAGACCAACATTATGCACATAATTTGAGACCACATCACATAGACCTACTAGGACTTATAAAAATATATATCATCATAACAAGTAGGAAACACTACAATGTCATGAATATGTTCATAAATATAATAATTTAATTTAGAACACCTTCCTAGAAATCCATTCAAGATCTACTTGTGCAATGCATAGGTGAAGTCCCATACCCTCACCTACACCATGTAACTTCCCATAGGTTATCCAAGTTAGGGTTTTTACTTTACTTCCACATTCTTGTGAACATGGTATATGCCTTAGGTAGTCTTAAGGAATATTTAGGTTATTTTGAAGAGGTAAATCAAGGTCGTTATCTTTTTGCTTTACTTAACTAGGTCTTTTGATAGCCTTTGGAAGGAGAATGTCATATAATCTAATATGTTGGTGTGTTATGTGAAAATGATTCTAGTCTAAGAAGTCTATAGGATATCTTAAGTGTGTATGTACGGGAATTCATGGGAAGTCTCTTCACAAATCACTCAAGTGAGACTAAGAATCACCTTTGTTAGAAGAATCTTACCTTGATGTTTATGATGCTTCATGAGTTTGTATCTCACTCATTATATCTAATCTTAAGGATCGTTTAGGAACCTCTAGAGACGGTGTGTGGGAGGTCTCTCTTTGTTTAACTTATGGGAATCTTATAATAGCTTTTAGTGAGAAGACTATATGCTAAACGGTGTCAAAAGTGAATCATAAGTTACTTCATTGTGTAGTGAAGAAATTTATTGTTATAGTTAATTAGTTAATGTAAAGTGACCTCTAAAATTATGATTTTTTTTTAAATATTATCTTTTGTGTTTCTATGTTGTTCTTATGATTATAATATGATTTCTAAAATAAAAGAAGCATATTGTAAATAGAATTCCGTTTTTATGATTTTTTATGCATTATGTGATACTTAGTACATCTGGTTATACTAATTCCATGCTTTTATCGATCTATATAGTTCTTGGTAGGTGAGGAGCTTTTGGAAAGTGATTACATGGATCGTAGCATCATTCAAGAGAAGTTGAAGTTTATCCTCACTTGACTCGACGGAATATATGTCTTTTATGTTTTCCATTTGAATTATTGTGATAGACTAAGTATTTCTCTATTCATATTTTGAAGTATGGGTCGTGCCCAAGTATTCTTGTGTCTTAAGATGATGAGATTGAGACATAGAATTTCCGATTACTTTATATGAAAGTGATTTTTAAAGACTATAATATGTTTTTTTACAGTTTTAATTCCGTACTACTTTGCACTATGTTTATGCTTTTAATGACATGAAAGGTCTTGTACAAGACCTCCGAGAGGTCAAGTACGCCGGTTGAAACCTGAGATTGCTCTTAATTTCAACGGTGTTGCTTTGTGATATTACAAGTTTGGTATCAGAGCATAGGTTTGTGAAATTAGTATAAGTAATTGAAAAGTCTCAACAAGTAATGTCTAGTAGTGTCGTGGCCATTTTTGTGAGTCGCCACACATCTATTGGCAAGAGACTATAGGATGATAGAGTTTCTCTTCTTTTTATTCCTATGTTGTGCGGTAGAGTAAATGTTATGAGTATCCTTCTTAATGTGTTTCCTTGTGTGTATAGGAAATGATTAATCTGAGGATGACCGCTAAAAGGTTGGAAGAGCAAAGGATGACTGACGAGATTCCTCGTCAATTTGAGAAAATTCCTGAAGATGGGCAAGGTGTCCAAGTTGCTCAAGTGCCTCCCCAAGGTGATCATATTCCTAATGTGGAAGGAGGTAATGGGGTGTCGGTGAATATTCCGTATTTTACTAATCAAGAGATTGTAGAGGCTTTGCTTAATTTATCCCAAGCCGTGACTACTCAACCAAATTTGAGTATGATGCCTAGGGAAAATGTTGTAGAGTGCACTATGACTTCTAGGTTAAGAGATTTTGTGTGATTGAATCCTCTTATGTTTATCTTTCTTTGCTCAAAGGTGGGGAATGATCCACAAGAGTTTCTTGATGGGGTGCATAAGGTGTTGAGTGCTATGAGAGTTACACCTACGAGACAAGGAAGAGTTGGGTTCATATCAATTGAGGGATCTTTCTCAAATATGGTACAATCAATAGAAGGATAATAGGCTGGAGGAATCGAATCCTATTGAGTGAGAAGAATTCAAGGAGGCATTCCTTGGGAAGTACTTTCCCCGAGAGAAAAGGAAAGTTAAGTTTGAGGAGTTTATCAATCTCAAGAAAGACATTATGAGTGTTGAGGAGTTATCTACAAAATTCTCAACTTTGTCTAGGTTTGCCCCTCCTCTTGTGTATAATCCAAGAGATGAAATGAGTCGTTCTGTGATGGGTGTATCCGAGTTAGTTATGGAGGAATGTTGTACCGCTATGCTCTATGATCATATGACCCTAGCTACATTCATGGTGTATGTAGAATCGATTCAACAATCTAAACTTAGGTGGATTACTACAAATTTGAAAAGGAATGGTGGTAGTGATCAAGAGAAAACTAGGTGTAAGAAGAGGGCTCAAATTCAAGAAGAACATAAGAGTGGTAAGGTTAAATTGTATAAAAAAGGTTGTTCTCAAAAGGGCAAACCTACTTGTGCAAATTTTTGCAAGGAACAGTACGGTGAGTATCCATTGGGTACCATGAGTTACTTTGGTTGTTTTAAATGTATGAAGCATACATAGACTTCATATAGTTATTTCATGAATTTTTCATATACTACGCTCAGCATAAATGTAACAACCTTCTATCATAAGAATCAATTCAAAACAGAATAAGCATATATCATAAATACTTTTGCCCAACACGACATTATTACAAATTTTTTAAAATGGTAGTATGAAAAAAAAACTAGGGACAACATACACGAGCTATGTCTAAAACGAAGGCTAGACTAAAACTGTAGCATCCTTTAAATTAAAAGGACCTACCAAATGCTCTGGAGAAACGTTGATGTTCAAATTATTGTAAGAGTCGTCAATATGTCCTTTAACATATATCAATAAAATAGTAAATAGTAGGGGTTATTACACCACTTGTACTATGTAAAGGTGTATCCACAGATAAACATAAAGCTATGCATGATCAAGGAAAGCTCTTCCTAAATGACATGCTATTTCTAGAAAGTCTAGTCACTAGACTATGTTAATTCGTTGGTTGTGAATTTTTGTATGAATATGATATATTTTAATGTATACAAACCACGCAACTCAATTTCTATATGATTACAATACATTATTATCATTAACATAATTTAAGAACCACTCGTGCGAATATTTCTATTTTGATCATGTTAGGCCGAGAGCTCCTCTTTGTACACTTAGATTATTTTTTATTCTTTTTCTTGTTCTTGTTGTGTAGTTAAACAATTCATGCGGTTCTATATTTTACATACAAGTGAAATGATTCATTGAAGTCCCATACCCGCAATGAATCAAGTATGTAATTCAAAAGATTAAGGAAATGACATAACTACAACTTGGGGCATGAATATATTTATAAGTCAATACTTGTTGACTATACTCATTCTTTAGTTGATAGAATAATATGCATAGTTCTTGGGGCATATCATTAATCTTGCTTACTTTAGGCGTGAATTCTTTATAAGCCAATATTTATTGTCTAAATATATTAGTTAATCACTTTTTATAAGCATATTTGAATGCATTATTGTCTTTGATATTTTCCTAATAAAGGAAGTCATTATAACTCGATTTTATTTGGCTTTTTTCATTTTCATGACATAAAGATTCATTATTATCTATGCCCTTTACTTATTGTAAACTTCATTGGACATGTTTTTACTATCCTTATAGCGGGCCATTCATTACACTTTATATTCATTACATTTCATTAGCCATTCTCTATTGATCATTTCATTGATTTCATTACTTTCATGTTAGGGAAGTTATGGGTTATTTAGTTAAAGTTTTCATGTTTTATATATTATACATTTCATATGTCTGAGATCTTGAAATTGTGGATGTAGCATTATGAAATCTCAAGTAAGGGCCCAGCATATGGGACCTTAACCCGGGGGCCTTCTCTAGCAAACACATCGTCTACTTCATTCGTTCGTTCGTACTTCACATTATTCATTTCAATCATTCATAGGCTTATGTAAACACAAACCATACCGAGGATGAAGTTTAAAACTTTCACCAGGATCTTGAATTACAATGACCAAGAATGACCTAATGTCGTTACTTGAATTTTATTTCACCTCCTGATTGTCTTTCACAAACAACTTTAGTGTCGTTCATTTATTTATCTTTCATACTTTGAGGTACATCAACTTTAACCTACAAAGATCATGTGAGCTTATGAAATATAGTGCCTACCCTCACATCGAAAAGTGGTGGAATCACCAGCCAAAGTGAAACTAAAACATGCTAGCCTATATGGGGAATTGAACCCTGCTAGAACCTTATGTTGGCAACATAGGTTCAAAGACTAGGAGATATTAAGAGAATCATATTCTCCTAAATAGACAGTCTCATGTCATGACATTTACACAAACCTCTGACTTCCAAAAGAAGGAATCGCAACTCATAACTAGCCTATCCAGGCTGAGTATAAACTTCCAGTACATTCATCTCACACATCATAGAAGTAGGCTTTTAGCATGAGGTCATGATTGCTAATTAGATGATTTCTCAACTCTTCTTTAGGTATTAAGTGTGAATTTTCCTTATACTTACATATAGAGTTTGATTGAGACTTGTCTCTTAATATTCAACAGTCTCTTAGGTAAGTACTTTTTGGTCACCTTATATTGGCGTAGATACAACTTTTCTCACTTGCACTATTGTTATATTGTGGTGCCACACTATTATTTCTTAACATCCTTTCATATCATCATTACTCACATTTCATTAATTTTTCATCGTATATCATAAATATGCTCTATTGGAATTTACATTGAGTGACATTGATTGTAGGAGTAGATACAACTTGTCTCAATTTCATTATATAATTTATCTTTTAGAGTTAGGCTCAAGCATTATGGAAGCTTGTTTCTATATTGAGGTTACTTACTCTATTGATGACTGGTCATCCTTAATTTACATTGATGAAAAGTGAATTGTTCTTACATATCATCCTTTGGTGTTAATAAGACTTGTCTGACACATTCTAACAACATCAGACATGAATATTCTTTCACATAGTAGGTTTGGAATATGTGAGTCTTTAATACCACATTCTAGTCACTTTCTTAATTTTTACCCCTTTTAATTATGTTATAACTCACATTACTTTAGTTTATTAGCTTCATATCATCGTTTATGGATGATGAGCACTTCATTCAATGAGTATTATTAAGTGGACCATGTTGGGATTCATTGCAATGAATGTATTGAACTTGGTAACGGATACATTGATATTACTTTAGAAGTGCTTATATTATAATTTGATATTCTACTACACAATATTTAGCATATGATTAGTATTGGCTCAAGATTTCAGATGTTCGACAAGAAATTCATTCTTATTGGCATAAGCCCATTTTACGTATGTTAATATTTAATTTTCCATATGTATGATCCTGTAGACAATATTTTAATAATTTACATAAGTTTCTATCCATTTTCATATATTCATTTTGACAAATAGAGTTAGGAAATTTTATTGGAACCAGATAGCAAATCAATTCAAGGTATAATTTCATACTGGCCTTGTTAAGACAATCTTAGTTCATGACTTTAGAGTAACGTTTGTAAGACATATTGGATATAATCATATTCACATTTGATGACTTTAACATTTTCATAACGTCACAATAACAACAATGCAAAAATCGGACAAACATATCAACACCTAAAAAATTACAAGTGTAACTAACACATCTTTTATTCATGATTACGTTTTTAGCACTTAAGTTTATACAATCACAACTTCATAAGTTAATAGATATTATTATTTCAAGAACATTACATAATAAATAATCAACCACCACATAGAAAAAATATGATCTCTAAAATATTAAACATTGAATCAAATAGGAAACTAACGACAAGGGAGTTCGACTTGAACACGGGAACAACCCTAGTTTTTCAAGATGTTTGAATCCTCGTAAAAAATGTTCTCTAGGAGAAATAATTCCAGGATAGCAACTCATACCTTATTTATTAATTAATCTAAAAACACTACCCTGAACAAAATCTTGAATAAACCTTGAGATTTCCCTAGAGAAATCCATAAATTTTCTGCCTTTTTATTTCGTTCATTGGTTACTGAGCATAATTTTTAGGTTTAAGAACTGATATGGAATTATAAAACTTAGGTTTAGTAATTTAATTTAATAAACTAATAAATGAATTACCAAAATGCCCCTCATAAGTTTACTAAATATAGGAGAACATATCACTTTGTCAAATCTTGAAATTATTGTTGACTATGGTTTCGTTCTATATTTTGACTTTATATTAATAAATTAAATCCTTAATATAATTATTTTAGGAAACTAGGGTATGTAATAAAGTACCCCTAAGTCATTGTAACTATAATCAACCCTTTAGGACCATCGTAGGTTAAATACTAGGAAGTTTCATTAATTATACTAGGTTAGTGTAAGGATTTCATTTTGAACATTTACAATAATTATTTTAATTGCTAATTTAATTAATTAGGTTACCTAAAGTAATTATTAAAGAACCCTTAAGTCGTTAGGATCATAAAAAATCCTTTGAACCAGCCTAGGCTAGGTACTAGGTTGTCTTTTTCTTGTATAAACCGAAATCTAGAAATTGCCTTGTGATTTCGGTTTTTCCCCTTTGAATTAATTAATT
This sequence comes from Solanum lycopersicum, assembly GCF_036512215.1. Taxonomy (NCBI): domain Eukaryota; kingdom Viridiplantae; phylum Streptophyta; class Magnoliopsida; order Solanales; family Solanaceae; genus Solanum; species Solanum lycopersicum. The sequence continues at coordinate 50,510,864 of NC_090810.1, read as the reverse complement.
AAGTTGATTAATTATTCAATAAAGTATGCTAGGGTAATTAGTAAAGTATACCTAGTTTGTTAGGACCTTAAATAACTCTTTGAACCAAGGACCCTCACTAAGTCTTTAAGCACTGCTCACTCTACATGAACATTTTAAATGGTTATAAACTTAGGGTACAAGGCTTTATACTTGGATGTCTAGTTCTTATGTGTTTGCAACTGATGAGTTTCTTAATTTAAGATTAGGTTCTTTCTTGAAGGTACATTTCATAAACATGCTCACTAATACTCATATATATGGGAAACACCCTTCAAGCCAATATTATCTAATATACCCAATATTTTGCTTATTAAGTATTATATAGAAATTAGCTATTACCCCTTAGCCAATTTTCTATATTATTCCCAATATTTGAAAATATTGGGCATTGGAATGCATTTATATCCCCAATACGCATTCTTAAAGGCCTATAGGCTCTTCTCTAGATACAAAATTTTCCGGATTGTTAGACCTTATCAAGTAGAGCTACTTCACATAACATAATCACTCGGCACTAGCCTTTGTTGTCATAGAGTAATTTATATTTGAATGTTCATACTAAGGGGTTCCATATGAAGTTCATAACCCAATCACAGTCACCCTACCAAACAAGTCACCAATGCTACCTTCAATAGCGACTAAGATAGCTCACCACGAATTATCTAAGGATGGTATGATGTAGTTCCAACCAATCACTCCTAAGTCTATAATCCATTACATGAAGGATACTATTACGGCTCTTCAACTAAAAATTCATAACATAACGTTTTCCACGTACATGACCTTCTTAACATCATTTAATGTCTCACATATAATTCATTCATAAATGACAAGGGTTCACTATGCCTACCTAGTATAAACATCTAATATCCACATATCATTAATACGTGTATCAATAAAACAAGTCTACCAAAATAAGACACAACATCCTTTACTTTATCACCTATATCATATCATTCTTTGAAATATTTAGGAATGACATTTATAATATTAATGTCATCCTATACATTACAATAAAATCATAAATACAACCATCACAACTCGTATAGTAAATTAGGTACAATCTTGCATCAACTCTAAGGCTATACATACAAAAACATAGGTATAGTCTAACATGATCTCCTAACATACCTAGATGGAACACACACTTTCACTTAATAACATGTAGATACATATTCTAATATTTCATATATATCAACTAATGAGATCATCATAATATTTCAAGTAGTTGCTGACAAGGCCATGATCATCATAATAGATAAAGTAACGCCGATAAGGATATATCAATTTCAAGTAAAGTAAATGCCATGCAACTATAAGTGGAAAATATCAAAGCAAAACATAATTGAATTCTAATAAACATAATATAAAGAGAATTAGTTTAGAGTTCTACCAATCCATTCTCTCCTTTTAAATCGAGAACTAAATCATCCAATTCGATACCATAAGACCCTTACATATGGCCATAACAAAAAATAATATATAAACTATGATATTCGATTAAACTAGGACAATTAAATATAGATTAATCAATCTAAGAAAATCAATATATCAATTAATTAAAGTTTTGACATCAATAAATATCCCATAGAATACTATTCTAGAATTTATAAGCATTAAGCCAATATAAGTTAACCCATAAATTATTGAAAAACTAGGGTTCATCAATTGCATTTTTTCATATATTAATTGATTCAAAATCATTTAATAAAAAAAATCAATATACAATGTTTTAAAATCTTTAATGCAAGAACCCAACAAATAGATTATTATATTGGATAATTCATCTTTGAAAACTTCAATAAACTTGCTTCAATGTTGGTCTTCTTGATGAATAGAGTTTCAAGGATAAAAAAATACCTTATTTATGCTTATACTGCAAATTTGATGAATAATATCCACCAAATTCTCCCATCCAATCCGTTCCTTGAGTTTTGTCTCCAATGGAGTTCTACAAAATTTCTAAGGGAATTTGGACTTTTATTTTGAAGAATGAAATCTTGCAAGTGTTTAAAACATGGAAATATGTTTAAAATTCCAAAAATACACATAAGTAAATTCCATTTATATTATTTATATGTGCTGTGAAATTACCAATTAACCCCTAACTTGTCAGCCAACTGCATGCAGGAATGCTAACCCAATCAACGGACAACACCAACAGGGCGTCGTCAAATCGACGGCCTGTGGTGGTCATCATTGTTTTTAACTAAGCCTTTAAAATTGTATATTAAGATATCTAGGAAAATTATCCATCAAATCCACCACCTACAGGGCGTAGACTAGACCATTGGCCGTCGTTTGCCATCCGTAGGTGGGACTGCCTTGGGCAGTTTTGGCAACCAACATGGGTCCTTCCTCAAGGACCCTTGGATGGTCTTTTGGGATGTTTGCCTAGACCTTTCCAATACAAATATTTTTTTATACAAGTTCAATACCTACCACATAATTTTGATCCAAAATTAGCACGTAAAACTCGACGAGACTTGCCAAGATGCACAAGGTTATTTTAAGGCAAACCTTTCGAACGTCATGGCTAATCTTGGATGTTTGACTTCCAGACTTCATGAAACTTGACGCACTTCCCATAAGAACTATAATAACTCATTTAATGACCTTATAACCTCATGAATCACACATAAGTACATAAGATACATATGAGGCACATATGTGACTTAGTCATTGAACGTCTTGGTCGTCCCTTGAAGTTTCAGTTCCAAAAACCTAATTCTTTAAAAACTGCCACAATACTACATTATCGAACATTTTAAGACCTTATACCATAATGAATACCTTGTTAGGAGTTAGCTTCAATAATGTTATTTTTTAGGTATTACAATCTTCCCCATTTTGATAGCAGTTATCTTTGAATGACTTGTGCCACTTTCCAAACACTTCCATGAATCGAGACTCAACTTCAGATCTCAACACCATACCATATAACATATTATACAATACACAATCAAGTAGAAACATCAATTTCACATATTCAAAAGAATCACAACATAAAAAGAAACTAGAATAAATTCTACAACTAATTATGCAATAAAACTCACATCCTTCATTCCGAATAGAAAAAAACCATTTTATATTTAATATCATTCTCATGTAAATAATTTCTAACCAGATTGTAACTATTTTAGACCACTGAATGACTTACTCAATTGGTAAAATTGTAAGACCTAGAAAATAACTTTTGTGAAATAGATTCTATGTTGTTAGCAATGATGATATAAGGTCCTAAATAAGTCTAATATATGGAATAGATGCAATATATTATGTATTAGGTTCATTGGAAATCAAACTTCAAGGGACGACTAATACGTTCGACGACTAACTCACCTATATGCCTCATATGTTATTTTATCTTGTATTCTAAGATTCATGATGTTTTAATGTCCACATATGAGTAATTGTAGAATTTATAGGAATTGTTTCATGTTTCATGGAGTTTGGAGGTCAAACGTCCGAGAACCTCCATGAAATTCAAAAGATGGGCGATTAAATGAACTTATGTGTCTAAGGATGTTTACTCAAGTTATACTTGTTTATTTTTGATGAAATTCGTTTGATAAGTGTTAAACTCATATACAATCATATTTGGTTAAAAAACATTAAGGAAAATTATCCTCAAGGACCAACCAAGGGTCCTTGAGGGAGGACCTAACTTGGTGGCCAAAACTGCCAAAAGGCAGTCCACCAAAGGAGGGCAATAGATGGCCACTGGCTTGGTCGACACCACGTAGGTAGTGAACGTCATTTGATTCTTAGCCTAGGAAGCCAAGAATCCATTTTCCAGGCTCTGAACCAAACGATGGTGGACAACACGACCGGTAAGTGGACTGACTCCTCGTCGATGGGTCAGTCATCTATGAGCCTGTGTTATGCGCAGCTCACTGTTAAGTTAGGGGTGATATAATAATTTCGCACTGCTTCTAAAAATAGACTTTGGATTTTCCTAAGGGGTATATTTTCTTATTTTTAACACATTGAAGACTACATTTTTGTAAATTAAATTTCCAAAATCCCTTAAGATATCCAAAAATCTCCATTTAAGTTCAAACTCAAGGAACAGCTTGGAGGTGACATTTTGAGTAGATATTCTTCATCAAAGTGAATAATTATCATAATTCAGGTGTGGATATTGATCATTGAAACTTCCATAATCAACGATCCGCAATTCATAAGTTGTTTTCTAATGTTCTCAAGTTTAATTGTCAAATTTTTTGATTCTACCACGGTTTCTTGGATTAATGATTTATAAACATTGAATAGTTAATTAATCGATATTGTATTGATTATTTTAATCTAAATTACATACAAACCCATGAATTGGATAAACCTTAGACTTTTACTATGTTATGGGTTACTTTATATTTATCTAATATTGATAAATTATAACGTAGATTTCTTTGGGATTTTTAATGATGTAAAAATTGTGTTCAATTTATATCTAGGTTGTCTTAAATTTTTGAATCTTTATGTATTGACCTATTTTCAATGATTATCATAGTGTGTACATTGAATTATTGTTCATTGTCATTTGTAAGGGCCTCATGCGATTGAATTAGACTAATTAGCATCTAGTTGAGGTGTTGAGATGTAAAGCTCCAATATTTATCTTATTTTTATGTTATTAATCCTTCAATATGTTTGATTGTTATGGTCCACTTATTGTGGTGGTGTTATGTGAAATGAAGTGGCCTTATCGGCGTTACTTTTTGCAACATGATGATCATGGTCTTTTCAACACTACTTCAAATAATGTGGCTTTTTATATAATTTATTATGTCAAGTATGATGATATCTATATAATTGTTAAGAAATGTTAAATTATATGTTTTCTATTGATGTCATGTAGGTTATCATGTTAGACTATGACTATGTGCTTATATTTGTAGTCTTAGATGTTGATACATGATTGTTCCTACTTGACTATATGAGTTATGATGGTTATATTGATAATGTTATAGTAATGTATAGGATGATATTAAGAAGATAAGGGGTCATTCCTAAGTGATTTAAAAAATAATATTCTACATGTGATAAAGTGAAAGAATGTGGTATCTTTTTTGGTAGACTTGTGTCCCTTACCCGATATATGAATGAATGTTATGAGATTATGAGTTGTCGTGACTAGGTAGGCTTAGTGCACTATTGTTATGTGTGGATGAAAGATATGTCAGACCTTAATGAATTTTAAGAAGGTTATGTAAGTGGTAAAGGTTATGTCATTAATGTTGTAGTGAGGAGCCGTAATGGTATCCTTTAATTAAATATATGGTGGACTTAAGGTTAATTAGTTGGTATTACATCGTATTAATACCTAGGAAAGTCTAAATGAGCAATCTTACTATCCTTTAAAAGTTAGCCATAGTGGACCTCTTCGGTAGGGTGAATGTGATTAGGTTATGAACAAGATAAGGAACCTTCGTCATGTGATCCTTTTATGTCAATTACTCTATTAGAACAACGCTAGCACTGAGTGAATATGTGATGGGAAGTAGCTCTATTTTATAATAAGACTAGAGTACAATCTACCTCTATTTGATAATGAGACTAGAGTACATAAAAGCCCTTCATACTCCTTAACCATGTGCCTTCATGGGATGTGTCCTACTTCTACCCTTGACGAGTAGAACACCCTCATTAGAGTAAGTTAGAACTCCGGATTCCCAATATAGCTATCGTGATCTATGTCAGTTATTTATTTTTCTCATCATGTGGATACTTACTAGTACTAGAGAAGTTCTATAAACTTTAGGGTTTGTATGGGATGCTATCTAGACATTTCACAATAGTCTTTGAAGGTGTTAGTTAGAGTCCCTAGGTCTTCTCCATGACCAATACTTGAATGTCCTTGATGTGATGTATGAGTCTTTTTGAACTAATGACTTATGTTATTAGGTGTGTAAAGGGTATAAATATCTATTTAGAGTAGTTCAGGGTTATCTAGTTATGTTAACGGGACATACGAATGGTCACTTCCTATATTTCCTAGATGAGTCTTAAGAATTACTCTAGTTAGACTACATTCTTGAAAATCAAATTACCATGAGCCCTTAAAAAATCCCAAAATCTCCATTGAAGTTTAAGTAAAGGAACATCTTGGAGGTGATGTTTTGAGTGAAAATTCTTCATGAAAGTGAAGAACTATCTTCATTGATGTATGGATATTTATCCTTGATACTCTCTTCATCAAGGAGCCCCAATTCTCAAGATGTTCTCTAAAGTTTTCAAGTTGAACTTACCAATTTCATGATTCTACCATGGGTTCTTGCATAAATGATTTCAAACATTAAATAATGATTTATTTCATATTATATTGATGATTTTAATCTAAATTAGCTATGAAACCATGAATTGGATGAACCCTATATTTTGCATAAGTTATGGGTTACTTGATATTGACCTAATGTTGATGAATTATGATCTAAATTTCTATGGGATTTCTAATGAAGGAAGAATTGTGTTCAATTTATAACTACTTTTTCTTATATTGTTGAATCTCTATCGAATCTACCTATTTTTATTGATTATCATATTTTCTACATTGAATTATTGTTCATCCCATTGGTAAGGGTCTTATGATATTGAATTGGATAAATTACCATCAAGTTGAGGTGTTAGGATGTAGAGGGGGTAAGCTACCTTATATATCTTATTTTGATGTTATTTATACTTCATTTATGTTTTGATTTTTATGTTCCACTTATGATGGAGGTTTTTATGTGAATTGACGTGGCTTAGTCGGCATTACTTTATGTAATATGATGACCACGGACTTGTCGACACTACTTGAAGTAATGTGGATTTTTGTTTGATTTATTATGTGCAGTATGATGATATATATCCACTGGTTAATCAATGTGAAAGTATATGTGATCTATTAATGTTGTGTAGGATCATGTTAAACTATTACCATGTGCTTATATGTGTAGTATTATATGTTGATACATGATTGTTCCTACTTAATTATATCAGATATGATGGTTATATTTATAATGATATAGTAATGTATAGAATGACATTTATAGGATAAGGGTCATTCCTAAGTGCTTTAAAGAATTATATGTTATATGTCATAAAGGGAAAGATTGTAGTGTCTTGTTTGGTAGACCTGTGTCACTTACTTGATATATGAATGAATGCTATGAGATTATGAGATGTATTGACTAGGTAGAATTAGTGTACTCTTGTGATGTATGGATGAAAGATATGTGAGACTGTAGGGGATTTTAAGTAGGTCATGTACATGGTAAAGGTTATGTTATGAATGTTGAAATTGAGAGTTGTAATATAATGTTGTTCTTCATGTAAAAACAATGGTGGAATTAAGTATAATTGTCTGGAACGGCATCATATTGAGCCTTAGGAAATTCATAATGAGCTATCTTAGTCGCCATTTAAAGGTAGCCCTAGTCGACCTCTTTCGTGCGGTGAAAGTTTTTGGGTTATGAACTACATAAGGAACCCTCTTCATGTGATATTTTTATGTCAATTATTGTATGAGAACCAAGGCTATTATCGAGTGATTATGTAATGGTAAGTAGCTCTAGTTGAGAATGCGAGCAAAGTAAAATGTACCTTTATTTGAGAATGAGACGAGTACATAAAAGCCCTTCATACTCCTTAACCATGTGCCTACATGGGATGTGTCCTCGTTCTACCCTTCAAAAGTATAACACCCTCACCGGATTAGGTTAGAACTCTGGATTCCATTTCTAGCTATCATGGTATATGTCAGTTATTGACTATTCTCATCATGTGGGATACTTACTTGTTGTCGAGATCTATGAAGTTTAGTTATGGGACGCTATCTAGACATTTCACAATACCCTTTGAAGGTGTTAGTTAGAGTCCCTAGGTGTTTTCCAAGACCATTAATTGAATGTCCTTCATGTGATGCATTAGTTATTATGAACTAATGAACTAATGATCTAATGACTTATGTTATGAGGTATGTAAATGGAATAAGTACCTATCTAGAGTAGTTATAGGTTGTCTAGTTATGGTGTGAAGGGGGCCTAGGAATGGTCACTTCGTATCTTACCTAGATAAGTCTTATGAATGACTCTAAGTAGGGAAGATAATGATTATGTGGACATTATTCAAACATTGAAAGACTTTAGGATTATTTAGGTAATCTTGAAGAGGTCAATCATGGACGTTATCTTATTGATCTACTTAAGTAAGTGTTTTGATAACCTTTTATGAGGAAATTTCATATTGTCTATATGTTAGTATATTTCGTGTTTCGAAGCGTGTATGTGACTCATTATAAGTAATATTAAGGTTCATTTAGGCACGTTTAGAGAGGGTGTATGGGTGGTCTTTCTTTGTGTGAATTATTTTTATCTTAGGATAGGTACAAGTAAGAAGATTACATGCTAAAGGGTGTAATAAGTGAAGAAAAAGTATCTTCACTGTACATTTATATAACTCACTATAAGGTGATCTCTAAAATATGATTTTTGGTTTGAATGTTATCTTATATATTTCCATGTTTTTAACTGTTGTTCTTATGGTTATAATATGATATTCAATTTAAAAGATACATATTTCCAATAAAATTCCATTTTCATGATTTTTATGCATAATGCCAAGTACATGTGGTTGTACTAACTCCATGCTTGTATCTATCTACATAGTTCTTGGTAGGTGAACAACTTTGAGAAGTGAAGACTTGGACTTAGAAGATCGTTCAAGAAAAGTTGAAATATGTACTCACTTGACTCGACTGCATATATGTCTTTTATGTTTCCATTAAAAGTATTGTAATAGACTAAGTATTTCTATATTCGTATTTTGAAGTATGGGTCATGCCCCAAATATTCGTATTTTAAAGATTATATTATGTTTTGTGAAAAGTTTAATTCTTCACTACTCTTTACCATGTTTATGTGACAAATGATATGAAAGGGTTTGTATAAGACCTCCGAGAGGTCGAGTACGCCGGTTAAAATCCGAGATTGTACCCTTTCTTCTAGGGTGTGGTTTCAGGATATGTTATAAATTTTCACAGTCAATAGAAATTCTTGGCAGCCCTTTACAGTGAATTTTTCAACATTTTTCAAAAATACAATTTTTACGCAATTCATGATAGAAACATGCTAGTACACAATGTTTAATCACATAAGAACATCATAGAACATAATTATAAATTCATGGAATGCAAAATGCAAGGAATCAACGAAATTCAATTTCAAAAAGACCCCTTAAAACAACTATGACTTTATACTCTCAAGCTTGAGTTAAAAAAAAAGAGATGAGACAATGAACCAAAACTCCTTTACTTACCATAATCCCCAACATAAAAGGGACTCATATCACTAAAGATATACAAGTACTTATCATCATTCATCATCATCAGGCTTCTCTCCTCTAGTACGGAGTGCATAGAAACACCACTTATTTTGAGCATCATCCTTTGGAATATTAGGAGCAACTTGCTTAGCCTCTCTCGCTATAGCCCAATGGTAGTAGAAACGCTCACCTTATGATCATCCGTTCCACAACCAAAAAAACCAATAGTGCCCGCAGATATTTCCCATAATGTCTCTTTCCACAAGTAACACGCGTATGCTTTTCCTTTTCTGAAAAACCTCCTCTCTCAAATTTCACATTATAACTTATAGGTTCTTCTTCCATTTGCGAACTCTCTTAAACGTAGGTTGATCTTGGTCACATAAACCACTCCTTTTAATGTTTCTAGTCATCCTCTTATGTTTTGACTCTTCTATGGATTGATGATACACCATGAGTCTAGCTAAGGTCATATCATCATGTAAAATTGTTGTACCATATTCTTCCCTCACTAGAATGTCGGTGCCAATCATAAACCTACATATCTCATCCCAAGTGTTAGATAGAAGGGACGGAGTATATTGATAAAATATTGAGATCTTCAAAAGGTAGTCCTCAACACTCATATTTTCTTGCTTTAGATTAATAAACACATCTACCTCCCTCCTATCACGATAAAAGTACTTTCCAAGAAAAGATTCATTAAATTCTTTCCACTAAATCGGACCCTACTCAACCGGCCTATTGCATTTTCATTGTGTATACCACAGTTGAGAAACATCTTTCAATTGATATGAAATCAACTCCTCCTTCTCCCCAGAGTTCACTCCCATAGGATGCACTATCTAATACAGCTCATCAATAAATTTTTGGGGATCCTCTCCCTCCTTAGAGACCAAAAAGATAGGATGATTCTTCCTCACAAAATCACTCAATCTACATGTCATAGTGGTCTCACAACATTCACTCTAGGTTACATATGCAACTTCACTTGAGTAGTCACGGTTAGGGATAAGGAAAGCAAAGCCTCTCTATTCTCTCGATTAGTCAATTCCAGGGGAACCACGGAACGTCATTACCTCCACCTAAAATACGGACTTAAGCACCTTCAGCAACTTTCTTAACATTCACAACATGAGGAGGAATCTCCTCACTCACATCATTCTCCTCAAGTCTCCTAACCGGTGATCTCCTCATATTAATCTTTCTAAAAACACAAAGTAAACAACAAAAAAAGAATACTCATAACTTTTACTCTACGGAAAGACATAGGGGTAGAAAATAAGGGAAACTCTAATGTCCTATAGCCTCTCACCCATAGATGTGTCGAGAATCACACTGATAGTCAACACTCTACTAGCTGTGACTTAATGAGAATTTTATATTCCTAAGACCACTTTCTTAAACTATACTCTGATATCAAGCTTGCCATATCCCAAAACCACACCCCATAAAACATGAAATTCTAGAAATTCAACCGGTGTACTTGATCTCTGAAAGGTCTTTTACAAGCCTTTTATGTATCACTCATTGAATAAATATAATGAATAGTTGCGCGGAATTAAATTTTTTAACAAAATATGAAAATATCTTAAATAACATTTTTCATATAAAACTCATAGGAAATACTAAGTCTTATTTCATTGAAATCATAGACACGAGAATACTTTAGGACACAGCCTATACACAAGACAAATAAAGTACTACTATGTCTATTAGAAAACATCAATAATGCAAATAAAAGACATCTATGCCCACGCGTAAAATGAGGACATACTTCGACTTCACTTGAATGAAGCTAGAATCCAAATCTTGCTTCCTAAATGCTCCTCACATAACAGCCACTATAGAGATAAATAATAGAATGGAGTTAGTACAAACACATGAACTACGTACGATATAATGAATAAAATCATTAAAATAGATATTTCTTAGAAATATGCATCTTTTTCATTAAAACATCGTATCATAATCATAAGAATAACATTTAACAGCTTAGAAACAATATGATAACATTTAAGAAATTTAGTACATTTTTAGAAACATTATGGTGAACTCATGCAAAGTTAAAGTGAACTAACTTTACTGTTATAGTGAACTTTCTAAACTTCAAAAGGGGTACTTCTAGCAAGCAATCCTGTCACTAAACAATATCCTAACACTCAATTAAGTAAGACAAAAAGATACCGTCCATACAACCTCTATAGGAACACCTAAGTGATCCTTAAGACCATCTATAATGACATCAGCACAAACTTACAATACACCAATCACATGAACATGAGATCTTTCTACCAAAGGTAATTCTAATCCTCACTTGAATGAGTTGTGAAGCGACCTCCCATACAATCCCTTACACACACACCTAAGAGATCCTATAGACTACTTATGATCGAATCATTATCACTTAATACATCAAAAAATATGTAATATCATATTCTCCTTCAAAAGGCTAACAAAGAATTACTTAAGTAAATCAAGATGATAACGTTTATGATTGACCTCTTCAAGATTACCTAAATAATCCTTATTACTACCTAAGGTTTAGATCATATAAACATTACCAACCATCTCCCCTTATTAGGGTCATTCTTAAAACTTTTTTAGGTAAGATATGAAATGACCATTCTCATGCACCCTTCTCACCTTAACAATACAACCGTTAAATACTCTAGATAAGTACTTATTTATTAAACATGCTTTCTTACCATAAGTCATTACATTCATAAGTTCATTTAATACATACTCATTACATTACGACATTCAAGTAATTGTGTTGGAGAGACCTAGGGACTCTAACTAAAACCTTCAAAGCCTATTTTGCAATGTCTAGATAGCGTCTCATACACCACCAAAACCTCATGTAACTTTCCTAATTCTGCAAGAATCACATGTGATGAGAATAGGATATAAACAACATAGACAATGATATTTATACATGGAATCCAAAGTTCTAACCTACTTTGATGAGGGTGTTCTACTTTCAAAGATTACAACAAGGGAACATCTCATGTAGAACCATTGTTAAGGAATATGAAGGACTTTTATGCACTCTAGTGTCATTCTCAACTAGAGTTACATTGTACTCTAGTCTCCTTCTTATCTAGATCTACTTCCAATAACAGAATCACTCGTTGCTATGCATTGTTCTCATAGAGTTATTGACATTTAAAGGCCCATACAAAGGGGTTCTATATCTAGTTCATAGCCCAATCACATTCACTTTACAAAAGAGGTCTGCTGGCGATACCCTACAATGGAGACTAAGATAGCTCATCATTAATTTCCTAAGGATGATATAATGTTGCTACATCCAATCAACCCTAAGTGTATCATCCTTTACATGAAGGATACCATTATGACTCTTAGACTTAAAATTCATAACCTAACTATTTCACATACATGACATTCTTAACATAATTTAAGGTCTCATGTATCATGCATTCATACATGAGAATCGTGCACTTTTCCTACCTAATCAAGACATGTCATATCCACATATCATAGGTACATGTGTCAACTAAGGCGCACAAGACCAAAACAAGGACAAACATTCTTTACGAGTTCACATATAGCGTATCTCTCTTTGAAACATTTACGTAATACCCTTACAAACTTTATTTCATCCTATACTTTATTATAACATCATCAATATAACCATAAAAAATCATATAGTAAAGTAGGAACAATCATGCATCAACTTTAAGACTACACATATAAGAACATAGTCAATGTCTAACATGATCTCCTAAAATACATATAGAAGGAACACATATTTTTAATTATGCACATGTACATAAATATGATCATACTTCACATAAATCAACTTCATAAATCATCATAATACTTCAAGTAGTTTCCAACAAGGCCATGATCATCATAATACATAAAGTAACGCCGACAAGGTCACATCAATTTCAAGTAAAGTACATAACACCGCAACCATAATTTCACCATACAAATCACAACATAATTAAAGTTTAATTAACATAAAATAAAGATAATGAGGGTAGGGTACCACCAACCATTCATTACCATAAGGCCCTTACTCGTGGCCATAATCAATAATAAATACATAAATCATGATATTCAATAAACTAGGCAATTAATATAGTGACATAAATATAAGACAACGTAGATATAAATTCAATACAATTATTACATCAATCAATAGCCCATAGAAAACTACACTAGAATTATAAGCATTAAGTCAATATAACTTAACCCATAATGTAGTAAAAACTAGAGTTCATCAATTACATGGGTTCATAGGTTAATTCAATAAAATCATATAATTAATAACAATTCAATCAATATACAATGCTTTTAAACCTTTAATGCAAGAACCCGTGGATTGTTTATGAAATTGGACATTTCATCTTTGAAAACTTAAAAAAAAACTACTTTGAAAATTGGGATATTTGATAAATAGAGTTTCAAGGATCAAAAACAACACCTTATTGTTGCTAATACTCAAATTTGATGAAGAATCTACACTGAATTCTCTAATCCAAGCCTTTCATTGTGTTTTGGATCCAATGGAGTTCTAAAAAATTTCTAAGAGAATTTAAGTTTTGGTTTTGAAGAATAAAATCTTCTAAGTGTTAAAATCTTATAATATGAATAAAATTCCCTAAATAACCTTATGTAACCTCCCTTTTAGTTATTTGGACGTGAGATGACTTTACCAATTCACCCTCACTTAATAGTGAAACGCATGCAGGAATGCAAACTCAATAGACGGACAACACCTATTGGGCGTCGTCCTATCGATGGCCCATGCTGGTAATAGTTGTTTAGGACTGAGACTTGAAAATGGGAACTTAATCTCTCTAGTCTAAGCAACTAACGATGCCACCACGTATGGGATGTCGATAAGGATAGAATCCATTGTTTGTTGTCCGTACGTGGGATTGCCTTGGGTAGTTTTGGCCACAAACATGGGTCCTTCCTCAAGGACCCTTGAATTATCATTGGGGATGTTTTCGTGGAAATTTCCAAACGAAATATATTTTTATACGAGTTTACAACCTACCACATAAATTACATCCAAAACAAACGGAAAACTCACAGAATATTCCAAGACACATAAGGTTATCTCAAAAAAAACATTGGAACGTAACGGACTATTTTATGACCTTATACCATCATGAAAACCATTTTAGTCTCTATATTAACCTATGTAATAACCGTAAAATTTCTATGTTACGTAATGCCTAATGTATCTATAGTGCCTACATCAGACCGGCTTCACACGGATTGATGCGCATTGAACCAGACCTCTGAACCCCTGAGAAAGACTAGACAAATAATTTTCAGAGATATTTTATCAACGAAAGGTTTGGTACATCTATGTAGGGCTCCCAAATATAAAGATTTACTCGGATGAGTCATTTACCAGACTTAAAAAGGGGATATCTTATGTTTGGAGGGTCTAGGGGTAAAATTGTCTCTTTCAAGGATAAGGGTAGTATCATAATTACCCTAAATATGTAATTAAATATTTAATTAATAAGGTGAAGGGGTATTTTTGGTAGAAAGGGCTAAAATTGCCCATTTAGCAAAATCTTGCTCCACCCGGGTTCGAACCTATGTGGGAACAATGATTTAACTTGATTAGTCATATTGGTGAATTAATTTAGTTAATTAATATTTAAATACTGATTTAAAGAAAATAAAAATCAGATTATAGTTATTAATTAATTAATTAATAACGTTTTTTGGGTCGGGTCGACCCGCAGGGACCCGTTATCGTGATGGGGACTTCACGTGTTTGAACCATACGGAAGCAGCAATTAAGTGGATTAGATTGAGGTTTATCATCTGATTTTTTAAGGGCATTATGGTCACTTCAAAAAACTAGTTAAATCAGGTTTTCAAAGTTTGAAAGTGTCGTAGTTTACTAATTCTAAACTACATCCCTTAATCCTAAGACACGATAATCACTAATGAAGTATTATGTTATTTGCACATTCACGTTCATTCACTAAAGAATAAAAATAAGAAGGGGGATTGAAGTAACTTAATATATACATTATAATCTGATTTCATCATTTAAAGTTTGTGGAATAATTCAACAGCGAACCCCCAAGGAAAGAGGTACACGACCTCCACTAGGAGTGTACTCAATGTGAACTATTAATTCATTATCTCTTTGAAAAAATGTTTTTCAGATTTATTTTACAATTCAAAAAAAGAATACTGAAATATTTCTAGGCTCCATTCTTCAAAAGGAAAATAATTTGTACGTCTAAATTATTTAAGAAATCACGTAAAGAACTTCTCCTGGGAACAAAAATCAATGCTTGGAAGAAAAGTTCGTGTGCGGGTGGAACGTGTGGTTTGGCTTGTTGTAAAGGCTAAAAATTTATGGATCTTCTACCCACTTGATACATCTCCCTAGAGTTCCCTAAGGTTCAATAGGTATTCCAATTGAAAAACTAAGGTTGTCCCCATTGCATGCCCAGTAATTACGTCCTCTGAAAAGTGGTGCATGTGTTGGTATGTTTTCTAGTAAACAATCTTAGGAACGTTTTTAATTGTGTGTAATGTGATTCTTCCAAACAGCGTTGATTGTTTTATGTATGTTTTATGTACACAATAATGCTAGTTGTCATGAGAAACATATTACATATTTTTTTTATAGAAGTGGTGAATTAGGTTTCGATGCATTTCTTGTATTATTAACATATTATGATGAAATCGTGACATTCATGAACAAGAAAATAAGAAAATTTCTTAACGAATTAGTTAAAATTTTATGTAAAACTCTAAGCTATAACGCCCAAGCTAAATGCAAAGAAAGTGAACTAAAGGCATATGTTAATGGAGTTTAGTTTCGGCTATTCTCTAGTAAAAATGAAGTCAAATATATGATGTCATTTGGAGTGAAACTCGAGACCTTAAAGTCCTTATACTAATAGAATAAGACTTACAATAAAAGAAAAGAAAATGGGGTGAGAGAGGGGATTCAAACTTGCTCATGTTGAAAGAAGCTTTGAAATAAAAGAAAAAGAAAATAGTGAACGACAGGGATTCGAACTCGCCTCCTTGGACAAGGGTGTGAGATACATAAATCTCTTACCAAAATAAAATAATAAAAATTGAGGCCACTGGGATTCGATCCCAGATCCTTTTGGCCGATTTAGTGAAGCCAACTAGCACTCCAAAAAGTTAAAAATAAAGTGTTGCCTAAGGGATTCGAACTTGGGTCCTTTGACTAAAATTGTGAGACACATTAAAATGAAGTAAAATGCAGCCACTAAGGATTTTACTTGGGTCCCTTGCCTGCATGTGTAAAATGCAGAAGTCTTACATAACATATACTTAGATTGTCATGAAATACTTATTTAATTATGAGTAATCCGAACTGGGTACGAACATGACTAAATGGTAAGATTATTAAATGAACATTCAAGTAATCAGGTGAGTAATTATATTATACTATGATGCAAATGATAATAGTGACAACATGATAAGAGGCTAAGATGAATGGATGAGAGAATTAGGAGAAAAATAATGTAGAAAAATAAATGTGGTTAGTGAGATTGAACCCACAACCTGTTGAATAAATGAGATAGTTAGGAGAAAAATAAAGCAGAAATATAAATGTGGTTAGTGGGGATTGAACCCACGACCTTTGGATATGTGATAAAATTAAGAGATAAATGAAAATATAAATAATGAGCTTGTGGGGGATTGAACCCAACACCTCCTTCCCTTAAAATTAAAAAGGAGAGTAGAAGAAGAAAGAAATATTATGGGGTTGATGGGAATCGAACTAGGGGCTCCCAAATCTGAAAAATGCAATTATCAAGTTTAAAATAAGATAAATTGTTGTTCAAGGGATTCAAAATCGGCTTCCCTTGCACGATTTCGTACTGACACATAAGTCATACGTAGAAAAATATTGAATGAATGCTGCGTCTAAATATCGAAATCAATACCTTTGCATATCGACAAGATGCATAATCTTGGGTAAACATTAATCCCTTAGACAAACTATAAATGAAGCCTCATTGCTTGCATGTGTGGACTCATATGTCTAGCATACGTTTAAAAGTAAGTTAGCCTAAGATGAATGTGATAAAATGATGTAACCCTAGAAGTGTTAACTAAGTGTGTGAAACACACTAAATGGCAATGTGCATTGACATATGATGAAATAAACATTTGTGTGAAGGGGTGAGTAATTATGAAAAAAATGTGTTAAAGATAATAAATGTGGTGCCAATATGATAAGAGTATAATGGGAAATATTGGATCAATGTCAAATTTGCGTAACTAAATGTTACCAAAACGTACTCACCTATGAGAGTGCAAAGCTAATGAAAAGACCAGTGTCTATGAACACTCTAAAGAAAGTATTGAACTTAATGCATATTATGACATGAAAAATCATCTAATGAGACATTAGGTCCTCATGCTAGAAACAAACTTCCATGATAAATGAGTTCAATGTAATGGAACCTTATACTGAGCACCAATAGGTTAACTATGAGCGGTGATGCCTTCCTTGGGGAAGGGCAGAGGTTCACATAACTCTCACGAGATGAGACTGTCCGGCATGCCAGGTATGGGTCTCCTTATATCTTCTAGTCTTTGAACCTATATTTTCAATATAGGGATCTAGAAGGGTTCAAATCTGTATATATGCTAGCATATTTTGGTGCACATTCGACAATTATTTCACCTCTTTGCGGTGTGGGGTTTACACAATGGATTTCATAATGCTCACATGATCTATGTCGTTTAAGGTTAAAGTTCCCAAAGAAAGATTGAGGCCAGCATCAAATAATACACATAATAAAATGAACGATACTTAAGTGTTAGGATAGGATAATCAAGAGGTAAGATAGACTTAAGTAATGATACTAGGTTATTCTTTGTAATTGAACATCAAACCCGATAAGAATCTTAATCTACATCCTATGTATAACTGGTCTTTGTAATAGTACCTGAAAGAATTAAAATGAAGTACGTATGAATGAATGAAACAATATTTGTTCTTGCTAAATAAGGCTCCCTAGTTGAGGTACCATATAGACTTGTTTGCGACCTCTAAGAGGTAAACAACGCCGTTCCGTCTGGGGTCTAGACTCCGGTCTTGACAACCTAAGTCATTTTTTAGTATTACGATCTCCCGCACATGTACAAAATTCGTCCTCTAACGACACTTTCCACCCTACATACACTTCCAAGATAAGATTCCCAACATAAAAACTCATCAACATACCATATAACATATTGTACAACTCACAACCAAGAATAAATATCAGTTTCACATATTCAAGAAAATCACAACACAACAAGAAACTAGAATAAAATCTACAACTCATTATGCCATAAAAATCACATCCTTAATTCCAAATAGAAAAAACTCATTTTATATTCAATATCATGCTTGTATACATTAGTTCTAACAACAATAAAACAATTTTAGACCAAATAATGACTTAGTCAATTTCTAAGAATTTCACAGCGAACAGAAATCACTGGCAGCCCTTTACAGTGAATTTTTCATCATATTTCAAAAATGGAACTTTTATGCAAATCATGAAAGAAACATGCTACTATGCAATATATAACCACATAAAAATATCTTACAACGTAATTATAAATTCATGGAATGCACAATTGAAGGAATCATTGATATTTAATTTCAACAAGACCCCTAAACACAGTGCAGATGCAACATACTTCTATGATTTTCTACTCTCAAGCTTGAGTTGAATAGAAGAGATGAGACAATCAAACAAAACATCTTTAATCACCATAATTCCCCACTTAGAAGAGACTCATATCACTAAAGAAATGCAAGGACTTATCATCATTCATCGTCCGACTTTTCTCAAGTTTTTTCGAGTGCATAGAAATGCCTCATATTTTGAGCTTCCTCTTAATTTTTGACTCTTCTATGGATTGAGCATATACCATGAGTCTAGAAAAGGTCATATCATCATGCAGCATGGCGGTATGACATTCTTCATTCAATAGATCAATGACACCCATCACAAACCTACTCATCTCATCCCTAGTGCTAGACACAAGGGACATAGTATACTTAGACAACATAGAGAACTTCAAAGAGTATTCCTCAACAGTCAAATTGCCTATCTTGAGACAAATAAACTCCCCTACCTTATCCTCCCAAATCTCATGGTGAAAGTATCTTGTTAGAAAAGATTCTTTGAATTCTTCCCACTAAATAGGACTTGACTAAACTTCCCTATTGGCTTTCCATTGTGTATGCCACACTTGACAAACGTATTTCAATTGATACTAAGAAAACTCCGCCTTCTACATAGAGGTCACTCCTATATCATGTACTATCTTATTTACCTCATCAATAAAATGTTGGAGATCCTCACCCACCATACAAACAACAAAGATAGGAAGATTCATACTCACAAAAACTCTCAATCAATAATTCATAGTGCTTTCCACATCACTCACACTAGGCTCCATACTAAAATTCACTTGAGTAGTCACGTCTCGGGCTAAGGCAATCAAAGTCTCTCTAATTTCCCCATTATTCATTTCTACGGGAACCACCGGAATATCATTACGTTCACCTACAAAAGGGACCCGATAACTTTAAGAACCTTGAGGAACTTCCTAAACTTGCTTAACTTGAGGAGGAATCTCCTCATTCTCCCTTCCCTCTTCCAACTTTCTAGAGGCCATCCTTCTAATATTAATCTTCCTATAAATACAAGGAAAATCATAAGAAAATATTACGTATGAATTTTCCTCTACGGACCGACATATTAGTAGAAAAGAGGGGAACTGTATGGTCCTTAGACTCTTGCCCATAGATGTGTCGAGAGACATACCGATGGTCAAGACTCTTCTTGACGTGACTTGAGGAAACTTTTGGATTCGTAAGACCATTTCCATTACTATTCTCTAATACAAAGATTGTCACATCCCCAAAACATATCATAGAAAATAACGCACTGTCCGAGTGCAATCGGAGTACTTGACCTCTAGGAGGTCTTGTACAAGCCCTTTCATACCACTCAATAAATATATAAACATTCGAATTGTCTTTGAAATCTCTTTCATATAAAACTCATAGGAAATAATAAGTCTCATTTCATCAAATCCTTGACACAAGAGTACTTGGGACAGGGCCTATAAAATAGAAATATAGTACTACTAAATCTATTACAATACGTCATTAAGAGATAAAAAAGACAGCTATGCCCTCAAGTAAAATGAGGAAATATTTCAACTTGATTGAAGATCCTATAATCAAAGCTTAGCTTCCAAAACAAATTTCACCTATGAATCATTTTAGAGATAGATAAAAGCATGGAATTAGTACAAAAACATGTACAAAGTATAACATAATGCATATAAATAATGAAAATGGACATTTAATGGAAATATGCTCTTTTTTATTTAAATATGATTATATAAGCATAAGAAAAACGTTTATCACTTTTGAAACACATACGATAAAACTTAATAAATTTATTACATTTTAAAAACACTTTACAGTAAACTCATGTCACTTTATAATAAATTAATTCACTGTTATACTGAAGTCCATCAACTTCACATTTAATACTTTCTAACATGTTATTCCTCACTTAAATCTATCATAAGACTTACTTAAGTAAGACAAAGAGAGACCGCCCACAAGCCCTTTCTACAAAAACCTTAATGATCCTTAAGACAACCTATAATGCGGCATACCCACTTAAACACACTAAACAAACATACAAACATGAGATGCTCCTACCAAAGATAATTCTGAGGTTCACTTGTGTGAGTTGTTAATAGAACACTTATACAATAACTTTAACACACTTAAGAGATCCTTTTGACTACCTAGGGTAAAATCATTCTTACCTAACACAATAACATTCATAGAATATTACATTCACTCCATCTTTGACCTCTTCAAGATTACCTAAGTAATCCATAAGAATAATATGTCTTGATCATGTCTATATAATCACCCAACTTTCCTAACTAGAGTTAATCTTAAGACTTCTCTAGGTAAGATACGAAGTGACCAGTTCTATGCCCCCTTCACACCTTAACTTGAAAACCCTTAACTACTCTAGATAAATACTTATTCATTTAACATGTTATATTAACTTAGGTCATTGTATTCATTATTTCATTTCATAGACAATCATCACATATGGACATTCAAGTAATGGTCTTGGAGAATACCTAGGGAATCTCAGCTAACATCTTGGAAATCTATTGTGCAATAACTAAATGGTATCCCATACTACCAGCTAAATTTTATAGAACTTCTCAAATACAAGTAGGTATCCCATATGATGAGAATAGGCAATAACCGACATAGGTTATGGTAGCAAAGCATAAAATCTAGAGTTGTAACGTACTTTGTTTAAGGGTGTTCTACTTACAAATGGTAGAGCTTGTACATATCCCATGTAGGCACATGGTTAAGGAATATGAAGGATTTTCTTTGTACTCTAGTCTTGTTCTTCACTAGAGCTACTTCCCAAGCCATACTTACTCAATGTTAGACTTTGTTCTCATAGAGTAATTTAAATGAAGGATCACATTAAGAGGTTCCACATCTATTTCTTAAGTCAATCACATTCACCCTACAAAAGAGGTCCCCTAGGGCTTCCTTACAATGGCGACGAAAATAACTTAATGAATTACCAAAGGATTATATGATGTTTTTTCATCCAACCAACGTGAAGTACACCATTCATACAAAAAGGATACCATCACGACTTTCAACCTCGATGCTCATAACCTTACTACTAGGTTCAAGGTTTCATATAAAGGACTTTCTTAACATCATTCAAGGTCTTATGTCATTCATACATACAAGACTAAGAGACTTTGGCATCCTAAGTCAAGACATCTAATATTCACATTTATACATATATCAATTAAGGGACACACGTCAACCGCACAAGACACCACTTTAGCACATAATACCTATCCTTCTAGAAGCACATATGAATAATCATTACCATATTTTTAAGCCACCCTGTACACTATTATAACATAATCAATATAACCATCTTAGACAAATATTGTCATATAGGAATAATCATTCATCAACTCTAAGACTACACACATAAAGACATAA
This sequence comes from Solanum lycopersicum, assembly GCF_036512215.1. Taxonomy (NCBI): domain Eukaryota; kingdom Viridiplantae; phylum Streptophyta; class Magnoliopsida; order Solanales; family Solanaceae; genus Solanum; species Solanum lycopersicum. The sequence continues at coordinate 50,488,441 of NC_090810.1, read as the reverse complement.
TCATTCTCTAACATTATAACATAATATCAATAGAAGAACACATACTTTCACATAAATCAAAACTAGGTATATATGATCATACATCACATAAATCACTATATAAATCCTCATAATACTTCATGTAGTTGAAAACAAGGCCATGATCATCATTATACGTAAAGTAACACAAACAAGGCCACATCATTCACGTAGCACCACCATTATCATTGGATGATACCAATCAAAACATAATTTAAGAGGTAATTAATATAAAATAAAGAGAATAAGGGCATCGTACCACCAATCCATTCACACCACTTCAATCCATTATTAAATCATCCAATTAAATACCAAAAGCCCTTACCCATGGCCATGATCGACAGTTCAATGCAAAACCATAATACTTAACGAATCTTGGTAAATCCAATATATAACTTTAAATCTAAGACAACCTATTAATAAATTGAATACAATTCTTACATCATTCAATACACCGTAAAAAGTAACTTGAATTCATAAGCATTAAGACAATATCAATTTATCCATCTAGTAGGCAAAAACAATGAATCATCAATTACATGGGTTTATATGTTGATTGATGTAAAATGATTTAATTAATATCAATTTAATAAATATATAATGATTCAAAACCATTAATTCAAGAACCCATGGGTAGATCTTAAAATTGGACATGATCATCTTTGAAAATTGTTGAAATCTCTTCGAATTTTCGAATCTTTGATGCATAGTGTTTCAAGCATAAAAAATCATACGTAAATAATGTTAATACAAAAATTTTATAAATAATAACCACTAAAATCTCCAATTCAAGATATTCCTTGAGTTTTGGCTACAATTGAGTTCTAGAAATATTTTTAGATATTTATGGGGTTTTAATTTTGAAGAATTAATTCATATATGTATTTAGGACTCATAAACCAACTTAAAATACCTACAATAACCCTAAATAACTTCCCAAACTCTTAATTTTACGTTGGGTAAATTTAATCATTCACCATTGTAACTTACCATCAATGTGAGAAATTGCAGGCCCATCCACGATTCATCTCATCTAAGGTTAGTCTCCCAACAAACGAATTGTTCTGCTTGTCTGTGGTTTGGGTCTGAGACCTGTCTATGGATGAACATATTCCCCACTCATAAGTCCTAACTAACATCAACCAAGGATCGGTTATCGAATAGCCTACTACCGGTCGATTTCATCAGACAATTGGGGTTAGTCTTGGACAACTTTAGCTAAAAAATAGGTCCCTCCTCAACGACCCTTGGTTGGTCCACGGAGATTTTTCCCGGACGTTTCTCAACCTGACTATGTTTTTATACAAAATTAGGAAAGAAAAATTCAATTTCATTCAAAATGAACAAGTATAAACTCGACGAAACATGCCAAGACACACAAGGTCGTATCAAGGCAAACCTTTAAAACGTCATGGACGTTCTTGGACGTTTGACCTCCAAACATCATGAAACTCGTCAAAACTCCTATAAAAATATGATAACTAATATAAGGACCTCATAATCTCAAGAAACACAAATATAGGTATATAATCACTCAATAGGTACATAGGTGACTAGTCGTCGAATGTCTTAGTTTAGCCTTCACGTTTCACTTTCAAATTACCTAAAACTCTAGACACTACCTGAATATAAAATTATAAAACATATTAGGATCTTATACCCTCATGATAAACATGTGAGTCTATAGCCTCACCTAAGCCATTTTCTAGGTATAAGAATTGCAAAATATAAGAGCTCAAAATCACCGCATCGTAAACTACCTTCTCAATAACAACATATGCTCGACATAACATTAATGAGTCACTTATGAAATGATTGTTTTAAAGGCATATCAATATACTCAATAGCATTTCATATAGAAAAAAACATAGCAAAAACATAATTAGGTGCAAATTTAGCAAATGATTATTTTATATGTAACTTCATTTTAGCAAAAACCATTATCATGAATGTTCACATATTTTAATAATAAGCCTAATTTAATTTACACATTATTTTCATTATAAATAGGAATAACTAACCTTAATCAAAAATGAGATAAGGCTAACGACACTTCATGTCGTCCTGGGCCTCCCATGTTGCTCCTCAAGTTGGTGGTTTCTCCATAAGACTTTTACAGTATCCACCTCTTTGTTTATCAATTTCATCACTTGGTGATCAAGGATATTAACTGGAAACTTTTCACATGATAGGTTCACATACACACCTAGACAATCAAAAGGAAAAATGGACTCGGGATCACCGATGCACTTCTTAAGCATTAAGACAAGCATGTGAAATGTACAAAAGCTAGTTCACTAGGTAGTTAAAACTCGTATGCTACTTTGGCAACCCTTCGAAAAATTACATAGGGTCCCACATTACGAGAACTCAACTTCCCTTTCTTTACAAATAATACCACCCCTTTCATGGGTAAAATTTTTAGACACACCTTATCACCTTCTTCAAATTGTACGTGTCTCATCCTATTGTCGGCAAACGACTTTCGCAAGCAAAAGGCTGTTTTTAATTGGTTCCTTATCATATGAACTTTCTCCAAATTTCTATAAATCAATTCCAGACTAAAAAGTCAAGACTCGACCACATCAAACCACCATTAGGAGATCAACATCTCCTACCATACAAGGCCTCAAAACTAGACATGGATATAGTTGAATGGTAACTATTTATATAACAGAACTCAACCAAAGGCAAATGTTTATCCCAATTTCCATTGATATCAATTACACAAGCTCTAAGAATATCATGAATGGTTCGAATAGTACGTTCCGCTTAACCAACCGTTTGGGAATTAAAGGATGTGTAATAAATGTTGAACCCAACTATTTTTGTAATAACATCAAAAAACTAGATGTGAACTGTGCAACCCTATATGATATGATGAATAACGGAATACCATAACGGCACACAATCTGATCCATATACATCTTAACATAATGATTCGCCAAATAAATGGGCTTGACGAGAATAAATGAGGTGATTTGATCAACTTATCCATAACCACCCATGTAAAGTAATTTTGCCAAAGTGTCTGAGGCATACCTACCACAAATTCCATAATAATTTCTTCCCACTCACAAGTGGGAAGTTGGATTTCATTGAGTAAGCCAACCGGCATTTGGTGCTCGGGTATAACTTGTTTGCAATTTGGAAACCTTACAACGAATCTCGTTACGTCCCGTTTTAAGTTATCCCACCAAAATACGTCTCCAATGTCATGATTTTTCTTTCTAGAGCTCGAATGAATAGTATAATATGAACATTAACTAGGAGATGTACTTGGGACACACTTTCTCTTACATGCATTATATCTACAACATCAACAGTAGAATAGTGAACCTACCTTAAAAATTTGTGAAGGGACACTCATCACTAATAAGTCATTCACAACCCGAAATTACCCCATAGAAGTTAGGGAGAAAACTCGTTTCGTTACCGGGCGTACTTTATCCTTTGGGGTCTTGTAAAAGCCCTTTTACTATCTTTCATTAAATAATTAATGAAAAGTAATGGGCAATCAAATCTATTAAAGACAGTTATAATAAAAAGGAAATCTTTTGAAATACTAAGAAAATCTTATCGTCAAAAGTCGACTTAAGACACGACATAATAAACTTAGGGACACGGCCCTTTACATGTGAAAGAGATACATAATAAGTCTTATCATAAAGAAACTAAAAAGATAGAAATTATGCCCTCAAATATATGAGGATACAGTTTGTCTTGAGAGGTACTTTCTGAAGCTTTTCCTTCTAGATCTCAACCTTGCTTCTAACCTATATTAATAGTGTTTAGAGAAGTATGGAGTTATTAGAAAACAATGTACTACGTACGACATCAACAATGACATGTAAAAACGAACATTATAGTAAAGCAAGTTTTCATGATAAATAATGATAACATTCATTAATTAAGAAATAAAATATTATAAGGAACATCAATTAATACTTAAAGAAGTTTTTCCACAATTTTCAAACAAAAGGAACACTTTAGAGTAACTTCCAAAAACTTCACACTGAACTCAAATTTACATGATAATGAACTATTTTGAACCTTAACAGTGAATCATTTAAAGCATTTATAATGAAATAACCGATTCTAAAGGAGCGAACTTCCAAAGAGAAGTAAAGAGGAAGTGAACTCATTCATATAGGATTTTCCCTGATGAAGGATTATCCTAATACTCACAAAAGTAAGACATGAATGCAATAAGCATATGCCTCCTTAAATACACACCAAAGTGATCCTCAGGTCTACCTGCTTTTCGCTTACTCACCTTCGGCAAACAAGCCCCCACTCAATTACAAGACAATAGAAGAACACCCAACAAACAACAAAAGTCTTCCTTTTTGGAATGCTTACTTAGTGCAATTAGTAGATGGCGTCCTAGACTACCACCTACACTAAGTAGCACATTCTTTTAGATGGATTGGCACCTATTTTTTCCTTTTGTAAGGTCCTACTTAGTTCAATATATAGATAGCATCACATTCGACAACCTACCCTAAGTGGTACGTTCTTTTAGAATACTTAGTTCATTCAATTCAAGTAAGACTTACCAAGACTCCCTTTTCGGATTGCCTACCTAGTACAATTGATAATAAGTGTCTCATTCAACTACTTACCCTCACTTGAACCATCCTTTAGAAGACTTAGCACTTTCATTGCTTTTGAAGGAGTTAGTTTAATCGATATAGATCATGAGAGATAGAAATGGATTCCCGATATTAATTCCCTTTGGGATGAGCGACCCTCACTTACCTAGAATGAGGTCATTCTCATAGCATTTACATGGTTTTCCCAATAGCAACACCTATGTGGTCGCATAGTTAAGGGATAAGGAGATTGCTACTAAGCAACTTATTTTGTACTAACGAGGAGTACTCATCTCAAGAGGTACATTGGAATACAACATCTCAACTCACAAACTGTAAACACCTAATTTTCATATCCTCTCGTTGCTAGGCATAACATTCCACGGATTTTAAATAATATAAACTATATGTTAAGCATAACTACTGAACATCACATCTCAACCCACAAAGGGCCATCATTCTCCAACCAATCTTAGAAAGCTCATGGGATATAGTGGGATTGCTACTAAAAAATTCATTTCAACTTACGAAGAGTGTTCACCTCAAAACTCCCCTTTAAGACTTAACATAGCTTCACTAATTCATTCAAGTGTGATTGTGTGTGTACATCTGAGCACACCTTACACATAAGCTTCATTTCATTTTCATTTAACTTCATATATGTCCTCTTTACATAATCCTTAACATACTTCATATAACATGTTTCATAAAACATTTAACAAGAGTAATTTTATTCAAGCGTACACCCTAGTCTACCTCACAGAATCACTTCATAAGACACATTTAACAAAAATGGCATATTTATCATTTTACTTCACATAACATGCCCTAATATCCTCATTTACAACAAACTTATAGATTCATATTCATATAACTCAAGCAAATACCGCCACCAAGAAGGTGGACCATACAACTCGAGTATTTTATAACTAAAACTTAATCAACAAGACCAACTTACCCTTTCATCAAAGATTCCATCACCTATGTCATTTTATTCAATAATTCATAATTAATTATTCCTTAGGGTAGTAGCTAAACTATAATATAAACCATAAAAAAACAAAACTCAATGACATCCAATTAATGCTCATATAACCCATTTCTTAAATAAAATTTTGATGAAAACCTTTAAAATGATTTTATTGAAGCTATAACCTTAAACTCATCAACAAACATTAAAAACATATTTATTAAGTCATTCCAAACGTTTTCATGCAAGACCCAATTATTGAAAACTCTTTTGAAATATTTTTAAAAAGTAGCTTATGGAATAGAAGAGAGTTCAAGGATCAATATTATACATCACCTTGAAGTAACAACAATGATTTTTGTTGAAGAAACGACCACCAACAGATGTCCTAATTCCTTCTTAATTTCTAGCTTCCATTGTGACTTGAGAAAGTCTTCTAACAGAGATGGGCTTTGGGTTTTAGAAAGAGGAGTTCAAAATTAGGTCTTAGTGTTTAGAACAATATAATCTATCTAATAAACCCTAAAATAGAATTCCTTGTGTCATAAAAAACTTGGGGTGAATTTACCAAACACCCCAAGAATTTGTAGCCCCTTAAACAGCTTATGGGCAATATCACCAACGGACTATTTCTCAAAGGACGGACAGTTGGTGGGGTCTTATTTGTTGAGATTTCACTCCATTTTGAACTAGTACAACTGAACCCTGAATTCCAATGTACTCCCATGGTTGACTGGCCATTGGTTGACCAATGAATCGTCCCTTGAGTCGTCGTTTGGTAAGTATTTTTGGTATCTTGGTACAAGTCTTTGTCCCTTCTCTATTGCCCCTTGTGGCTCCTAGGTAGAGTCGTGCCCGGACGTTACACCCCTAGACTATGTCTTATAAGCCTTATGAACATCCCACAATAATTTAGATTAAACTAAACACATAGAACTCACTCAACCTGAACATACACAAGCGCCATCTAAGGGACAACTTCGGAACATCATGGACGTTCTTTGACATGTTACCTCAATACATAACCAAACGTCACACACTTCGTAACAACACTAAAGTTACTCATTTCAAAACAAAATTAGCTCATGAAACAGTCACGAGACTCTAGTTCACCTTAGTTTATTTTGGGGCATTACATTCTCCCTCACTTAGAACGCATTTGTCCTCGAATGACACTAAATCATCAAGAACCACAAGCAATAACTTCGCATAACTTAGAACATTGCAATAAAGTCTCAAACACTCATAATCATAGCATCAACTAGCAAGGATAACATTCACTTTCAAACACTTAGCAACGTAAGAAACTTCTTACAAAACTTCAACAAGTAAAAATTCATTCTTCACCTTCTTTTATTGAGGAACTACCTCATCCAAGATTAAACATTCTCGTATTCATCACTTTTGCACACATTGAAACTTCAATTCAACACAAAACAATTTTTTTTAAAATGAGAAATTTTACAGTAAGTATTCACTATGTCATTAATAAGTATGTCAAATATTTCAAAAATTCATTCTTTGAGTTATTCATTGAGATGACAGGATCATGTTGACTATAAAACCATATCAACTCATTTCATAATATATTGAAACCATAATTCATGAAATTTGTAATTCTCTCAAAAAATTGGACTCCTTTACAGTGACCTTAAAACTTCACTATGTCACATGCTTAAAATTTTAGTAATGCACCTTTCAAGAAACATTAACAAAATATCATGACACTATGAGGGACAAGACCTAACTAACTTACTCCAAAGATTCTTAGTAAGTTTTCACTAAGTGCAATGTGAGAGTAGAATCACCACTCCAACTTAGTCATCCTTAGGATTCTCTTGGACTAAGGACACTACATGCAATTCTACCCAAGTCATTCGCCCCCACCTAGGGTAAAGACATCTTCAAGTTTGCATAAATTATTGCACCATTATACCTCTCACAAGGTAATAATGCACACTATCCCCAACATCATGCACATCAAAACAAAACATCAACATTACAAGTTAAGAATAACACTTCCTTTTTGGATGAAAGCCTAGACAAACTCTCTTAAACATCACCTCATTCAACTCTTAGGCATAACTTGACTCAATTTCATGGAACGACACTCCTTACTAGGTATTCATACCACATTTCCTCCTTAGTGTAAACCGACATAAGAACCTCAACCAAATAACAATAACAACTATCCAAACATTAACGACACAAGATGGTTGCCCTCAACTCCAAAAAGAATCTCCACATTCTTTCAAAATTTCTCAAATTTACACCTTAAAGGATTTCTACCATCATGGGACATAATCACAAGATAACTCATTTGCTCTCATATGCACTTTATTCAATCATTATAATTCTTACATTGTTTAGTAGTACATCACCATATAGTTTCTCATCACAACACTTCCAATCACATAAATCATACCAAGCCAAAGATGGCATCCCAACAAAATTTTCAAAACATAGTTTCAAATCTATTCTTTTAGCCACAAAACCGTCATAACATTAAAACTAACCTTTTCTCTCCCTAAAACTTATAAACATCTCCCTTTCCAAGAAATCACACCTAGAAAAAAACTAGACAAAGGAGAATAAAAGAGAGACCTTATAGATTTAAGTTCAATGACATGATTAAATTGCTATGGAACGATTCTAGTCCATTGATGTCTCCCAACTCACAAAAAAGACAAAGATACTACTAGACGTGGCCTAAACTATTTCACATAACCTTATGCTTTGATTTCAAGTATGTCACGACCTAAAAGTACCCCCTAGAAGTTATGGAGACCCCTCATTTCGTGACCGGACGTTCTTGACCCTGTGTTTTCTTGTAAAAGACCTGTAACTATCGTTCATTACATAAGACATGAAAAATAGTCCGGAATTAAAACTTTTTAAGAATATTAATATAAAAAGGAAATATTTAAAAATACATATAAAATCTCCTCACAAGCAAACTTAAGACACAATATAATAAACTTAGGAACACAGCCCTTTACATTTGAAAGAGACACATAATAAGTCTTAACATAAAGAAACTAAGAAGATAGAAATTATGCCCTGGAATATATGAGGACACTTTGTCTTGAGAGGAACTTTCCCAAGATTTTCTTCTAGTCTTCAACCTTGCTTCCAACCTATATTTATAGAGTATAGAAAAGTAGGGGGTTAGTACATAACAATGTACTAAGTATGGCATATGCAAGAACATGCAAAAAGGGAAATTTCAGTAAAAAAAGCTTTCATGACAAATAATTATAAAATTCATGAATTTAGAAACAAGAAAATATAAGGAACATCATTTAACATGGAAAAAAGTATTTCCATAATTTTCAAACTAAAGGAACACTTTCCAGTTACTTCGGAAAACTTCATAGTGAACCCAAATTGACATTATAGTGAACTATTTTAAACCTTAATAGTGAATCATTTAAAGCATTTACAATGAAATACCCTATTTGAAAGGAGTGAACTTCCAAAGCCAAGTAAAGAGAAAGTGAACTTAATTTCATAGGAGTTTCCCAAACGATTAACCAAGACTCACCAAGGTAATACATGAAGGAAGAAGGCATATTCCTCGTTCAAAATACACCAAAGCGATCCTCAAGACTATCCCCATTTGTCTTACTCACCTCAGGAAAACAACTCCCCACTCAATGACAAGACTATAGAAGAACACCCAACAAAGCACCAAAGTCTTCCCTTTCAGAATGCTTACATACTGCTATGAGTAGATGGCATTTCCTACCTACACCTACCCTAACTAGCACATTTTAGAAGGTTTGACACCATGTCTTCCCTTTTGGAAATTCCTACTCAGTGCAATGGATACTTAACATACCACCACATATGTTAAATAGTACGTTCTTTTTGAAGACTTATTTCATTCAATTAAAATAAGACTCACCAAGACTCCCTTTTCGGATTGCCTATATAGTGCAATGGATAAATAGCATCCTATTCTACTACCTACCCTAAGTATAACACTCCTTTGAAATACTTAGCACATTCATTGTTGTTGTGGGAGTATGATTAACTGACATAGACCATGAGAACTAGACATGGAATCCCGACCCTTATATGATGAGGGATCCTCACTTTCCTAGAATTAGGTCATTTTCTTAGCTTGTATATGGGTTTCCTAATAGCTACACCTATGTGGGTTCATAGTTATGGGATAAGCAGATTGTTTCTATGTACATGAATCTATACTAACGATAATCACTCATCCCAAGAGGTACATTAGAATACAACATCTCAACTCATGAAGTGGAACCTACTATTTTTCATATCCTCTCGGTGCTAGGCATAACATCCACGGATTCTAAGCATTATAAACTATAGGTTAAGCATAACTAGTGAAAAACATATCTCAACTCACGAAGGGTAATGATCCTCCAACTTATCTTAGAAAACTCATGGAATGTAGTGGGGTTGTTACGAAACACTTCATATCATTTTACGAAGAGTGTTCACCCCAAAACTCCCTATTAGGACTTATGTACATGCTTAGACCATTATCCATCACATCACTCACTTTACATGCTTCATATAATCTTATAAGTCCTTTATATATAATCCTTAATATACTTCTCATAACATGCTAAACTAAATATTTAACAAGAATAACTTCATTCAAGCATACACTCTAGTCTACTTCACATTATCACTTCATAAGACATATTCAAAAAGAATTGCATATTTATTGTCTTACTCAACATAAAAAGCCTTAATAGCTTCATTCACAATAAACTATTATATTTACATTCATACAATTCAAGTAAATACCGCCACTATGAAGATGAATCAGACCACTCAAGAGTATTTTATAACTAAAGGTAAATCAACAAAACCAAATTACCCTTTACTCCCAGCTTCCATTATCACCTATATAATTTAATTCAATCATTGATCATCAATTAGAACTTAGGTCACTAGCTAAACACCAATATAAACCATAAGAAAACAAGACACAAGGACTACTAATTCATGCTCATATAACTAATTTCCGATGCCAAAAATTAATGAATATCTTTAAAATAATTCCATTAAGTTCTAACCTTAATCTCATCAACTAAGATTAGAAACATTATTATTAAGTCATTCAAAACGTTTTCATGCAAGAGCCATATTCAGATTTAAAGATAGAAGAAACTAGGGTTTCATACTCTTTTGAAATCTTTTAGAAAGGGGATTCTTGAATGGAAGAGAGTTCAAGAATTGATACCATATCTCACATTCAATAAATAACAACGATTTTTAATGAAGAAACGACAACCAACAACCTTCTTAGTTACTTCTTGACATCTAGCTTCCATGGTGACTTGAGAGAGTCTTCAAAGAGAGAGAGGTTTTGAGTTTTAGAAAGAGGAGTCTAAAATTATGTATTAGGGTTTAGAACACTTTAATATATCTAATAAACGTTCTAGGGTCACAAAAGACTTGGAGTGAATTTTCCAAACAACCAAAGACTTGGAAGCACCTTTAACAACTTTTGGGTAGTCTGACCAACAAACAAAGTAACGTACTATTTGACAAAGGATGGATTGTTGGTGGGCTCTCGTTGGTCAAGACTAAGATCCATTTAGAGCATGTCTAAACGAAACCTCAGGTCCAATCAACGCCCATGGTAGACGGGCCGTTGGTTGACAAACGGACCGTCCCTTGGGTTTTCATTTGTTTACTATTTTTTGCAGCTTAGTCCAAGTGTTGGGCCCTACTCTAGGGTCCCTTGTGGGTCTTTCATGGGGTCATGCCCGAACATTAAACCCCTAAACTATGTCTTCTAGGTCTTTGTAACATACCAGATCAATTTTTATAAAAATTAACACAGAAAATTCACTCAAACACATCAAGACACAGAAGCGCTGTTTGAGGCACACGTTCCGAACGTCATAGACGTTCTTTAACGTTTGACCTCCAAACTTAAACAAACTTCACAAAATTCTAAATTAACTCCTTTTAAAAAAAAAATTATATCAATAAACACTCACGAATATCTAGTTCAACATAGTTTTTTTTTGGGAGTTCAAAATTCACTCGGAGAATATCTCCTTGAATACTCATAGGCATTAGCTCAATAGGAATTGCATAAGAACACCATTCAGTACACCCCTGACATATCATATTACAACATTAACATTATTATATCATTATATGGAACATAGTTAGTTCATAAACAACCTTATCTCATTGCATCTTAAGCATAATCTCAGAGTCCCAAATGAAGACATTGCAATTGCATCGTCATTCCACACCTACTTAATCCAATTACAAGTCATACTTCAATTGAGCTTCATCACGAAGAACAAGCCACATAATTGAAGTAAAGGTTAATTACAACAAGGACTTACCCAATCTTCTTCAAAAGCCATTACCATAGTTTTACCATAAACAAACAAATTGTATCAAACAATAGGTGTAATAATATCATTAAATAGTAATTAACACAAAAAAGTATATCGCATCATTACAAGTCAATTAAATCACTTTTTAAAAACCTAGGGTTAGGGAATTGGGGTAAATTCATGATCTATTCTTCATACTAGGTTAACTCATCAAGAAATAGAATAATTGAATCATAATACATCATAATCTAAGGACAATAACCTAAATAAACTATAGAAAATACAATTTAATAGAAAATTTTTGTAATAGGAAGAAACCCATGTGATGTCATCTTTTTGAAAACCAATTTTGGAAGAACCACTTGCGGAAAGGAATCTCAAAAGGTGAAGAGTTACCATAAGTTGTTAATACTTTAAGATTGATGGATACCCTTAGACTTTGTTCATCTATGGAGTTTTCTTTGGATAGATAAAGTGGAGAAGGAAGAGCTATTTGATTTTGGGAATTTTAAAGTGTTATGTTGAGTTTAGGCTTAGGGTACGTTATATAGTTGATTAGCCAACGTAATTAACGACACTCTAAAAACATATTGAACCCCTAACTAACTTACTAAATAAATGAACCAATTAAAAAAACTCTATATAAATTACAAAACTACTCTACGAGACCTCGACCTACGGTCCTACGGTCTGTAGGTCAGTCGACGCCCACACACCCCAATCGTTCTTCCACTACGTAGTTTGCGATAGTGATTTGTGTTTTTTACCACGTTCTTAAATTGGTTAAGTTCTGGTTGATGGAGGCATCGACGCCTCGTCGACTGCAACCATTGAAGAACACGGTCCACACTGCCTCACTTGGCAGCTTTGGGTCAAAATGGGAGGGTCCTCTTCAAGGACCCCTAGAGTGGTCCTTGGGAGTCGTACCCATACATTGCGACCCTAAACCTAATATAATAGGTGCTAGACATCTTTTTGGCAAGTTTCTTCCATTTATAACTCTTAAATACCTATGAAATAAGCTAAGTCACAGTAGCACCTCTAGATTAGGTTTTGCAATTTATGAGTGTTACATTATACCCCCCCCCCAGGAAGATTCATCCGGATTAACATTAAAATCTTTTGAAGGGAAAGAATAGACTCAAGACTATAAGCCCAACCAACCACAACATATAAAACATGAGTTACAACTAACATTAACAAAACAACACGACATTTACACAAAGTAAATCAAAGGATCAATTACTACACATAACATATTAAAATCATTACATGAGGAACGTACCTTCTCAATAACCACATAGGCTTACCCACACATTACAGAGTGACTAATGTAAAGATTCATTTAATGACATATCAACATGATATATCTCATTTCATATAGACAACAATATACCAAATACACAAATAGATCCAAATTATCAAAAGAGTATTTTATGTATATCTTCATTAGAGAAAAACTATTATCATGAATATGCACATCACTGAACAAGCAAGAAAAATTTACTCATTATTTTCATTATTAGAAAGATTAACTAACCTTAATCAACAAAGAGATTAGGGTAATGGGACTTCATGTCTGCCTCGGCCTTCCATGTTACTCCCTCAACTTGGTGGTTTCTCCATAGGACTTTTACGCTGGACACCTCTTTGTTCCTCAATTTCTTCACTTGGAAATCAAGGATTTCCAGAAAACCTCTTCATATGAGAGTTGCTCATACACATCTAGACCCTCAATAGGATGATGGACTCTGGATCACTGATTCACTTCTTGATCATGGATATATGGAACACCGGATGAAATGAACCTAGTTTACTAGGTAGTCTCTACTCATATGAAACCTTGCCAACCCTTCGCAAAATTTCATAGCGTCCCACATTACAAAGACTCAACTTCCCTTTGTTTCCAAATCTCACAACCCCTTTCGCGGGTGATATGTTTTTGTTACACCTTATCACCTTCTTCAATTTCTAAGTCCCTCGTCCTATAGTCCACATAAGACGTTTGCTAGCTATAGGCTATTTTAAATAAGTTCCTTATTGTATTAATTTTCCCCAAAGTTCTAATAAATCAATTAGGGACCAAAGAGTGAAGAATCGCCTACTTCAAACAATGAAAGGACTCAAAAAGAGGCATGGATATAGTTAAATGGTTATTATTTTTATAAGGGAACTAAACCAAAAGCAAGTGTTTATCACAATTTACCTTTACATCAATTACGTAAGCTCTAAGCATATACTCAAGGGTTTGAATAGTACGCTCCTCTTGACCATCCGTTTGGGGATTAAAAATGGTGGTTAACTTCACCTTTGTACCCAACCCTTTATAGAATGACATCGAAATATGATGGATAACGAAATAACACGGTGACACACAGCCTCATCTATGAAAGTCCATACATAAACTCAGCAAGTTAGTGGAATTGATGGGAATAAAATGTGCGAATTTGGTAAAACTCTCTACAACCACCCATATAAAGTCATTTTGCCTTTGTGTGTGAGGCAATCCTACCACAAATTACATAATAATGTCTTCCCACTTCAAAATGGAACTTGGATTGCAACTCGACTTTGGTGCTTGGATTTAACTTGTTTGCAATTTTTACACCTTGCAACTAATTCCGCTATGTCCCCTTATAAGTAATCCCATAAAAATACTTCTCTAATGTCATGATATATCTTATTAGATCTTGAATGAATAGAATAACAAGAACCATGAGGTTCCTCAAGGATTAGGTTTCTCAAATCATAAACATTGGGCAACCACAATCTTTCTTGATGCCTAAAAGCAGCATCCCCCTAAGGAGAATGACTCGTTAAACTTACCAAAACATATTCTTTAAACTCCATCAATGATTGATCAAGGTGTTTCTTAGACTTCACCTCAACCAAAGATGATTCGGAGTTATGATATACTAGAAAACTACCATTTGGAGAATTTACAAATCTAACACCCAAACGAGCCAACCTGTCTACATCTTTCACTAGGTGTTTCTTGGATCCTTCTACTTGAGACACACTACGCATGGGTATTCAAATTAGACCATCCACAACCACAATGGCCTTGCTAGGGAGGCACAGAATAATCATTTCATAATTTTTCGAAAACTCCAACCATCTTCTTTTTTGGATATTTAACTCCTTTTGAATAAGCACAGGTTGAAGACTCTTATATTGTGTATACAAATCAACATGAACCCCATAAAGATAATGTCTTCATAGTTTAACGAGAAATACCACGGGCACAAACTAAAGATCATCAGTTGGATGATTCTTCTTATGTTCCTTACGTTATCTAGAGGCATAAGAAACTACATACTCATGTTTCATAAGCATAGACCCCTATCCCACTCGGGATGCATCATAATATACAACGAAGCCCTTGGCACCCTCTTGTATAGTCAATACGGGAGTGGAGGTAGGCCTATCTTTCAATTTTTTGAAGATTCTTTCATATGCCTCCTACCACTCAAATTTCATGCTCTTTTGGGTCAAACTAGTCAAAGGATATGCAATAGACGCAAAACCATCCATAAAACTCCTATATTATCCCCGCTAGAACCAGGAAACTCCTAATACCGTGATGAATCAATGATCTAGGCCTATTATTCACCGCCTTGGTATTCGTTGGATATACCTCAATTCCCTCACTGCAGATGATATGACCAAGAAACACCACCAAACTCAAAAAGAAATCACATTTCTATACTTAAAAAATAGTTGGTTTTTCTTAAGCACATGTATTACCACCCTCATGTGGTCCACCTTCATTTCTCGAATGTACAAACTCTTCAATGAATAAATGACAAATGAATCTATGTAACTTTGAAACTCTTAAGATTTCTCTTTCAAGCCTATGTTGTATTAGCATTTCAACTTATATACTCGTCCATTCATTGTACTCATGTTTGTTTGCCTGCATCATATTTGATGCAGATGTAGGTAACGAGATCAAAATCTAGCGTTCGTTATTCCAGTTTGAGCATTCAGAGTTTGTTGGTGAGCTTCATTGAATTATGGAGGACACTTTTATTTTCTTTCTTGTTTAGTTCATTAGGATGTTGTGGGGGTTTTCAAACATCCTAATCATTTATATTAGAGGTTTCATTGACAGTCATATGTTAGTCCTTTAAGTCTTTTCACCATCATTTCTTATTGGTATGACTTGGGTTGACACTTTTGGCCAAATTGATTATTTAACCTTTAAGAGGTCTAAGTAATTTTAGTATTCCATTCAGTTAAGTGCTATTCATCTTTATTGATATGCATATTATCTTCCGTTGATTTATTAATCCAAACAAAGAGTTCGCTTGTGTCCAACAATGATCTTCGAGTGTCAGCCACTTCAAGGGTGTAGGCTCGAGGTCTGACACTTGGAGTATCCTTGAATACATACTTATTGAGTAATTTGAGTACCATTGAGTGTTGCTTTAGTTGAGTGAGTTTGAGATAAGTTAAGTATGTTTCATTCGATTTCAATTCTAGCTTATCTTATGCTTTAGATTATCCTTGCATACTAGTACATTCAATGTTCTGACTCCATGTGAACTTTATATTTCATGATGAAAATATAGGTAAGCACTGTCATCAACAGACGCTTCATTGGTACCTCTTGCAGTCCGAGTTAGCTTTTGTAATCCTCTTTGCTTTCGAAGGATTTAATTTACTTTTAAGTTTTGTTCGGATATTTTCAAGACACAAGACTACACCTTGGATGTGGACGAAACTTGACAATCACTGTTGTTCTGCAAGTGAACCCTTACCCTGACTAACACATAGGGAAGACTAACTCAAGCATCAACTAAAGAATAAATCAAAAACAACTTATTAAATCTAAAAAATTATTCAAATATATTGAGTATTAAGCATAAAATTTATATTAAATATCTTAAACTGAATACTGAAAGATTAAAAATATTATTTATATATGAAGCCTCCAGTATATAAACATAGGTGTGGGGAAAAGAACCACGTCACCTCAGAGCATTACGTTAAACAAATCATAAAATAGAGTCCTCAAAAAGCAAGGAGGTATTTCCAAAAGCTAATAAGCGGATAATGTGCTCTCAGTGGGTCTTGTTGAAGATCCTAAGTACCTGAAGCTGCACCATAAATTGTTAAAGTCAAATAAAATCAGTCCTTTGAATGTACGAGTATGTAATATGTGTGAATAACATAAATAAATGTACTGATAGGCTTAAAATAACTCAGTTTATATATAGAATAAATTAAGATGATAATAATTTAAGCTCTTATTGTAGGAATGGAATCACATGTATATAAGGAAATATACTTCACTTTACTTTATTAGGGAGTTTTCTCTTATCTACAACCATCACTATAAATACTTGTGATGATACAATGCCTTACCCATGTTTCCAGCGCTATCCTATACCTCGTTAGAGTATAGAACACAATTGAAATGATGGATCCATTAAAACGCCATATTGAGGAGGGTAAGGAGTGCACTAGCTTACGGTATGATCCAATGTACGTCGCTGTGTAGTTTATGGTTGTTTTGAGTTGTCTTAACTCTCCCTCATATTAGTTCTCAATACTACTCCCAAAGTATATATATGTATGATCATATAAAATACTCACTTTGTTGAGAGAATTACTCTGGAGGGACTGTTAAGATGTAGCTGAACTATACTCAATATTTTTGAAAACTGATTATACATTTCTGAAAGTAGTACTCCATTTTAATGTTAAAATATTAATTTCTTCTTTAAATGTTAACTGAAATTCTATTTATCTGACTGAAATACTTTCAAAAATTGTTTATTTGTTATAGAAAATAGTAGTGATGTTCTCAATGTGAAAATAATACTTTTGAAACCAATAGTGTTCCGTTAAACTATTCTCAAAAGATAGCGTGCAAACACTCTCGAACTCACTCTACACTTTCCAAGCCGATAAATCAAAATAAATGCGCCAAATGTTGAAATAAAAACCTTATAAACAAGGGTTCATCAAAAATACAAGAATGAATGATAACTCAAGGATATCAATGCACATAATATTGCAATATCATTATATAAGAATTTATATTTTAGAATAAAGAGCATATCTCATATCAATAATTTCAAAAAATTGAGGGTAGAGAACCATAGAGTCAACTTGCTAGTAACTGAACTGAGATGTAGGTCATAAGGACGAATTAGTCCACCACTATGAATGACCTTACATACTGATGTTTGTCATGACGAATGACACTAATTCTTATTCAAGTGTCTACGTTCGTCGATAATATAGCAACCAGACAAAAAGTTTGGATCGTGTCCCAACGGAACGGTAGTAAAAATGTGTAGTCATTCATATTAGTCAAAGATAAAGTGATTTTTTATTAAAAATATTATAAATTAAGGAGGTGACACGAAAATGACAAATATCAAATAGGGGGTTTGTCACATGTTGTAAAAATACAAAAAAAAAAGACAAGAAATGTAAACAATGAAAAGGTGAATTATTAGGATGTTACCACAATACAGATAAATTACCACAATACGGATAAATCTACATTGTTAGGTACATGATTTCGATATAAAATTTGTATTAAAATATTGACTATGCAAATCTTTATATGGAAATAAGTACTATCTTCAGAAACTTACCCCGTTTTGAATGTGCTTCTCTGAAACACAAATTTGTTGCATGAAGCGCTGTCTATGCCTTAACCCACTCACTCTCTCGAGTTGAGTGTTAATATATGGGACTAGGGCTCACCCTATCTGGCTGAACGTCATGTGGACCCACCTCTTAGGCCATAAATCTAGCGGTTTTGATTTAACGTCCTCTCACTCGAGCAAGCAGAAAACACATGAGTGAACTTTAATTTTCAGCTACAAATTCATTAAATTTGAAAACTCAACTACTAGATGAAATCACCATTCAACTATATTTAATCTACCAACAAGCAAAATCCAGCAACAATATTAACCCATATTTGTTAAATCACACTCCAAGAATGGGATTTTTAGGAACACATCAAGAAATATAAATTATACATTCAATGATGTTATAGTAAAATGGGTATGAGAAATACATTTTTATTTGAGCAAAAGAAGGAAGAATCACGGACACCCACTTCCAATATTGAAAGAAAGTAAATTCTTCTTCAAGTCTTCAAAATTCTTACAAAACTTGAGAGTAAAAACTAAAAAGTACTAATAAAATATGATATATTTTGTATCAAAGTAGTAAATTCCTAGATAATGATCCAACTCCCTAAAAATTACAACTTTTCTAGTATTTATAGCTATAAGATTTGTGCAGCTGCGGATCTTTCATTGACTCTAGTGGGAATTGCTGATTGACTAGGCGATTCGCCAATTGTTATAGTACATCGCCTTCTGGTATATCTTTCAGCATCATCGTGCTTTGGTTCGTTGGGTCATAAAATGCTGCTTCACAGAAGTACTCACTTATGCGCTCACTAATCCTTCTTCTGTCGTTTGACCCTTTCCTTTAGGGATTAGCACACTAGAATAATAAATGATATCCATGCCTATCGAAGATCCTCCAAGGTTACTTGGCAATGCTCCGTCATTCATTTCTTCACTTTATTCAGCCTTTTTTGTCCTTTTAGCGACATACTTTCCATGCTTTCCTTAGATCCTAAAATACCTAAAACTTACAAGTTTTTAGCAAATATTGCGTTCAAATAAGAATTTTAAGACACTATTTATATTAAAATATACCCCTAAAGTCCAATTTGTGAAGTCATCTCATACCTAACTGCTCCAAATTCTTGAGAAAGGTGAGGTCTTTAGAATAAAATATAACAAGAAATTGTTTGTTGAGCCGTAAAGATGAGTTCTTGAGAAGATTTTTTTAAAAAAATCTATGAATTTCATGAGTGGGTGATATTAATTCATGTTAAGATGAAGTAATTATGAAGTTCTATGGCAAATATTACTTTTTATGATGGATGAACCTTAGAAGAAGTTAGTTTTTTTAGAACATCTTTTTCTAGGATAATTTTGATATAAGGAAGTGAATTACGTATTTGTTTTTTTTAAAAGACCCTTAGAATAGGGCGACCATGCAGAAAATACCTTAGGCACATCAACAACCTCATGGATAATTCTTTGGCCATTTGACTTTTGAACTTGCGAACTAACGTAGGAAGAACTAATTCATACTGGAGTTTCGAACAATCTATGACACATATATCACAAATAAAATGTGTGTGAACATAGTCACATTAACTGAAACTATATGAAATGAAACATGGGTATATGGGTACTAATTAATAAGAGAGTGCGACTGCTATGCCTTAAAAGATACGACTTCTAGCTTCTACATCTTGCAGCTCCTCTGAAGCACACCCTCATTAATAACTACTATACCTTATTAGCAATAACTCATAGCTAAAACAAGGGTATATAAATCCTCTTAGAAGATCTAAGTCAATTTGCATGTTGACTCTTACGTGGGTTCAACCTGACTAAAAAATTATTTAAAACAACATATAAAATCATAAAATTTATATGAAAATACAGTGTATCAAATATAAAATTTAAATAAAATATCTTAAAATGAATATTGAAACACTGACCAAGACTATCTATATATGAAGCCTCAATAATATAAAGATATTTTTCGGTAAAAGACCCAACGACACCTTAAAGCATTAGGTATAACAAATTATAATGTAGAGTCCTTCGGAAGAAAGGAGGCGTCACCAAAATCTGATAAGCGCATGATGTGATCGCAAAAAGTCTCTTGTGGATGATCTTAAGTTCTTGAATTAGCACCATTAAATGATGTTAGTCCATTGACAATAGTACATTGAATTTACGATTATGAAATTGGGATAAATAACACAAATAACTGAACTGAAAAGTTGAATAACTCAAGTGATCAATAGTTTAAATCATGATGAAAATCATTTAAGCTCTTATTTTAGGAATGAAATAATAGTAAACTGAACTTAAATGTATATAAGTAAATATACTTTACTTTAATTTATTGGGAAGTTTCTCTAACCGACAACCATCACTATGAGCCTTGTGATGAGAAAATGTCTTACCCACATTTTTAGAGCCACCTTATACCTTACCGGAGTATAGGACACACTTAACAAACGGATCCACTAAAAGGACTTCCTATGGCAGGTGAAGAGTCTCCCATCTAGCATATGATCCTATCTACACTGCTATATAATTTATGAGGGCTGTGAGTAATCTGAACTTTCCCCCAGACTCGTGATCCAAACTACTCCCAATTATATATATGTATGCTCATGCAAAATACTCACTAGGTTGAGATAATTGATTAAAAGGGCCTCTTTAAGAGGTATATGAATTGTACTCCATCTTTATGAAAACTCTTTGTACTTTTCTGAAAGTAGTACTATCTTTTCAACGTGAAAAATAATATACTTTTTAAGGGTTAACTGAAATTCTCCTTGTTTGACTAAAAGGTTTTCTATAATTTTTTACTCTCTTCTAAAAAATTAGTAGTTCTTTTCTCAATGTGCTAATAATACTTTTGGAACCACTTGTGTTCCCTTAAAGTCTTCTCAAGATATAGCTTAAAAATACTCGGTAACTTACTCTGAAATTTAAAAATTAATGCATGAAAAAAAATGTACAAAAAAAATTTCAGTAAAAATCTCCTCAATTAGGGTTCATGTGAAATATAAGCATGAAAAATAACTTACAGATATCAATGCACTTAATTTTGAAATCTCATAATATAAGAATTTAGATATTAGAAAAAAAACATAATTCATATCAATAATTTCATAAAACTGAGGGTAGAACCCTAGATTCCGGTACCAACTAACTGAATTGAGATGTAGGGTGTGAGGACGAACAAGTCCAGCACTATGAATGTCTTTACGATTTAAATTATTGAGAGAGGTGAGATATTTGGATGTAAAGATTACAAGAATTTGTTTCTTGAATGTTAGAGATGAGTTCTTGAGGAGCTTTCTTGAAAATATCTATGAACATTATTAGTAGGAGATTTAAATCTTGTTAATATGAAGGAATTATGAAGTTCGATTGTAAAATCTTGTCTTGGATGATGGATGAACCTTGGAGGAAGTTAGTTTCTTTGAAAATTCTCTCTCTTGGGTAAATTTATAGACAAAGGAGGTGAACGACGTATATTGGAGAAGGGGGGGTTAAGAACCAGATGCGCGGCATTTGATGCATCCAACTACCCAGCAAGGCATTTGATGATTCCTCATAACTTTTACTTTAAACTACAATTGATGCAAATTTGGTGTCTTTGGAAAGAAGAATCATAGACCTTTAATTTGATAGTTTATTATCTGCGCAACTATAGATATTCTAAGAGATATTTTGATTTGAAGTTTAACCATGCATAAACTAATGCGCAAAACAAAGTTGATAGAAATACTTTGAACTTGACTTAGTGTTAGAGGTACCTTATATATCAAAATATTTTTCAATAACCATTAATGCACTTAGTACAAAACCTAAAAATACATGATCAAGTAGTACATCACCCGGTTAAAGCTCATATACTAAAGAAAAATGATTCAGATTTGAAAAGTAATTTTTTGCGGTATTACATATATCTCCCCCTCCCATTGAGATTATTCGTCATCGATTGATGGTTAAACTGATTATGGAAAGGAAAACGAGTTACTCATACTATATTTTTCACTTTTGAACTTGCTTACAAACATAGAAATAAATGATTCGTACTGAGTTTTTTGAACCGTCTATGGACCATAAGTCACAAATGATATGTGTGTGAACATGTTCATGCGCTACCGCAAACTCTATGTCATGAAACAAGCTTATCTCGGCACTAAGTAATAATAGATTGGGACTATTAAGCCATAAGAGATGCAACCTCTAGATTTCACATCTTGCAAAAACTCTGAACAACACAGTAAATTTATTACAACCATAACTCATTAGCAGAAACTTATAGCTCCTACAAGGGTATTCTATTTTGATGCTCACACTTACTATATTGTGTTCAAGTCTATCTCTAAATCACAAGGTGCTACCCATAAGATGATCATGCTAATCTAAATCATACACTTATGATCTATACATGTCACACTTTCATTACAACAATCCTATTTCTTCATTCTACATCGTTAACAAACCTCAAGTTCAAATCAAGAATTCATTAGTCGCATAATGCAATCACCCACTTACATTGAACACCACATTCACGTTTATTGCTATACCCACTTCATGGGATTCTTGTCCAAGTCCTCTCAAACTTTTCAACTTTTATATCTTCTCTATCAACTGAAATTCCTTGCATTACTAACGGAAATAATCTAATTACTCTAATCTACCTATTAATCATTATGGAACCTCGTTCATTTCTTCATATACATGCATAAGATTACCGCCACTACCTAAGAAACTTCAAACCTCTCCTATCTATTATTACATATATACTAACACAACATCACTCTCAAAACTAAAAAGGATCACTGAAAGAGAATATGGTAAAAGATCATAAGCACGATTCATTTGGGAAATATGATAAAAGAATATGAATGATGTAATATTTTGTTGCTATCCATAAAGAGTAAGTCATGAATTTGTGTTGCTGAGCATGCATAATATGAGATATAAGTACTTATATGAATCAGTTTGTGTCATGAGGCTGATATCCATAAAGTTATGGAATAACATTTAGATAAAGTAGCTAAAAGTTTTGCCCCTTATTTTATGAACTGAGCATAGATCTGAAGTGTATAGGCATATATGATGCTTCAATATTGTGAATCTTTTATATTTCATTATCATCGACAGTAACCTACAATTTGAGTGTCTACGAATCGAAGCTAGTATAGTAACCAACAAAGGGTTGGGATCGTGTCCCATGGGAGTGGTAGTGAAACTAGTAGCTACATAGGATTTCATTCTAAATTGTGATAGCTCAACACATATTTTAATATTAAAACAAAAATTGGTAACACCAAAGTGTCAAACATCAAGAACAGTTTTGTCACAAGTACAAAACTAAAAGGGAAAAAAGTATGGGAGAGAGTTCTTGGGGTGTGTCTGCAATATATGTTGACATAACTAACGGGTACATACTTTTTATAGTAAAATTTGCAAGACAATGATGACTACTCTAACCTTCAGGTGAAAGTAAGTTTCCTCTCGGGAAACTTACACCATATCAAATGGGTTTCTCTCGGACACCCACTCGTCTAAACTAACCATACAATGCCTTTTCCTTACCCTGACCTTTAGATAGAGGGTTCTTGGATATGGGACTAAGGCTCACCCTCTCGAGCTAAACCTCATATCGATCCACTCCTTAGATCATTAATCTAGTGGTCTTGATTTTGCGACCTCCCTCTCGGGCAAGCTGAAATGACACATGAGTGGTTTTGTATTTGCAACTACAAACCCATTTATTTAAACCACAACCACTAGGTGAAATCAAAATTAAAATACATCTAATCCTATCAGCAAGCAAGAAGCAACAATAATATCAAAACATATTTGATAAATCACACCTTAAGAATGGGGGATTTCAGCCACACATCAAGCAATAATCAAATATACTTAAAATGATACGGAAATCATATGGGTATAAGATTCGCAGAGGAAGGTAATGGATAATACCCACTTCCATGATTTGAAGAAGAACTTCTTTCTTCAAGCTTTCCTCAAAACTCTCTCCAAACTTAAGCGAAAAATGCCAACTCGAATAATATCTTAAGGTTTAAGGCAACTAATTAAAGCTATGGATTTATCCCCTTTTTTCTAAACTAGTCTAAATTTATTAACTCTAATACTCGAGAAAATGTCGATCTCATGTCTACAGAACTCTTATGCGCAAGTTCTAAAATTCAATCAACGACTTCTCTCTAAGCTTCTTTTTCTTAACGTCTTTCTAATCATATACGAGTCTTTTTATAATTGTTACCCACATTGACTTATAAATCCACATAATCATATAGTTTGACTTCTTGTTCTTAGAACACTAATACCATCATTCCAAGTTCATATATAACACTCCAGGTTTGATAAAAGAAAAAAACCAGATTTAGAACTTGCAGGTGGCACGATGGTAGCCAACTACGAACCGTCAGTCAGCTATGTCGATGGGCAAGTCAATTTTTTGTCCACAATTGGGAATGACGGTTGAATAGTATTGACCGTCAGTCAACTCACGACCCGTCAGTCAGGTCCATCGATGGGCCAGTGAACTCTCAGTCCTAAGTTGTTAATAATGGTACACCAATCCATTAGTTGACTCATGGTTCGTCAGTCAGCTCTGTTGATGGGCCAGTAAACTTTACATCTTTAGTCGCAGACGAATTTTGACCAGTACAGACCGTCAGTCGACATGCGGTCCGTTAATCTATTAGATGCTCTGACCACTTTTTAGTCAGGGGTAATTTTTCTTTTCCTATTTTGTTTAACCCTTAAGCTATGTTGTTTAGACCCTAAATTATGAGGTTTTAGTCTATTTAATCCTAGACACTTAATTAGGACTTACCTAAGTCAAATCAATAACAAAATATAGAAAAAATAGAACTTGAGAGGAGAAAGGAGGTCAAGAACCCTAGTTCAAGAACACAATTAGATTCCATAAGTTCAAGCCTAAAAATGGAAAGATTTCTCCGTTAAATTTGTCACCGGGTATGTGGGATTTAATAGTGGATTCCTTTCATCCATTAGGTGCCCATTAAGGCTGGCAATTGGACAGCAGATCAATAGGACTGATTTTACTGGAACAGGTCCTCGCGACCGGATTTTCTTACAAGAACAAGTTCTTACCGGAACAGGACTTACTGGAAAAACCCAAAGGTTTCGCCAGGTTCCTTAGTAATCGGATAGGAAGCGGGTTGGACTGGATTGGAACTGGGTCTTACTTGTTCAATCAGTACCGATAATTTTTTATCAACTTTATTTATTATATCATATTATATTATAAATTAATAATTATATTATAAAAAATTCAATTTATAACTTTCAACTTTAAAGTAAATCTTAAAGTTTAAAGTGTATATTGAATTTAATGTTTGAAATTGACTTTAAAGTTTATATTGAATTTGAAGTTTAAACATTAAACCTAAACATTCATTTTGTATATTAATGTTTAAACCTAAACTAATAATAAAATAATTGGCAATTAAATTTGTAAAATGACTTGAATTAAATAGAAGAAGCCGTATATATTTATTAAAATAAATAAATTTTAAATACAAATTAGAAAGAGATAAAGAGTACATAATCTAGGTATTGAATATTAATTATTATATTAACAAATGCATATTTTTTAAAGTCTTTTGTAAATTTTTTTATCATTCCAAAAGAAAGATTTTTTGGAACTTGTATTTGTTGTTCTTCTTTAATTGTTTCCATGCCATCATCACTATTCTCACCAAATATTGTATCTATTTGGTCTTGTATTTGGCTACTTAATAGTAATAGTTTGGTATTTCTTCTTGGGCATTGACCCAATCTTGAAATGACACTGATGTTTCGAGACTATCGTTTGCTAATCAATATCGATGATGACCAATCATATATGTAGTCGCGCTAAAGGCTTGCTCAGAAGCGAACGATGATTGAATCACTGGCACAACTTAAACAATCCTAGCAAGGGTCGGAAATTGATTTTCACGATTCTTCCACCATATTAATATTGGAGGTTGAATTTATCCTTCTTCATGCCTAATCTTTTCATGTGCCTGATTGAAATATAAATCAAAATCGTCATTAGTAGAGAATTCAAGCTCAAGATCATCATCAATCCAATCATCTGTATGATTACTTTAGGCTTATAAGATGGAGGTTCAACTATTGGAATATTTATTCACATAACTTTTATGCATCATATAAATCTCTAACTTTTGTATAAATGCTACTTTCATATTCTTCGTCACAAGGAGTTTCATTATCTATAATTTCTATATTTTCATAAATCTTTTAAGTCATTCATTCAACATATCTGAATTTATAGTTTGTGTTGAAAGTAGTAGCAGTCAAATAGATTTGAGAAATAGTGAAAAATATTTTTTGAATTTTTCAATCACAAAAGCAAGTGAATCTTTAAATTGATCTTTTACTTTATGTTTTGCGAATTTAGATGAAATAACACAAAAAATTTACTAACATAAAAGAAATAGGATAATATTGACCAAAGCATGTATTTGTTGCTTTATAAAAAAACACTTAAAAATACAGTAAGTTCTTCTGTATTATCCCAATATTCAAAGCAAATTCTTAAATTCGAGTACGCATTATGAGCATTATAGACTAATTGAGCCAACTGTTGATAAATATAAGCAACTTCAATCATTTCAAATAATGAATTTCATCTAGTGCATGCATCTTTTGGAACATTTCTATATGCAAGTCCACATTCTTTACTACGATTTTTGAATTCTTTAATTATAACTTTTACTTTAGCTTTAAAAATCCAATTGCAAGTAAGTCTAATTTTTCACAAGAGACTCCAAATTGAGAAATATCGTCTTTTACTATTAAATTATACACATGTGCAGCACACTTAATATGAAAAAGAATCATTATCAATTTGAAAAAGTCTACGTTTCAAATAATCAACTGCCTTTAAATTGTTAGAAGAATTTTCTACAGTGACTCATTATTTTATCACATATTTCATAATACTGTAAAATATAACTTACTTTTGTTGCTATATAAGAATTGGTTTTGCTTTCTTCAACATATGTACATGCTAATATTTGCTTTTGCATGTTTCATTCATGGTCAATCCAATAGACAATAAGTGTAAAATAATCATTACCATTAGAACTACATCTTATATCAGAAGTAATAGGTAATCTACCATCATAATAAGCAAATAAACAACAATGAAAATGACAATATTCTTTTTAATACTTAAAAAGATCACTTTTAATTATATTTCTTGTAATAAATTTATAATCTGGATTATTTAATTCCCAAATATAATGAACAAAACCAGGATGTGAAGGGAACGAAAAAGTCAAACCACCAACAACAACCATTTTCGCAATTGTCTACGATCATTTTATTTACTCTACGTGAGGTGTGTGCTTAGGATAGCTGGGTTATACATATTTAATACACCTTGAACCATATTAGAAACTCCAACTCCCACAAAACTTTTGGGTATGGGTGTCCCATTTCTATTAGCTCTTTCTATATCATCAGGGTGAGCGAATTCTTTATTACACTTCGTAAATATGTTCTTAGTCTTCCTGTTCCCCTTTGTCTACTCGTAGTTACTTGTTTCATGATCAATTTACATTTAGTGAAAGTAACAATTATTATTTCCTCCTTTTTTACCAAAAATTTCCATAATAAATATCTTTTAACAAGTACAGCGGCGACTTTTGAAAAAGTAGGTAAAGGAGAGGCTTCAAATTATTCCGGTAATTAGGTAACCGGACTAGTAGGGGTAGGGGTCTCTTCATCTTTATCATTTATTTAAACTTCGTTATCTAATTATTCCTCAAATTAGTAAAATATATATTTAAAGTCTCATGATCTACTTCATTTTTGGAATTAAATTCAATAGGTCCTTGACATAAAACAAGTTTCATTAACATGAGTATAATCCTAAGAAAAAGCACAAGTACCCCCTCAGTCTATTGCTAAAATATCAGAGACACACTTATACTATAATAAGGTCCTATTACTCCCCAGAACTTATTTTATAAGTAATTTTCTACTTTTTGACGGCCTATGTGGCACTAGCTTGAAAAAAAAGTCAACCAACATTGGGCCCCCAAGAAAGTGCCACGTAGGCCTAAAAGGGGTAGAAAATTATAATAAAATATGTTTAGGGGGGTAATAGGATCATAGTATAGTATAAGTGTGTTTATGAGATTTTGGGCATAGGTTTAGGGGATACTTGTGCATTATTCCTATAATCAGTAGCATTAACTGTAAATCTAGGTGACAAATTTTTACAACTAGAATTACATACTCCTCCGCTATTTTTTTTCTTACATTGGTCTTTTACCAGTATTTCTTTCCGAATTCATGTTCATGTTTAAAAGAATTAAATATTATAAAAAAATAAAGATAATATAATAAAAAAATAAAATGACTTAATCAATAAACAAATAAAAAATAAAAGTTGAAATGAATGTACTGAACATCTCTATAAAAGTAGATATATCATAAAAGCAAGAATTTAGAGATGCCAATTGCAACTTCCTATTTGCTTCAAATAAATCTCAAGAATCCAAACTCCAAGTAAATATCACAAAATAATGATTATGAATCTATGAGAGATTTAAAATTGAGAGATTGTATAAGATGTTAGTGAATAAATGAAAGAAAATGATATATTTATAGTGAAAGGGGTTAGAGAGGGGTGGGTTTTTTTTAGCCATTTTGGGTCCCAGCCCAACGGCTACTAGGGTCTAACGGTTTGATTCAACAGTAAGATTAAAACAAAAATCATTGAACTGGTTCTTACCTAATAGAACCGTACCGGAACCAATTCTTATCGAACTGGATCAACCTGATTAAAACTTGAGTTTCGATTTGGTACCTCGTCTGGTACCCTACAATACCGGTTTTGTCACATCAAGCTTTACCCCTAGACGTAACCAGCATCATCGCCCTCTTTGTCACGACCCAAATCGGGTCGCGACTGGCACCCACATTTACCCTTCTATGTGAGCGAACCAGCCAATCTAAACCCCAATCATTTAGCAATAATAAATAGAAAATAATGCGGAAGACTTAAAAACTTATTAACGAATCAATCAATAACTTCTAAAAACTCAAACACATATTATTATCCCAGAAATCTTGAAGTCATCACCACAAGAACATCTATCCTCTAATTACTAAAGCTAAGAGTATCTAGAAAGCTAGAATAAATAAAAAGCTAGTCCATGCCGGAACTTCAAGGCATCGAGACATGAAGAAGAAGATCCAGTCCAAGCTAGAAGCGTTAGCTCACCCTGAAATCCGGCGTAATGAAGACAGGCTAGAGTTGCGGTTGAGTTGAAGACGACAACACGTTTGCTGCACTCCACAAATAACAAAGAAAGAAACACACAAGTAGGGGTCAGTACAAAACACGGGTACTGAGTAGATATCATCGGCCAACTCAAAATAGAGAACAGTATATATCAGATCTTATCATAAATCAACAACAATACTCAATCTATAGCAACAACATGTACAAGAATCTTCGATAAATTACGTCAAGTACACTCATGAGGACTCAATCCTCCATATCATATCATTTGGGAAATAGGTTCTTTTCATTCGAGTTATTAACATGATTTTAAGATTCATTATATTTATTCCTCTTGTGTCGGCACGTGACACTCCAATCCTCATCATACTATCCTGGTGTCGGAATGTGACACTCCGATCCCCTAATACTATGTGTCGGAACGTGACACTCAGATCCCCTAATTCTATGTGTCGGTTCGTGACACCCGATCCCCTAATTCTACGTGTCGGTTTGTGACACCCGATTCCCTAATTCTACGTGTCGGTTCTTGACACCTAATCCCCTAATTCTACGTGTCGGTTGGTGACACCCGCTCCACTAATCTCATTATGTTAATTCATCAAGCCTTCTTTCATACTAAGGCATCATCAATCTCATTACTTTAGTTTATCAAGCCTTTTTTCATACTAAGGCATCATCAATCTCATTACTTTAGCTCATCAAGCCTTCTTTTATACCAAGACGTCATCATTAACGAAGAGGTTTTTCAAGATTTAGGATTCAATAGCTTCATCATACTTGTTTTATCACAATTATATAATCACATTCATGCAAGCATACAATTAAGCATATTGAAGGGTTTACAACACTACCCAATACATATCATTCGCTATTAAGAGTTTACTACGAATAGCATAAAAACCATAACCTACCTCCACCGAAGATTAGCGATCAAGCAAGCAAAATTCCCCAAGCTATGTTGTTCATTTTCTCTCTCTCTTGATCGATCTCCCTCTCTTGTTCTTTCTATTTTTCTTATTCAAACCCTCTTTCTTTTACCCTAATTAGCATATAATTAAGTATAAGAGATGGTTAAAGTAACCCACCAATTAATTCAAGGCTACCTCTTTTAACCCCCAAGTAATTTAGTTATTAATATTAAACCACTAACTTTATAATTATAAGCAGGAATAGTCCAAAACGCCCCTTAAAATATTCACAGAAATCCGACCCAGCCTGGGATTATGCAGCCTGTGAAGTCCCGTCGTGCCTACTAAGGTCCGTCCTGCTTCTCCGTCACACAGTTCAGAGACTGAAATTTACTGAAGAGTCTGTGACGGCCTGTCATGCCTGTGACGGTCCGTCCTGCCACTTCGTCACGAAGTTCAGATAGTCGATTTCAGTACCCAATTTTCAGAATTCGAAGTATTTTGGAACGAGACTCCCTCGACGGTCCGTCGTTCCTATGACGGTCCGTCATGGGATCCGTTGAATCAGCCAGTTTTTCCAGAAATAAAATCATCTTCTCAAAACGACCCACAGGTCATTACAATAGATACCAATTTACCCATCGTTTGTCCTCGAATCACTTGTGTGGGTATCTTTCTTGCATATCAGCCTCTTTCTCCCAAGTGGCTTCTTCAACGGGTCGATTCTTCCATTGAACTTTGATGGATGCAATCTCCCATGACCTCAACTTGCGAACTTCTCTATCTAAAATAGCAACAGGCTCCTCCTCATAAGACAAATTTTCATCAAGCAGAACTGAATCCCAACAAATGATGTAGTTTCCATCCCCATGGTATCTTTTTAACATAAACACATGAAATACCGGATGTACTCCGGACAGCCCTGGAGGCAAGGCTAATTCATAAGCCACCTCCCCTACTCGCTTAAGTACTTCAATGGTCCAGTATACCTTGGGCTTAGCTTACCTCTTTTACCAAACCGCATCACCCCTTTCATGAGCGAAACCTTCAGCAAGACTTGCTCACCCTCCATAAACTCCACGTCTCTAACCTTTCGATCTGCATATTCCTTTTGCCTACTTTCTACCGCTAAAAGCTTTTCTTGAATAGATTTCACTTTCTCCAATGAATCCCTCAGAAAGTCAGTACCCCAAGGTCTAACCTCAAATGCATTAAACTAACCAATGGGAGACCTACATCTCCTCCCAAACAATGCCTGGAATGGAGCCATATCAATACTTGAGTGATAGCTATTGTTGTATGAGAACTCTGCCAATGGTAAGAAGTTATCCCAATGACCACCAAATTCTATCACACATGCACGAAGCATATGGTCCAACACTTGAATCGTTCACTCAGACTGACCATCGGTCTGAGGATGGAACGTAGTACTAAGGTCCAACCTAGTACCTAATTCAACATGCAATGTTCTCCAAAACATAGAAGTAAACTGCGTACCTCTATCTGATATGATGGAGAGTGGAACTCCATGCAATCTAATGATTTCTGAGATATAGATTCTGGCTAACTTCTCTGCATTGTAGGTCACCTTGACCAGAATGAAGTGAGCAGACTTAGTTAACCTATCAACGATTACCCAAATGGAGTCAAACTTCCCCAATGTCTTTGGAAGACCAACCACGAAGTCCATTGCAATTTTCTCCCACTTCCATTCAGGAATGGGCATTCTCTAAAGTGTTCTCTGGTCTTCATACTTTACTTGCTGACAATTTGGACATTTGGAAACAAAATCAACATTGTCGCGCTTCATTCTACTCCACCAATAGTTTTGCTTTAGGTCACGGTACATCTTGGTTGCACCAGGATGTATAGAATATCCGGAACTATGAGCCTCTGTAAGAATAGTGTGGATCAAATCATCAACACGGGGAACACATAACCTTCCCTTAATTCTCAAAACACCTTCCTCATCCATTACTGCTTCTTTAGCCTGTCCTCGCAACACCATATGCCAAATTCGGCTTAGTTTCTCATCATCAAACTGTTTTCCCTTGATCTTGTCAAGAAAAGAA
The DNA here is from genome assembly GCF_036512215.1 of Solanum lycopersicum. NCBI lineage: Eukaryota > Viridiplantae > Streptophyta > Magnoliopsida > Solanales > Solanaceae > Solanum > Solanum lycopersicum. Next base: position 50,455,606 of record NC_090810.1, on the reverse strand, counting down.
GATCTTGCCTCCACACTGGCAAAAAATCCTCCCTTCTCATTCACTTCTAACCTCATAAAGTCGTTAGCCAGAGTCTGAACTTCTCTAGCCAATGGACGTTTAGAAACTTGCAAGTGGGCTAGACTTCCCATGCTCTCTGCCTTTCTACTTAAGGCATCTGCCACAACATTAGCCTTTCCCGGATGATACAAGATAGTGATATCGTAGTCCTTCAGTAGTTCCATCCATCTCCTATGTCTCAAATTCAAATCTTTTTGAGAAAAGACATACTGTAGGCTACGATGATCTGTGTACACTTCACACTTAACCCCATATAGATAATGTCTCCATTGCTTTAATGCGAACACTACCGCAGCAAATTCCAAATCATGGGTCGGATATTTATGTTCGTGCACCTTTAGTTGCCTTGAAGCATAAGCAATTACGTTCTTCTCTTGCATTAGCACTGCACCGAAACCCGAATATGATGCATCACAATAGACAATGAAATTCTTACCTTCCACGGGCAAGGTAAGGATTGGTGCAGTAGTCAACAAGGTCTTGAGATTCTGAAAGCTTTTCTCACATTTGTCCGACCATACAAATAGAACATTCTGCTTAGTCAAGTTCGTCAGTTGGGAAGCAATGGAAAAGAATCCCTTGACAAATCGACGGTAATAGCTAGCTAAACCAACAAAGCTCCTTATTTCTGACACATTAGTAGGTCTTACCTAATTCTTCACTGTCTCAATCTTAGAAGGATCCACCATCACCCCATCCTTAGAAACCACATGCCCCAAGAAGGACATTGCATCTAGCCAAAACTCGCAGTTGGAGAATTTGGCATTAAGCTTTTTCTCCTCAACATTTCCAATACAATTCTAAAGTGCTCCTCATGTTCCTTCTTGCTCTTTGAGTATACCAATATATCATCAATAAATACGATCACAAAGAGATCCAGATATGGCTTAAAAATCCCATTCATCAAGCTCATGAAAGTAGCAGGGGCATTCGTAAGACCAAAAGACATCACAAAAAATTCGTAATGCCCATACCGGGTCCGAAAAGCAGTCTTTGGCACATCCGTTGCCCGTATTTTCAATTGATGATAACCGGACGTCAAGTCAATCTTAGAGAAGACACAAGCACCTTGTAACTGATCGAACAAGTCATCAATGCGAGGAATGGGATACTTGTTCTTAATAGTTGCCTTGTTCAACTGCCGGTAGTCTATGCACATCCGAAAACTCCCACCCTTCTTATTCACAAATAACACCGGAGCACCCCAAGGACATGCACTTGGTCTAATGAAGCCTTTGCTCAACAACTCTTGAAGTTGGGCCTTTAACTCTCTTAACTCCGCGGGAGCCATTCTATAAGGTGGTACAGAAATGGGGCGAGTACCCGGTTCAAGATCAATGTAGAAGTTAATATCTCTATCCGGTGGCATACCAGGAAGGTCTGCAGGAAACACATCTAAAAACTCATGAACTATCGAAACCGACTCAATTGGAGGTACTTGGGTAGTATAATCCCTAAGATGTGCCAAGAACGCTAAACAACCCTTACTAACCATTTTTTTAGCACGAAGAAAGGAGATGACACGAACCGGATTGGAAGTGTAGTCACCCTCCCACACTAACGGATCTGTCCCAGGCTTGGCTAACGTCACAGTTTTAGCATTACAATCAAAGATCGCACAATTCGGAGAAAGCCAAGTCATACCAAAAATTACATCAAAATCAACCATTTCTAAGATAACCAAGTCTACATAAGTATTGCTCCCTACAAAAGTCACCAAACAAGACCTATACACTTTTTCAACTATCACAGATTCACCCGCCGGAGTAGAAACATGAATAGGCATGTCAAGCAATTCACAATTTAAATTAAGATCATTAGCAAATGAGGAAGATATATAAGAAAATGTGGATCCAGGATCAAACAATACAAAACCCATGCAATCACAAACCAAAAGATTACCTGTGATGACATTATCAGATGTCTCCGCTTCAGATCTCTTAGGGAAAGCATAACAATGGGCCCTATCACCTGTCTGCCCGTTGCCCCTACCATTTTGTGTTGTAGTGGCTCCAGTTTGCCCCTTACCCCGGCCGTTTTGGTGACTACCATTACCTCGGCCACCGCGTTCTCCAGAATAACGGCCTCTACCATGACCACCTCTTCCTCTTGCTATTAGGGGTCCATAAATCTTTTTTGGACAATTTCTCCTAATATGTCCAGTCTCCCCACATCCGTAACACTCCCTGGAGTCAAGCATAGGTCTCTGAGAGAAGTGTTGACCGGTCTGAGGTGGACCCCCAACTACAGTCTATAGTGAAGACTGAATTGGTCGGACTGAGTAACCTCCTGAACCCTGTCCTCTAGAGTAAGAACCATTAAACTCACCTCCCTTTAGATACCTTTTTGATGTAGTTTCCATGGTGAAGTCATCTGGCTTCACTCCCTCAACCTCTATCACGAAGTCTAAAACTTCTTGAAAAGATTTTGTTGTAGCCGCTACCTGTAAGGCTGAAATTTGCAACTCTGATCTCAACCCCTTCACAAAATGGTGAATCCGCTCTTGTGGACTGAAACAAAGTTGGGTGGCATACCTTGATAATGCACGAAACTTAGCCTCATATGCAGTAACCGACATCCTACCTTGCTCTAGGCTCATAAACTCATCCCTTTTCCTATCCCTCAAAGTCCGGGGGATATACTTCTCCATAAACAAGCTATAGAATGATGCCCAAGTCGTAGGTGGTGCCTCTATTGGTTGACACTCAACATGTGACCGCCACCACATTTTGGCATTCCCTTGAAACTAATAAGTCACAAACTCAACACCAAACCGTTCTACTATACCCATTTTGGGTAGTAGCTCATGACAGTCAACAAGAAAATCGTAGGCATCCTCAGATTCAGCACCCTTGAAGACTGGAGGTTTCAATTTCAAGTATTTACTGAAAAGTTCATGCTGATCATTTGTCATTATCGGCCCTGTAGTCAGACGAGGAAACGTTTCTATTTCCATTGAGGCATCCATGCGGGGAGCCATAGTAGCCGCATGTTGTACCTCCGGAACCTGTGGTGCTGGTGCAGAAAACACTGGAGGCGCTTGGCCTTGATCAGATAACCCGCTAAGATAAGCAAGAACCTGATTGATCATTTCAGGGGTAGGTTGGGGTGGTAATTCCTCATTATGTACTTGTTTATTTTCCTCATCTTCCCCTTCTCTTACTACTTACTCAGTCGGTAGAGGAGTCACCGCCCTAGTACGAGATGGGCGAGGCGTTCGTCCTCTTCCTCTAAAAGACGTCCTCCCGCGAGCTCTACCACGGCCTCTTGCCACTACTCCTCTTCGAGCTACAGCCTCAGTGGCTGGTTCAGACACTTCTTGTCTTGCCGATGTTGGTGTTGGTGCAGTCGTTGTTGCTCTAGTTCTAACCAACTGCGAAATAGAGTGAAGATGGTCAGATACCAATTTGTATCACCTAGATACCAATTGGATCCAAGTAATAGCATGAAAGAAAGAAAGAAAGAATAAAATTTACCTAAAGTCTTATAGCCTGTCAAAGAAAAGTAAAGGCGGCCCCCTACCTTTCCTTAAGACTCTACTAGACTCGTTCTTGTGTGATGAGACCAACGAACCTAATGCACTGATACCAAGTTTGTCACGACCCAAATCGGGTCGCGACTGGCACCCACATTTACCCTCCTATGTGAGCGAACCAACCAATCTAATCCCCAATCATTTACCAATAATAAATAGAAAATAATGCGGAAGACTTAAAAACTTATTAACGAATCAATACTCTAATCTCGAAGTCATCACCACAAGAACATCTATACTCTAATTAGTAAAGCTAAGAGTATCTAGAAAGCTAGAATAAATAAAAAGCTAGTCCATGCCGGAACTTCAAGGCATCGAGACATGAAGAAGAACATCCAGTCCAAGCTAGAAGCGTTAGCTCACCCTGAAATCCAGTGTAATGAAGACTGGCTAGAGTTGCGGTTGAGTTGAAGACGACGGCACGTTTGCTGTACTCCACAAATAACAAAGAAAGAAACACATAAGTAGGGGTCAGTACAAAACACGGGTACTGAGTAGATATCATCGGCCAACTCAAAATAGAGAACTGTATATATCAGATCATATCATAAATCTACTACAATACTCAATCTATAGCAACAACATGTACAAGAATATTTGATAAATAACGTCAAGTACACTCATGAAGACTCAAGCCTCCATATCATATCATTTGGGAAATAGGTTATTTTCATTCAAATTTATTAATATCATTTCAAGATTCATTATATTTATTCCTCTTGTGTCGGCACGTGACACTCCGATCCTCATCATACTATCCTGGTGTCGAAACGTGACACTCCGATCCCCTAATACTATGTAACGGAATGTGACACTCTGATCCCCTAATTCTACGTGTCGGTTCGTGACACCCGATCTCCAAATTCTACGTGTCGGTTCGTGACACCCGCTCCACTAATCTCATTATGTTAATGCATAAAGCCTTCTTTCATACTAAGGCATCATCAATCTCATTACTTTAGTTCATCAAGCCTTCTTTCATACTAAGGCATCATCAATCTCATTACTTTAGTTCATCAAGCCTTCTTTTATACCATGGCGTCATCATTAACAAAGAGGTTTTTCAAGATTTAGGATTCAATAGATTCATCATGCTTGTTTTAGCACAATTATATAATCACATTCATGCAAGCATATAATTAAGGATATAAAAGGGTTTACAACACTACCCAATACATATCATACGCTATTAAGAGTTTACTACGAATAGCATAAAATCTATAACCTACCTCCACCTAAGATTAGCGATCAAGCAAGCAAATTCCCCAAGCTATGTTCTTCGTTTTCTCTCTCTCTTGATCGATATCCCTCTCTTGTTCTTTCTATTTTTCTTATTCAAACCCTCTTTCTTTACCCTAATTAGCATATAATTAAGTATAAAAGATGGTAAAGGTAACCCCCAAGTAATTGAGTTATTAATATTAAACCACTAACTTTGTAATTATAAGCATGAATAGTCCAAAATGCCCCTTAAAATAATCATAGAAATCCGACCCAGCCTGGGATTACGCAGCCTGTGACGACCCGTCGTGCCTGCGACGGTCCGTCTTGCTGCTCCGTCACAGAGTTCAGAGACTGAAATTTACTAAAGAGTCTGCGACGGCCCGTCATGCCTCTGACGGTCCGTCCTGCCACTTCGCCACGAAGTTCAGAGAGTCCATTTCAGTACCCAATTTCCAGAATTCTAAGTATTTTGGAACGAGACATCCTCGACGGTCCGTCGTGCCCATGACGGTCTGTCGTGCCCATGACGGTCCGTCATGGGATCCGTTGACTCAGCCAGTTTTTCCAGAAATAAAATCTGCTGCTCAAAACGACCCACAGGTCGTTACACTCTTTGAGGACTAAAACAAGCCTCTTAGTCTTACGTCATTGCATTCATTGATTTAAAATACTGCAGAATTTAAAACTTTTCAACTACTTCTAATCGGACGTTTAAATAGGACTCTACATACTGTAATCATGATAATATCGAGTATACATAGACTCGCTCAAATATGAAGATTACATAGTCTTCTACTTTTATTTTACACACTTATATAGTAAGGAAATCGAGTCCTAAATCCGTCTCTTCTCATAAACCATATAAACAAGGACTATAACATTGGTCATAGACCTACATAAACAAACGTAAGATGTGTACATCGGCTTTATAGAACTTTGTCTCAAATAGGGAATAGAGTCAATACAAAAAATGTACTACTTAAGCAACTTCGCAAAGAGAATATTGGCATCGTTCTCAGGGAAAATGAGGACCTACCAGTTGGATGATAGAATATCCAAGTAAACCTTCAAATCACCTCAAAACAACTTCAACGACCGGAACCTAAAATGTTTGGAAAAAAAGGAGAAAATGGGGTTAGTACGCCACATGTACTAGGTATGAGACCATATGCACAAATACCAACAGAGTATGCTAGAAAGGGACATTTAATGAAATCATGTTATTTAAGCCAATCCTTTGAAAATACTAAACAAATCAATTATACCATATGTACGTTAACATACTTAAACCCATAATCTCATGTAACTCTATCTTCACATAATAATATCAAAAACATGAATAAGAGTAAACCAAGTAAATAGCAATGCAAACTAACCGACTATAATCCTTAAGAAGCCACAAATGCAATGACCACGCAAAGCCCCAAAACCCTACTTATTCAAGTAACCCACCAAAGATCAGAATTAGCAATTCACTTCACATAGCATAATCTTCCATCTCATATATTATTTTTTCTTTAACAATGGTAACCAATTTCATATTCATAAGCATCTTATTCAACATATAAAGTCATTTGCATTATATCGCCATTAATGTATATAATATTAACTTCTCAAAGCTTCTATCAAGGAAAACTAGTGCAAGGCTTAGGTAGAGTCCCATACACCTACATAAGCTAAAGTCAAACCACTCAAGTCACTTCAATTAGTATATACTTCATTCATTCTTTGTAGTTTAGGGAACTCTTGCCTTAACCTACACAGACCACATGAGCTATTGTGGATTCTGGTATCATCAAACCTATACACTGAAGGAAGGTCGTCTACAGGATTCTGGTATTCATGTCGGCCTCGACCTTCCATGTTTCACCCTCAACTAGGTTGTTCTTCCATAACACTTTTATGGAAACCACCTCTTTGTTCCTCAACCTCTTCGCTTGCCTATTAAGGATTTGACCTGAACCTCCTCATAAGAGAGGTTATCCTTGACCCCCCAAGGCCTTTTATAGGAAGAATAGACTCGAGATTCGTGACACACTTCTTCCACATAGAAACATGGAAAACCGGATGAACCGAAGCTAAATAATTTGGGACATTCAAGTGATAGACAACCTAACCAACCCTTTCCAAAATCTCATAAGGTCCCTAATAATGAGGACTCAACTTCCCTTTCTCGCCAAATCTAACCACCCCCTTCATTGGTGAAATTTTCAAATACACCTTATCAAACTCTTCAAAATCCAAATCCCTCCTTTTATTGTCGGCATATGATTTTTGCCTACTATAGGATGTTTTCAACTGATTTTTTATGATATGCACATTGTTCAAAGTCCTATAAATCAAGTCTGAACCAAGAATCCATAGATCACCAACTTCAAACCACCTTATTGGATAGCTACACCTCCTAGAACACAAGGCTTCATAGGGAGCCATGGATATGGATGAATTAAAGCTATTGTTATAAGCAAACTCCAGCAATGGAAAGTGCTTATCCCAACATCATTTAAAATCAATATTGCAAGATCTAAGCAAATCCTCAATGGTTTGAATAGTGCGTTCCACTTGACCATCCGTTCGAGGATGAAAAGCGTTACTCAATTTCACCCCAGTGCCCAAACCTTCTTTGAATGACCTCCAAAATCTAGATGTGAATTATGAACCCCAATCAGAAATTATTGATAACAGAATACCATGGCTACACACAATCTCATATTTGAAGATCTTTGCATACTCTTCCACTGAATATGTGGACTTGAAGGGAATAAAATGAGATACTTAGTCAATCTATCCACAATCACCCATATAGAATTATATGACTTTTGAATCTGAGGAAACCCTACTACAAAATCCATATTAATGTGTTCCCACTTCCAAGTAGGAATTTGGATCTGTTGTAGTAGTCCACCCGGATTTTTATGTTCCGCCTTCACTTGTTTGCAATTAGGACGCTTAGGAACAAATTTTGCTATGTCCTTCTGTAAGCCTTCCCACCAATATACCTCCCGAAGATCATAGTACATCTTAGTTGAACCCAGATAAATGGAGTAGTGGGATCCATGGGCTATTTCAAGGATCCGATACCTCAACCCATCAACAACGGGAACACATAATCTCCCTTGATATCTCAACACACCATCCCCTCTAAGGATAAAGACTCATTCAATTTGCTAAGAATCGATTCCTTCATCTCCATCAATAGTTGATCAAGGTGTTGTTTGGACGTCCCCTCAACCACCAATGATGACTCGGATCTATGATGAATCATAGAACCACCATTTGGATAACTCTCCAATCTCACCCCCAATATAGCCAACCTATGAACATCTCTCACTAGGTCTTTCTAGGCTTCATTTACATGCGACACACTTCCCATAGTCATACGACTTAGAGCATCCTCAATAATATTGAACTTTACGGGATGATATAAACCACTCGTATCATAATCATTCAACAATTCTAACCACCTTCTTTGCTGGATATTCAACTCTTTTTGAGTAAACACATACTCGTGACTCTTATAATCAGTAAACACATCAACATGGACACCATACATGTAATGCCTCCATATTTTCAAAGCAAACACCATGGATACTAACTCAAGGTCATGAGTGGGATAGTTTCTCTCGTGCACCTTAAGTTTCCTTGAAGCATAGGCAATCACTTTGCCATTATTAATAAGAAAACATCCCAAACATATGGGGGATGCATCACAATACATAATGAACCCCTTAAAATCTTCAGGTAAAGCCAATACCATAGCAGAAGTAAGCCTATCTTTCAATACTTGAAAAATATTCTCACAAGCCTCCGACAACTCAAACTTTTTAAACTTTTTAGTCAATCTGGTCAAAGGAGAATCTATGGATGAAAATCCCTCCACAAACCTTCGATAAAAGCCCGATAGACCCAAGAAACTCCTAATGTCTGTGGGAGACAAAGGTCTAGGCCAATTTCTCACCGCAGCTGCCTTTCTTGGGTATACCTCAACTACTCTATAGGGATGATGTGCCCAAAAAACGACACCGACCTTAACCAAAACTCACATTTTGTATATTTGGCGAATAATTGATGCTCCTAATGGTTTGAAATACAATCCTAAAATCACCCATGTGATCAACATCATTCTTCGAATACACCAAGATATTATCAATAAACACAATAACGAAGGAATCAAGATTCTTTTGCAACACCTTATTAATTAGGTCCATAAACGCCGCCGGAGCATTTGTGAGGACAAATGACATAACCACAAACTCATAGTTTCCATACCGAGCCGAAAGGCCTTCTTTGGAATATCTTCATTTCTTACCCTTAGCTGGTGATACCCCAACCTCAAATCAATTTTGGAGAAATAGCTCGCTCCTTGGAGTTGGTAAAATAAATCATCAATCCGCAAAATAGAATACTTATTCTTAATAATAACTTTGTTAAGTTGGCGGTAATCAATATACATTCTCAAGGACCCATCTTTCTTCTTCACGAACAAGACCGTAGAACCCTACGAAAAAATTCTAGGACTTATAAAGCCCTGGTCTAGAAAATCTTTAAGTTGTGCCTTCAACTCCTTCATTCAGCCGGAGCCATTAGAGAAGAAGGAATACATATAGGGTTCGTTTTTTGTAGCAAAGTGATACCAAAATAAATTTCCCGTATGGGAGAAATACCGAGAAGGTAATTAGGAAAGAGTTTTGGAAATTCACATACCACGGGGACCGACTCAATAGAAGGTATTTCTGAATCCACTTCATAGACTATTACAATGTGATAACGACATCCCTTTGAGATCATTTTACATGCTTTTATACAAGATATGAAATGACCTCTAGGAATAGAATTCTCATCCTTCCACTAAATAACATGTTCATTTGGGAAACTAATCCTCACAACCCCAGTCCTACAACCAAAAGAAGTGAAACTAGCATTCAACCAATCCATACCCAAAATGACATCAAAATCAAGCATATATAGTTCAACTAGATGTACATGAGAAACTTTATTGAGGAAGGTAATAGGACAATTTCGATAGACTCTTTTTGCTACAATTTACTCACCCATCGAACTAGATACCACAAAAGTTCATGCAAAACATCGGGTAAAGTATCAAACTGTTTAGATACTAAGGTAGTAACAAAACACAAAGTAGCACCCGGATCAAGCAAAGCATACACATCATTATCAAAGATTCATAACATACCGGTCACCACATCGGGAGAGGCCTCTTGGTAATCTCTAGTACGAAGTGCAAAGAAGTGGTTTTTTGGGAGCATCATTAGAACCACTTGGCTGTCCACCCTCCTATTGCCCCTTAGCATTAGGAAAATCTCTCACTTTGTGACCAATATTTACACAACCAAAGCATTTGTCCAACACAAGGAGGCAAGAACAAAAGTGCTTCATTCAACATTCCTTGCAAGGTGGCTTCCTATTAGACAAATTTCCACTCTTCCTTTTTTAACTCTCGGCCTAGGGAACTTCTCCTCCCTAGCCTTGGGAAATTTGGATGGAAATTGATTTTAGAACCTCTTCTTGAATCAAGGATTTTCTTGAATCCAAAGCCTATCTTTAGTAGCTCCACCCTTAAAAGACTGTCTTTTTTGAATCGCTATCATTCCTTTTTGCTCTAGCCTCCTCAATCCCTTCAGCATGCACCATAAGACCAATATTTATGTTGTCATGTAACATCGACGAATGACATTATTCTTGTAAGTCATCTGATACATCCGTCACTAATTGACTGATCTGGTCTCTAGGATCGGAGACTAAGAGAGGAGCATATTTAGCCAATTGAATGAACTTCAAAGAGTAATCATGAACACTCATACCTCCTTGGCGGAGGTTGATAAAAACCACAACCTTAGCTTCTCTCATCTCTCTAGAGAAGAACCGATCAAGAAAATCCCTCTTGAAGAACTCTCAAGTCACCAGCCCACCTTGAAGTGGCCTATTATCTCTCCATTGTACATGCCAAGTCTTAGCCACATCCTTTAGTTGGTATAAGGCCAACTTGGCATTCTCATTGAAAGACAACCCAATAGCACATAGTATCTTATAAACCTCATAAATTTACTCTTGAGGGTCTTCATCAACCTTAGACCCATCGATGATATGAGGATTCATCGAGAAGCCATAGTTAGCTCATGAACACTCGGTGCAACAACCCGATCATCCTAGGCAGTCATAGCTTGATCTTCAACCGTGGAGGCTTGAGATTAAGCAGTCATGGATTGAGCCATTTGAGCAAGGATATCCGTCATCTGAGCCTCCGTAATAGGTGGAGGGCTTGCCGGAGCCTGATCATCAACAAGAATTTGTTCAAGAAGAGTAACTGGATCATCACGGGGAGGAATTCCCGCATTTGTAATCTCCTCCTCAAGTCTCCTAGCTTCATTCCTTCGAGTATTCATCTGCTATAACCAAAATACAAGGTTTATGTGAAATCATATAAGAAGTACACTCTAGAGGCACAATAATGTATTTCTAAAAATAAGAGTGATTCCTCAGCATAAAATAAGTTCCATTTCATAAGTGTGGGGCGCTTCACAATTACGAATTCAAACGTATGTAGACGTCGTTGAGAGAGACGTCAACTTAAAGGATATTCACCCTCATGCTATGATACCAAATTTTACACATCCGCTTTACCCTTAAGTGTAACAGGCATCGTCGTGCTCTTTGAGGACTAAGACAATCCTGTTAGTCTTACATCATTTCATTCATCGATTAAAAATATGGAAGAATTTAAAACTTTTAAACTACTTCTAATCGAAGGTTTCTATAGACCTCTACATACACATAATCATAATAATATTGAGTATGAATAGACTCATTCGTATAAGAATATTACATAGTCTTCTACTTTTATTTCACACACTTATAGAGTAAAATAGAGTCATAAATCCGTCTCATCTCATAACATCTAAACGAGGACAATAACAATGCGCATAGCCCTACATCAATAAAAGTAAGCCGCATATAGGCTTTATACAACTCTGTCTCAAATAGGAAATATTGTCAACACAAATGTTGTGGTAACTAAGTAACTAAGCAAAGAGAATATAGGAATCATCCTCGGGGATAATTAGGACATACCACTTGGATAATAGAATATCCAAGTCTTCCTTCAAATCACCACAAATCAACATCAACAATCGGAACATAAAATGTTTGGGAAAAAGTGAGAAAATAGGGTTAGTACGCCACATGTACTAAGTATGAGACCATATACATAAATACGAACAATGTATGCTAGAAAGGGACATTTTTTGAAATCATGTTATTTAAGCCAATCCTTTGAACATACTAAAAAAATTAATTATACCATATGCATGTCATACAGTTTAACCCATAATCCCATGTAACTCTACCATCACGTAATAATATCACAAACATGAATAAGAGTAAACCAATTAAATGGAAAAGTAAACAAACCAACTATAATTCTTAAGAATCCACAAGTGCAATGAACAAGCAAAGCCCCATAACCCTACTTAATCAAGTAACTTACCAAAGATCATAATTAGCAATGAACTTAACATAGCATAGTCTTCCATCTCATATAATGTTAACCAATTTTGTATTCCTAAGCATCTTATTTAACATATAAAGTCATTTAGATTATATCGTCATTTATATAAATAATATTAATTTTTGAAAGCTTCTATCAAGGCAAACTAGTGCAAGGCATAGGTAGAGTCCCACACCCCTATCTAAGTTAAAGTCAAGCCACTCAAGTCACTTCAATTATTTTATACTTCATTCATGTATTTTAGTTTAGGGAACTCTTGCCTTAACCGACACAACCCAAATGAGCCAATGTGGATCCGTTGTCATGAAACTTTACACCGATGGAAGGTGGTCCTGGCTATGGTATAAGCTAACATAAATGTATGATCTAGGTGATCCACTAGCTAGTATCCTATGGTGGAAACATTGTTTATGGAGTTTGGGGAATAAATCATGGAAATATCAACTCTACACCCTACCTTGGGTCATGAGGCTATCCACTCCGTGAGGACCGTGGTGAACCCTACCTTCCTTATATAAGAAGATGTCACCCGCTCACATATAAGCTCACTCGGTGCTAAGCTAGGTCCCTTTATTGAAATGCCTTTTGTCTTGTTTTAATCATAACTTAGTTTAGGTCATAGGGACTAACCCTTGTAAATTCATTATCATAGCTCAATAAGAATTGAATGAGAAATAGTCCTTTCATTCACAATTCATATAAGTGACGTCAAACCTTTGCATATCACATTTTAATAGGTCACATAATTACATATTTTTATTTTTATGGCATGTACACCCTTAGCAGTCTATACCAAAGCATAAGATATTTAAATTCAATCCTCATACCATCCTATCACTTTAAACAAGGTGTACTTCAATACAACATAATAACTTAATGACAATTAACCATAATTAAAGTGAGAATTAGAATAGTCAAGGCTTACCAACACTCCTCCATAGTTCATCATAAAGAGACTTACCATAAATCTATCGATTAAAAGAATTTGGGTCATCACACCAATGAAATTCAACAACCAACATTATAATGAACTTAGAAGAATCACTATAGCATGATGAAATACTAAACCAAAGCTGGAAAACATATTGTCTAAGTCTATCTTCTTAACCTAGGTCAATACTAAAGAACTAGCATGAAAGACTTAAATTTATCACTATAGGTTCATGATAAATGTAATAACAACCATTAAGGATGATTTAACCAATAATAAAACCAATTGCATAAAACACAACTTAATTCATATCAAGATCATGCCTATGGTTAAGGGTTAAGGGGCATAATCAACAATCTAGACGAAACAATATCAATTCATCCTAACAAATTTACAATACATTATAATTTACTCATTATAACCCAAAGAAGACATGAACAACTCAATTCATAACATAAATTTCGTAATTAAATGGAACCCATAGGAAATTAACTTTTTCCAAAAATTTTGAAGGAGCCCCTGGAAAAAACAAGTCTCAAAGGTGAATGAGATCTCATACCTTAATATTGGATGACCTTTTTATGGTGAATTTTTCCTTCACCAGCCCGCAATTTATCTCCCAAGATAATCTTTAGTGGTGTCTTCCAATTGAGAGAAAAAGTAGAGAGAAGGAAGAGAGTTTACTTTTGAGTGTTGTCCTTAGACTAATGAGGGTTGGGGGTACTTATATGAGGAGTTAAATTACTTAATTAGTCCTCCTTTAATCCCCAATCACCCCTAAACCTGTTAATTAATTAAATTAATTTCACTTAAAACATGCAGGAATTTGCAAATTCCATCGACGAGACCTTGATCGACGGACCGTTGGCCCGTCGGCGGTCCATGCTGCACATCCGTATGTTCGGTCAGAAACTGGTGCAGGCAAGGTTTTTCTACATTTTATCTAAGTGTGGGATGACGGTGGCCTCGGCACCTCGTCGAGCCCTTGACGCCCCCCATCAATCCCTTTCCCTCGCGTGTAACAGAAACTAGGTAAGTAAGAGCCTTCATAAATATTTCTAACAGTTAAATGACGGTAGCCGAGCTCGACACCCGTCGAGCTACTAACGCCCCATCGACCCCTTTGTCAAGGCACGCTTCCAGGCAATGTTACATGCTAAACTATAAGGGTCCTCCTCAAGGGCTTTTGGTTGGTGCCTGGGGAGTCGTTATCAGACGTTTCAATCATGAAACATCCCTCACAGGTGTTAAACCTATTTATACTCACGTTCGTTTTATTCTGACTCTTAAAACTAGTCAAACAACTTAAGACACACTAGGCCTCTTACGGACAAATTTCCCGGATGTCATGGACGTTCTTGAGTATTTTTGTTCTTAAACACCTTAAATGTTCTATTTACACTTAATTTGACTTAGAATAGTGATAATACCTAATGGATCCTAGTTTAATTTTTACGACATGCCTAGGAATTTCAAAATATTAGAAGTTCCTTACCAGTTCAACCGGTACCGAACGAACTAGTACAAGAACCAGACCGGAACCGGACCGGACTGGACAAAAACCGGTCCCTTTGCCAGCCTTATTACCCATTATACAATTAATTTGTTAATTCCCTTTTTATGAACAAAGTTAGGGATTCTAAAATTTCATCAAGTTATCATCAATTAGTTATGTATATGTTCCAAATAAGATTATTGTGTCATTACATAGTTTACTGCATAAATTTCAGAACCCTAGCTTTGTATTTCTTTAGTTTTTGAATTACACATGCTAGGTTAGGTTTTTCAGTAATGTAGTTATACATGTCTCAATTTTTAAATAATTATAATCATATTAGTTATAGCATTCTCAGTTTGTATGTTAAATTTTGAGCTATCCAATATTAAAGAAACTTAGTCATAATGTGTTAACAAGAAAAAGGGTCACTATGGACAAGAAATATGGTCCCAAATGATCTATCTCTGGTCCTTGTAGGTCACTTGAATCGAGAAAAATATGGTCGCCAACCATCCTTACAAGTTTCATCTCTAAAAGTCAATAGGGACCTGATTTAGGTGACGGTCTTTAAGAATATTTTACGACCGGATAATCTTCTAGTCTCTAAAAGTCATTTACAGACCATACTTCTTTTCAATAAAACAATTAATTGGTTCCTTAAAATATTATGATTATTTTTTCTAGTCCATATAAATTTATCACGACCAAAAAGCTAGTGCTTAAACGGTTTTAAGGACTCAACCTTTGTTCATCCTAAAGCAATATCTAAAATCATTTATTTATTATCTACTGTTAAAATTGATTTATGGCCAAAAAATTTGGCACTTAAATAACACGTAGTTTTTCCTCCTATGGCACTCTTTGATAAATATATAAATTAATTCATCTAGATAATATTAATTTAAAGTATTTATTGAAATCTCACAAACAATATTCTTCAAAGAAATAGTCACAAGACTATTATAAGACTCATTCACCATAAAAAGTAACATGTCTAAGAATATAATAAAGTGTGTTTCCAAAAAATTGTATAAAATATTTAATCAATTTGTCAAAATTTTCAAAGTATTTTAACTTGCATCTTTACTTGTAAACGGATGTCTCCAAATCCTGTAAAACTTGCAAAATAAATCTGTTTTGGAAAAAAATCATGTGCACTACAAAATCACACAATATATTTTATTGTTGATGAGAAATAAGAAATTATGTGCACAAACAAACACTTAAAAGTCATTCAAAATATTGATAGAAGGTTATCTTATCTTTGAAAAATCCCTTGGTATGATTGGCTAAGGAACCTAAAGTCGGCTCTGTGAGCATCCTTTTAGTGATCACGCCAGCATGCATCTACACCTTTGGTAGGGTGTAGATCCTCTCAATGGGGTATATACATTGGACTTAAAATTTTACTCGTGTTGTTTTATTGTCGGTTATTAGTAGCTTCTACTGTTCAATCAAACTCTATTTTATTGACCATATTCACTTTTTACTCAGTATTCAGTCAGCATGTTAAATGTGGTCCTTGCATCAAATTAGATTAGTATTTAGTTTCTATATCAGTTTCAGAATATTATACTTTATTTTTTGCTTGTTCATTTATGTATCACTTTAGATTTAATCTATCATTTATGCTTAGTACCTTTCATGTACTGACGCATACTATATGCTACATCTTACCGTGATGTAGGTCCAAGTTCTCAACATCCAGATCACATTTAGAATGGATCTTGATCAAAAGGTCAACAACACGAGTGGTGAGTCCTCATTATTCGAGGACTAGTGACATGTTTAGCTTCATAGCTTTTACCTTTAGTTTCAGTTTTATAGACTTAGTTGGGTCATATCCCAACACTAATATACAGTAGAGGCCAATTTTTAAACATAGTTAGTTTAAGCATTAGTCTTAGAGTTTGATTTCTCTTTTTTATTGAAACACTCAGTTTTCATATTCAGACAGTAGATGGGTATTCCTAATCATTTTCAGTTTATCTTACGAATTAGCTTCCTAATTATTTTCAGTTTCTCTTTTTTGTTTAAACACTCAGTTTTCATATTCAGACAGTAGATGGGTATTCCTAATCATTTTCAGTTTATCTTACGAACTAGCTTCCATAGAATTTCACTTTTTAGTTTATCTTAAGTATTTTTATGATATGCTAGCACGGTTAGCTTGGGGTCACTCGTGATCCTAGGTCTCGTGTTCGTATATTAGTGGTAGATCAGGGCTTGACAAACATGGTATTAGAGGAGTAAGTTTAAGTGTCCTAGGATGACTGAAAAACCACACTAGGCGGAGTATTTTCAATGGGTGTGTAATGCGCACCAGATCAAATGAAAGGGCGTTCACAAACTGTTTTAAGGAAAATCGTCATTTCTTATTACTCATATCGCGCATACGGTATGATCTAATTGCCTTCAAACTCTACGTTTTGTGTATCACTTATCACACCTCCTCCTAGATATTTCTCCACAACAAGCATATTCAAGTATCGAACAGCCCGAGGAGTAGGCTTCCCGATGCTGAACGCTATTCCTTAGGTTTGGAGGTTCACCACTAAAGTGAATGTCAGCTCATATCAGGAAGTCTTTAATGATGGATTCAAGAATTCCGTTAAGATATTGTCTAAGAGTGTTGCTGACCAGAACAATCAGCTCGATTCAAGCTCTGATAAAAGGAAATTGTAGATCAGTAGCACTAGTGTTCGTAAAATTGTTAGGACTAATCTGCCAGAGTTCTTAGAATTACATACTGGTGAGGACTCCCAATATTTCTTAGATGAGATTAATAAGATCTTTGATTTGATGGTTGTCACTGGAATGATTAGGTTGAGCTAACATCTTACAAACTTAAGGATCTGATTCATATCTTATATACTCGATGGAAAAAATAGGTGTACAAATGCCGGTCCTATCACTTGGAATTGCTTCAACAAAACCTTTCTGGAAAGGTTCTTCACAAGAGAATTAAGGGAGGCAAAAGCTCACGAATTTATGAACTTGAGGCAAGGTAACATAAAGGTCCAACAGTATGGCTCAAGTTTACCTAACTCTCCACGTATGCTCCTTATATGATTGTTGATTCCAGAGCTCAGATGAATAAGTTTATGGATGGATTGTAAGACTTGGTGAAGATATAGCGTAGACATGTTATGTTCTTACAAACTACGAGAATTTCTAGGCTTATGACTCATGCCCAACAGATTGAGGGTGATAAGATTAGGAAACATTGAAAGGAAAAAAATAAGGATAGCATTGGGAACTGTGAATATTCTCAGCACAAAATAGGTGGTGAGAATCGCATACAGAATCAGCAAAAGTCTTCAGCCCTAGCCCCTTTACTAGCTAGTATTCCATGCTCTAGGAACTTGTATGATCAGAAAGGTAGGGCATTAATCTCTTACTCTGATAGAAGTTTTGCAGGGACCAAGACCTACCCAAACTTATCTAAGTGTGGTGAGAACCATCCGAGCTAGTTCCTTGAACAAAAGGAAGGATGTTTGGATGGGGTCAGTTTGGTCACAAGTTGCAGGATTTCCTTCTAGAAAGGGTCAAAGAGGTAGTAATAACGGAGCTCATCCCACAACAACAGCAGGTCGTCCTACTCAGAAGTTTAACTGATCTAGTACAAGTGGTGGTCATCTCTAAAACAGGTTGTATACACTTTAGGCTCGTTAGAATCAGGAAAGTTATCCTGATGTAGTCACTGGTGCGTTACGAGTCTTTGACCTTGATAATTATGCATTGTTAGATACAGGGGATACACTCTCCTTTGTAACTCCTTTTAGGGTAGTCAAGTTTAATAGTAGTCCAGAAACTCTCTCAAAACCCTTCTCAGTCTCTACTCTAATCGGTGACCCAATTATAGCTAGACGGTATGCCCTGTCACATTCTCTCACATTATCACCACAATAAGACTTGTAGAGTTAGAACTGGTAGAATTTTATATTGTTATGAGCACGGATTAGTTATATTTCTTTTATTCCTATTGATTCTAGAACTCGGAACCAATCTTAGAATGGAAAAGTAGTAGTTTAACGCTTAGAGGTTGATTCATTTCTTACCTTAACTCCAGATTAATAATATATAATAGTTATCTCTGTCATCTAGTTTAGGTTAAGAAGTCTAACTCTAAAACCTCAACTCTTGAGTCAGTTCTGATGGCTAGTGAGTTTCCTGAAATGTTTCTAAAATATCTTCCCGGATTTACTATTAAAAGGGAAATCAACTTTGGAAATGATCTCCTTCCAAATACCCATCTTATACCTATTAATTCTTATAGAATGGCTCTAACTAAGCTTAATAAATTGAAAGAGTAGTTGAAACACCTTCTAACTAAGGGATTCATTAGACCTAGTATTTCTCCATGGGATGGGCCACTAATGTTTATAAAGAAGAAAGATGGTTCACTCAGAATGTTCATTGACTAGAGACAGTTCAACAATGTCACCATTAATTATAAGTACCCTATCCAAGGTATTGATTACTTGTTTGACCAATTTAGGGTGCTAAACATTTTTCAAAGATAGAGCGCAAATATGATGACACTATAAAAATAACATTCAGAACTATATATGATCATCATCAATTCGTAGTAATGTCATTTGAACCTCTCTTGCAGCTTTCATGGATCAGACGAACAGAAATTTGTAGTAGTATTTTGACTTGTTCATTATTATCTTTGTTAATGATATCCTCATTTACTCTAGAAATGAGAAAGAACATGCGAGTCATTTGAGAGTTGTTCTGTATACTCTCAAAGATCGCCAATTATTCGAGAAGTTTAGCAAATATGAGTTGTTGTTGTAATTTGTTGCTTTCCATGGTTACGTTGTATCTAGCGAGGGGAATCGAATGGATTCGTAGGAGATAGAAGCAGTGAAACAATGTCCTAGACCTACCTATCTTATAGATATTAGAATTTTCTTTGGTCTAGTGGGTTATTACAGACACTTCGTGGAAGGATTTTCAACTATAGCGTCTCTGTTGACTAATTTGAATTAGAAAGAGGTCAAGTTTCATTGGTTAGATATTTGTGATAAGAGCTTTACAGAACTGAAAAGTAGGTTTTCTCTAACTCCTGCTTTTTTATTCTACTAGATGGTATAGATAGTTACGTGATTTCATTTGATGCATGTAGAGTCGTCCTAGGTTGTGTGTCTATGTAGCAAGGTATGGTTATAGCTTATGCTTCCAGATACATTAAGGTGCATGAGAAGAACTATCCAATTCATGACCTCAAGCTTGCAGCAGTGGTGTTTGCACTTAATATTTGGAGGCATTACTTTTATGGCATTCATGTAGAGATGTTCATAGACCATATCGGTATGTATTTACCTAGAACGATTTAAAAATTGGCCAGAGAAGATAAATCGAGTTCCTCACAGATTACGACATGAGTGTGCATTACAATCTTGCTAAGGCAATTGTAGTAGCAGTTGCTCTTAGAAGATAATCTATGGGTAGTTAGCACATGTTGAGGAAGAATTAAAAGATTGAGCAAAGGATGTTCATAGGCTTGCTTTCTTGGGCGTTTGCCTTATAAGCTTCTTAGATACTGGTGTAACAGTTTCAAATGGGGCAGAATCTTCATTTGTAGTGGCTTTTAAGGAAAAGCAAGACAATGATCAAATATGGATTGAACTTAAGGATGTAGTCCATAATTAGAGAGTATATGTTTTATCCTAAGGGGGAAATGGTGTACTTCCCTATCAAGGTAGATTGTGTGTTCCTAATGTGGGAAAGTTAACATGACACATTCTTGCAGAAGCCCACAACTCCAGATATATTCATCCAGGTACCACTAAGATGTACCGCAATATTTGGGAACATATTTGGGAACTGAACTTGTGGAATGGTATGAAAAGGCATACAATAGATTTTTTGGCTAAGTGCCCCAATTATCAGTAAGTCGCACCAGAACATTAGAAACAAGGACGTAGACGACTCAAAAGATATACATTCTTACTTGGATGTGCGAAATGATAAACATGGACTTCATCACCGATTGACATCGTACTCATAGATAGCACGACTCTATTTAGGTGAACGTTGATAAAGTCACTAAGTCTTTGTGCTATTGTGTAGTAAAAACAAAAGAATTAGGTAGACGAATATGCCAAAATATACACTAATGACATAGTAAGGTTTAATGGGTTTCCTTTGACTATCATATGAGATAGAGATCTTTTGTTTACCTTTAATTATTGGAAGTAATTTTAGAAAGGTCTTAGCACTCAGCTAAATTTTAGCACAACATTTAGTCCGTAGATGGATGGACAATTCAAACCCTAGAGGATATGTCGAGAGCTTGTGTGATCGACTAAAAGGGTATTTGGGATGATCACCTTCCTCTTATTGAGTTCTCCTACAATAATAGCTTTCGTTTCCGCATTTAGATGCACCTTTATGACGCATTGTATGGGCGTAGATGTAGATCTCTAGTTTTTTGGTTTGAAGTAGGTGAAGAAACTCTGATAGGAGCAGATTCAGTCCATTATGGTACAGAGAAAGTGTAACTAATCACAAATAAAGTTCATACATCCCAGAGTTGCCATAAATCTTATGTATATTTCATTTGAAGGGAACTAAAGTTCCAAGTTGATGATTGAGTTTTTCCAAAAGTGTCACCTATGAAAGGGGTGATGAGATTGGGCAATAAAAGGGTACTCAATCCCAGATATATAGGACCTTACAAGATCTTGAAAAAGATTGTTAAAGTGCCTTATGATTTATAGTTGTTAGCAAGTTTAGCGGCAGTGCATCCAGTCTTTCACATATATCTTTTGAAGAAGTGTGGGGGTGATCCAACACCCGTAGTGCCATTAGAGAATGTGGCTGTAAAAGATAGTCATTCTTATGCGGACGTATCGGTTAAAATTATTGATTATCACGTTAGAAGGTTGAGAAAAAAAGAAGGAGCTTCACTCAAGGTTTTTTGGACGAGTCAATACGTAGATGGAGCTACTTGGGAAGCGGAAGTAGTACTGAAGACCAAGCATCCTCACCTCTTTTTTCCAATTCCCCTCTAGCTTGAGGTAATATCTCCTCTTAATTTTCACCCATTAATGAGTAAAATCAGTCTTAACATCATTTTCTTTTGGTTTGTAATTTAATCATTAGCGTAATTACATGTTATTTGAACTTTTAGTCACATATTAATTTTTCGGTGTTTAGTGTAGGGTTTTCATCTCCTTCCCTCCAATTCATCTAGTTTACTCTTCATTTGAGAATGAATGTTCTCAAGGGGAATATAATGTAACACCCTATATTCAAGAAAGGAAAAAAGTTCCAGGTTTTCAAAATGTTTCAGGTGCCACAAACGGTAGAAAACAATAAATCGTTAGTCAACTACGGCCCATCAGCTAGCTCAATCACTAGACCAATTAACTTTAAGTCCTCACTCGTGGATAATGATTTACCAGTACAGGCCGTCATTCATTCATGGCCCATCAATCAGCTCCATTGATGGGCCAGTCAACTTTCAATCCTGAATCGTTAATGACGGTCGACCAGTATGAAGCGCCAGTCGACTCACGGCCCATCAGTCATCTCAGTCGATGTATTTCTTTAGTTCTTGAATTACACATGCTACATCAGGTTTTTGAATTATTTAGTTATACATGTCTTAGTTATTAATTCATTGTTATTACATTATTGTTGCATTCTAAGTTTGCATGTTTTTTGAGCTCTACAATATTAGAGAAACTCATTCATAATGTGTTAACCACTTAATTTATTGGGAGTAGAATAATACTGAGTTAGACTAGGGTTCAGCGTACCCGAATAGTATCAAAATTACTAGCCACATAGGTTGTAAGTCCTCTATGAGAGAATTATTTTAGTGATCACGCCAGCATGCATCTACACCTTTGGCGGAGTTTATTGGGCCCTCTAGATGGGGCATACACATCAGACTCCTTATTTATCTCATGTGGTTTTATAATCATCTATCAGTAGCTCCCACTGTTCATTAAGACTATATTTCATTGACCATATTTACAATTCACTCAGTATTTGTTGAGAATGTTATAAATGTGGACCTTGCATCTAGTTAGATGACTATTAAGTATCTATATTATGTTCATAATATTATACTTGCTTTTTTTCTTGTACAGTTATCTATGACATCAAATTTATTCTATCATTTATGCTCAGTACCTTTCCAGTATTGATGAATACTATGCACTACATCTTCTCGTATTGTAGGTCTTGGTTCTAATCATTACGATCACACTCATATTGGTTTCCAATCTTCAGTTCAGTAGTACTAGTGGTGAGTCCTCATTCTTTTAGGAATAGTGACATGATTATCATTATCGCTTTTATGTTCAGTTTCAATTTCGCTACACTAAGTTGGGGCATGTACCAACACTTCAGTCAGTAGAGGCCTATTACTGACATAGTTACTTTCAACTTTAGACTTAGAGTTTGATTTCTCTATTATATTTAAACTCTCAGTTATCATATTCAAACAATATTTGGGTATTCCCCATCATTTTCAATATGTAATATTATTTAGATTCCGCGCAGTTTTATTGTTTAGTTTATCTTTAGTATGCTTATGATTATTCTGGTAGGATTAGCTTGGGGTCACTCATGATCCTAGATCTCGTGTCTGCATCTCGTGGGATAGCACGGGCGTGACATCATGTCGACCTAATCAGAGAAACTTGAACTGTATTTTAGAGTCTCATCATCGAATATATATGACCTTTCCGACATAATATTGACCAACTCGTTATACATCATTACCCAATCGGTTCTATAATCTTCTGAATATTAAGGGTTATCCCTTCAAAAATCATAAGCCTAAATCTGATCTAATACCTCATGAATACTCTACTCTTTTATTTAACACATATATTTTTTTTATATTAACATATTACTACTCCGCTAACTTCGAGCATGAAATCCAAAAATTATTACTAGTCCTAGCCCACACATAAGGGGAAAATCCTCATTAATTACTTACTATGTACGTGGGTACAACTTACACACTCTACTCAATACCTATACCTATCTCTTAAGTTACTGCACTATCAAGTGCATAATTTTAACTATGGACACTTTTTCCGTATAAAATAGTATATATAATTAAGGTTAAATGTATTGAAAATTTTATAACATTTCAACTTAGTTAAGGATTAAAATTTTAATTATACTTTGGATTTTGGAGTTTTTCACTTTTTATCTAAAATTATATGATATGTGAATGCTAAAATAATATATATATGAAACTTTTTTATGTGTGTTTAGTTCTGTAATTGTATTGAATTATGTTAACTGTATTAGTTTTATTTTATTCATGTTAAGTTCGGGCCCAAATTAATAGTAAAAAATTAATTTATTGTTTTTTTAAAAAAACTCTATTTTTTCATTTTTTGTTTTAATTATATGCATTTGACATTATGTAAGGACTTAAATATAGAATGATATACGAAAGCCGGTAACTAATGTATAAAAATAAATAATTTTGTTTGTAATATTGATTACTTGATTCACGTTCATGGTTAAGTCTCAACCAGGCCACTATAAATTGTTCCTCCTTTCACCCTAATGTGTTCACGAAATTCTCCACATTTTTCCTTTCCCGCTAATTTTGGTAACATAAGGATAGGATAAGGAGGTAGAAATCTATTTCAACAGAAGTTTCTGCTCTATTCATGATAATGTCTTCAGGTATGTTATGTTTCTATAACATCAATTAGATTTTTAAAATAAGATATTAATATAAAACAAAAAAAATATCCTTCCTTTAATTTATGGTAGTGGTAATAACAAGAAAATCGTAGGAATAGGAGAAATAAATTTTCAAATAAAGTCCCAATATCCCTTATTATTGTTCACCAGGATGGCATGTCATCGTATGTATGAGCCATAGATAGGACTTATAAGAAGGTCCCTGGCATAATAATTTTTCAAGGTGTAAAATTGATTAATACAGTTGGTGTTTATAGTCTATCATAGGAAGACCAACGAGCTGTAGATAAGGTCCGTCCAAAGTTTATTCAAAATCTAGTTTCTGAACTTTTCAATGGTTGACCATTTATTTTTCGAAGGCTTTTAGTTCTTTTATGTAATTGTTTTAAATAGAAACCATGTATAAGAGATATATTAGGTCTTTAGGACCTACTACTACCCATTTGAACCCCATTCTTCTAATTTCTCTAAACCTAGCAAAATTCATTCTCCCAAATTTCCTATACATAAGGAAGAACAAGATGAACTAGGGTTAAATTCAAGTCGCCAATTCACCATCTTTCTTGGGATTTTGTCTAGAAAGTTATGTGTTAGTATTCAAACATCGAATACAGTCTTCCATGGGGTGCGGAAAGGTTCTAATTTCTAAATCTCAAATTTATTTTCTTGGGTTAGTATTTCAATTAAATCATCATGATTTTCATCCGATTATGGTTGATTATTATTGATTAATTCTTCCAATGCATAATTTAATTTTAATACATGATATTTTGTTTAAATTACTTTAACCCCTGCCTAAATCACGTTTTTCAACCATGAACCTATGATGAACCAGTGAATATATGAACTATGAATTCTGAGAATATGCATAATTTTATGAAATGATTAATAATTATTCAGGGATGTTCTGAAAGGGAAGTATCAATATTATTGTGATAGGATTTTTCGCTTACTATGATGTTCATGATAATTAGAGGTATTACTCACATATGGATTCATATTGTTGAAAGGTTTTTACATCTATGTTGAATTATATTTAAGGACTTATTCTATGTTTTGATAGGTAAAATATGTCAACTTGAATTGATAATTCCCCTTGCTATGTTTTATTGATATTTGACCGTTGGTGGAATTTAGGCTTAGCATGGTGAGGGATTTGAAGTGGAGGCTCAAATAGGGTGGTCTCTAGTATCAACTTCTACTCTCAACTATCTGCTCTCATAGGGTTGTCTTAAGTTACCTCGCTAGTGGATTAACATTAGCAAATGATTATATGTACGGATTCTACCTTGGTAACTAGATTCCCTATCTTTCAGTATGAGGTATTTACAAAATTCCGTGATATAATTCTCATGGTCTTATTGTCAGTTAAAGCTAATATCCCAAAAAAATTACTATCTTTCTTCAAACTTTTCTTATGTCCCTTATGCTTTTGTATTTGACTATATTTCATGATTCTCATGCCTTTTCTTCTTTAATTCTTTAAATGTTAAAATAAAGCCATGCATGCCTTTTTAAAGCCATTCATGATATCATGTCTATGTTTGTGAATATTTCCCCATACTTAATACATTGTACATATTAATGCATACTTGTGTCTTGGAACATGAGAATTTACCAATTTTCAAAGTCAATGGAATAGGCTAGCCACGAGAATGGGACGTAAGCGCATCAAACCCTACATTAGTTAAATAAGCATTAACCATGGAAGACAAGAGTGAAGACCATGTTACACTGATGAAAATGTACTAATAATATTTGCTAGTTGTTCCTCCAGCATGCTTATAGAAGTCTCCTACAGTAAAAACAGTACAACAACAAGAACATAGTTTGCCTTCCTTCTTAATTTTACCTATTTTCTTTCTCGGATCCTCTTCTATCATAATAACTTCTACAATTTTCGAATTACATCACAATCAGTAAGGCAGTAAAGTATTATTTCTCTACTCTATTTTTGGCCATTTACTTTCCTTTTTTTCTACTTTTTCCTGCTATTTTTGTCCTACATATATTATTTATCTTCTTACTTGAAATAGAAGAATCTAGATTATCCTCTGATGAAAATGGTTCATCGTTAGCATGCTGCTTTTTCTTCGAATGGATATTTCATTTCTTGCTTCTCTCCATTGAATAATTATCAAGAGTTGTGTCATCTTTATTAATATAGCTCTTATGGTGTGAGTCGAAAACTCTTATTTAGCCTTTTTCTCAGGTAATTTTTCACCATATTGCAAGTCGTAAACTTCATATTACTCGAGGGACTTGCAATATGGTGTAAAATTACCTGAAAAAAGGTCAAAGAAGAGTTTTTAGCTAACACCATAAGAGGCTCAATAAAAGAAGATGACACAACTCTTGATAATTCTCCAATGGAGAGAAGCAGAAAATGAAATCGCCATTCGAAGAAAGAGAAACATGCTAAAGATGAACCATTTTCATTAGAGAATAATCAACAATCTTTTGTTTCATGTGAGAATAGAACTACCAGAGTAAGAGGAAAACAACAGGAAAAATTAGAAAAAGAAAATTAAATGGCCAAAAACAGAGTAGAGAAACAATACTTTCATAGCTTATAGATAGTGATGTAATTAAAGAAAATGGAGAAGTTGTTGCCATAGAATAGGAGACAAGAAATAAAATGAGGAGAAATAATAAGCAAGGAATATTGTTGTCTTGTTGTTGTACCTTTTTTCTTACAGTAGAGGACATCTATATGCATGTTGGGTATCCAACTTGCAAACA
This sequence comes from Solanum lycopersicum, assembly GCF_036512215.1. NCBI lineage: Eukaryota > Viridiplantae > Streptophyta > Magnoliopsida > Solanales > Solanaceae > Solanum > Solanum lycopersicum. The sequence continues at coordinate 50,428,392 of NC_090810.1, read as the reverse complement.
TTATGAGTAAATTCTCATGGATGAAACATGTTCTTCCCTCTTGTCTTCCATGGTTAAAGATAATTTAACTATTGTAGGGTTCGATGCTCCTACCTTTCATACTCGTGTCAAGTAAATTCCATTTACTTTGAAGATTGGTGAGTCCACATTTTCCAAGGACCGAAATATCTTAATTGCTTTATGTAATTTACATTTGTAGAATTTTTATGTGATCTATGTGTTACTTCCCAATTGCTAATATAAGGTGTATTAGATGACTTATTGATACTTGAGTTAGACTTCCTCTATGTCTAACTCTTTTAATATAGGAAATGCTATTACTTGAAGTCTTTATCTCTATTATTTTGTATGATGTGTGTTAAGTGGCTTGTTTAGGGCCTCTCGAAGTTCTATAAGACATGTTACACCTAGGGTATACTTTAGATCTTACAACTTTATTAGATAAATATTGATTTTTCTTATGATTAGTGTCAAATAATGTTATTATGATGGTTGAAAATTATCAAATATTTTAATTCATGATCATGTTAAAAAAAAGGTCAACAACATAGATATAACATTAATGTTTATGTTTTTGAATGCTTTCTAAATTTGAGAAGAATGAAAAAATAGTTTGTCTGTAGGATTGAGCGTTTATAAATCTCGTATCTGAATGTTAAGTGTGAGAAGCTTCAGGGATAGATATAGTCTAGACAAATTCTCTATGTACTAATGAAATTAGGAGGTTTTCAAGACTGAGAAAAATTGAAACTTGAGAACCGTAAACAGTTAAGGGTTAATTGTGTAATTTGTATTGTCTAGGTATACAACACAGTTTGATAGTTCAAATACACCAGATCTACCAATATATCAAGTGCATCCGATATGAATTCACTATCGAAAGTTCAAAGGGAAACCTATTTATCAGCATGTAATTAATCTTTATTGGTATCACACATTTTTTTAATATTCTTTTTTCATATAATCATTCCCTATTCATGTAAGGAATTTATTAATTTTTTAAAAATGTGAATGCAAAATGAAGTTTATTTTTAAAAGATCGTGATTTTTAAGATAAAAGACGATAAACACTTGTTCTTACTATTCATTTCACTATAACTGTAACGACATGTTTAGTTGTTATAGGCAGCAGAGTTTATTTCTGGTAATAGCTGTCTGGGTCGACGGATCCCATGATGGACCGTCATCGGCACGACGGACCGTCGAGGAGGTCTCATTCCAAAACACTTAGACTCTAGAAAATTGGGTACTGAGAACAACTCTCTGAACTTCGCGACGGAAGAGCAGGACAGACCGTCGTATTCACGATGGACCGTCACAGACTCTTTAATCAATTCGACTCTCTGAACTTTCTGACGGAAGAAGCGGGACGAACCATTGCAGGCACAACGGGCCGTCACGGGCTGCGTAACCTTGACTGGGTTGGATTTCTGTTAAAAAATTTTAAGGGGTGTTTTGGACTATTCCTGCTTATGATTATAAAGTTACTGGTTTAATGTTAATAATTCAATTACTTGGGGGTTAAAGGAGATAACCTTGAAATAAATAGTGGGTTACTTTTACCATCTTTTATACTTAATTAGATGATAATTAGGGTAAAATAAAAAGGGTTTGAATAAGAAAAAATAGAAAGAACAGAAAAGAAGGGAGAAAAAGTGAGAGAGAGAAGAACACAGAGGAAAGCAAAGGTTTGGGGTATAGCTTGCTTGATCACGATTCTTCGGTGGAGGTAGGTTATGGTTTATGCTATCTCATAGTAAAATCTAAATAGCGATTGATATGTATTGGGTAGTATTGTTAAGTCTTCTATATGCTTAATTGTGTGCTTGCATGATGTGATTATGTAATTGTAATGGATTGGAAAGATGAGGGTGTGAATCTTAAACCTTAAATCCACTTTGATAATGATGATGTCTTGGTATAAAAGAAGACTTGAAGAACTAAAAGAATGATATTAGGTCATGAACCGACACGTAGTATTAGGGGATCAGAGTGTCACGTTCCGACAGCAGGATAGTAAGGGATAGGACTGTCACGTTCCGACAGCAGGATAGTAAGGGATCGGAGTGTCAAGTTCCGACACCAGGAGAGTAAGATGAATGAATATTGAGGGGATCGGAGTGTCACGTTCCGACACGAGGATAGTAAAGAGAATGAATCTTGAATTATGCTAATATACTCAGGTTTGAAGAACTTAATTCCTAAATGAGTATGGTATGGAGGCTTGAGTCCTTATAGATGTGCTTGGGTTGTGGTCAATGGTTATGGTACTTGTTGTTGTCACCTGTTATGTGTTTTGGTTGGTTTTATGTTATTATTCGATATATATTGCTTTCTATTTTGAGTTGGCCGATTATACCTACTCAGTACTTGTGCCTTGTACTGACCCCTACTTGTATGTTTTTCTTTGTTATTTGTGGAGTGTAGCAAACGTGCCATAGTCTTCAACTCGTCCTCAACTCTAGCCAGTCTTCATCATGTCAGATTTCAGGGTGAACTATTGTTCCTAGCTCAGACTGGATTCTTTCTTTCACGTCTTGATGTCTTGAAGTACGGACATAGACCATCTGTTTACTTATTTTAGCTTCCTAGATACTCTTAGATTTAGTAATTTGAGGATAGAATGTTCTTGTGGTGATGACTTCAAGATTTTGGGGATAATAATAAGTATTGAATTTTAGAAGTTATTTATTGGTTATATTAATGAGTTTTAAGTGTTCCGCATTGTATTCTGTTTATTATGGTTGAAATGTTGGGGTTTAGATTGGTTGGTTCGCTCACATAGGAGGGTAAGTGTGGGTGCCACTCAAGGCTCGTTTTGGGTCGTGACAAACTTTGTATAAAAGCATTAGGTTCGTTGGTCTCATTACACAAGAACGAGTCTAGTAGAGTCTCGAGGAATGGTAGGGGGACGCTCTTAGTTTTCTTTGAGAGGCTATAGGACTTTAGGAAAATTCCATTCTTTCTTTCTTTCGTGCTATTACTTGGATCTAATTGGTATCTAGGTGATACAAATTGGTATCAGACCATCTTCACTCTATTTGTCAGATGGTAAGAATTAGAGCAACAACTGCGCCAACACCAACACCGGTAAGACAAGATGCGTCTGAGCCAGCCACTAGGGCTGTAGCTCGAAGAGGAGCAATGGCAAGAGGCCGTGGTAGAGGTCGCGGGAGGACGTCCTCTAGAGGAAGAGGACAAGCACCTGGCCATCTAGTATTAGGGCGGTGACTCCTCCACAGACTGAGGAAGTATTAAGAGAGGGTTAGGGATAGGAGGAAAGATGAATTCCTTAGCCTAGAGCAAGGCAGGATGTCGGTTACTACGAATGAGGCTAAGTTTTGTGCATTATCCATGTATACCACCCAGCTTTGCTTCAGTCCACAAGAGCGGATTCGCCGTTTTGTGAAGGGATTGAGGTCAGACTTGCAGATTCCAGCCTTACAGGAAGCTACTACAGCAAAATCCTTTAAGGAGGTGGTAGATTTTTTGATAGAAGTGGAGGGGGTGAAGCCAGACGACTTCACCATGGAATAGACACCTAAGAAGTTCCGCAAGGGAGGTGATTTTAGTGGTTCTTACTCCTGAGGGCAGGGTTCATGAGGTTACCCAGCCCGACCTATTCAGTCTTCACTGCAGGCTGTAGCTGGGGGTCCACCTCAGACCAGTCAACATTTCTCTGAGTTTGGAGGTTACCCCCAGACTTCATCATTCTCACAGAGACCTATGCTTGATCGAAAAAGTGTTATGGATGTGGGGAGACTGGACATATTAGGAGGTATTGTCCAAAACAGAGTTACAGACCCACAATAGTCGGAGGTAGAGGTGGTCATGGAAGAGGTCGTCATTATGGAGGACGTGGTGCCCAAGGTAATGGAGGTCAACAAATCAACCGGGGTGGCGGGCAAACTGGAACTAGTGCAGCGCAACATGGTAAGGGCAACGGACAGACAGGTGATAGGGCCCATTGTTATGCTTTCCCTGGTAGGTCTGAAACAGAGACATCTGATGCTGTTATCACAGGTAATATCTTGGTTTGTGATTGCATGGCTTCTGTATTATTTGATCCTGGATCCACATTTTCATATGTATCTTCCTCATTTGGTACTGGTCTTAATTTACATTGTGAATTGCTTGACATGCCTATTCGTGTTTCTACTCCGGTGGGTGAGTCTGTGATAGTTGAAAAGGTGTATAGGTCTTGTCTTGTAACTTTTCTGGGGAGCAATACTCATGTAAACTTAGTTATCTTAGAAATGGTTGATTTCGATGTAATTCTGGGTATGATTTGGCTTTCTCAAAATTTTGCAATCTTAGATTGGAATGCTAAAAATGTAACGTTGGGAAAGTCTGGGACAGATCCATTAGTGTGGGAGGGTAACTACACTTCCACTCTAGTTCGTATCATCTCCTTTCTTCGTGCTAAGAGAATGGTTAGTAAAGGGTGTTTATCTTTCTTGGCACACCTCAGGGATGATACTACCCTAGTACCTTCAATTGAGTCGGTTTCGATAGTCCGTGAGTTTCTGGATGTGTTTCCTGTAGACTTTCCTTGTATGCCACCGGATAGGGATATTGACTTTTGTATTTATTTGGAGCCGGTACTCGCCCCATTTCCATACCCGCTAATAGGATGGCTCCCGTTGAGTTAAGAGAGTTAAAGGCCCAACTTCAAGAGTTGTTAAGCAAAGGCTTTATTAGACCAAGTGCATCCCCTTGGGGTGCTCCTGTTTTGTTTGTGAAGAAGAAGGATGGAAGTTTTCAGATGTGCATAGACTACAGACAACTGAATAAGGTAACGATTAAGAACAAGTATCCTCTTCCTTGCATCGATGATTTGTACGATCAGTTACAAGGTGCTTGTACCTTCTCAAAAATCGATTCGAGATCTGGTTATCATCAATTGAAAATACGGGCAACAGATGTGCCAAAGACTTCTTTTCGGACCAGGTATGGACATTATGAGTTCTTAGTAATGTCTTTTGGGCTTGTGAATGTCCCTGCTGCTTTCATGAGCTTGATGAACGAGATTTTTAAGCCATATCTACATCTCTTTGTCATTGTATTCATTGATGATATACTGGTATACTCCAAGAGCAGGAAAGAACATGAGGAGCACTTGAGAATTGTATTGGAAATGTTGAGGGAGAAAAAGCTTTATGCCAAATTCTCCAAGTGTGAGTTTTGGCTAGATTCAGTGTCCTTGTTGGGGCACGTAGTTTCTAAAGATGGAGTGATGGTGGATCCTTCTAAGATCGAAGCAGTGAAGAGTTGGGTGAGACCCACTAATGTTACAGAGGTAAGGAGCTTCGTTGGTTTAGCTAGCTACTACCATCGATTTGTCAAGGGATTTTCTTCTGTTGCTTCCCAATTGACAAACTTGACTAAGCAGAGTGTTCCATTTGTATGGTCGGACGAGTGTGAGGAAAGCTTTCAGAAACTCAAGACTTTGTTGACCACTGCACCAATTCTTACCCTGCCAGTGGAAGGTAAGAATTTCATTGTTTACTGTGATGCATCCTGCTCTGGTTTGGGTGCAGTGCTAATGCAAGAGAAGAATGTAATTTCTTATGCCTCGAGGCAATTAAAGGTGTATGAATGTAATTATCCGATCCATAATTTGGAGTTGGCCGCAGTAGTGTTTGCATTAAAGCAATGGAGACATTATCTATATGGGGTTAAATATGAAGTCTATACAGATCATCGCAGTTTACAGTATATATTTACTCAGAAATATTTGAATTTGAGACAGAGGAGGTGGATGGAACTAATAAAGGACTACGATATCACTATTTTGTATCATCCAGGAAAAAAGCTAATGTTGTGGTGGATGCTGTAAGTAGAAAGGCAGGGAGCATGGGAAGTCTAGCTCACTTCCAGGTTTCTAGATGCCCATTGGCTAGAGAGGTTCAGACTCTGGCTAATGACTTTATGAGGCTCGAAGTACTAGAGAAGGGAGGATTTTTGGCCTGTGTTGAGCCAAGATCTTCCTTTCTTGACAAGATTAAGGGAAAGCAGTTTACTGATGAGAAACTGATCCGGATTCGAGATAAGGTATTGTAAGGAGAGGCTAAAAAAGCAAAAATCAATGAGAAAGGTGTTTTGAGAATTAAGGGAAGGGTATGTGTACCCCGCGTTGATGATTTGATTCACACTATTCTTACATAGTCTCATAGTTCAAGGTATTCTATACATCCCGGTGCAACCAAGATGTATCATGACCTAAAGCAACATTTTTGGTGGAGTAGAATGAAGCGGGACATTGTTGATTTTGTTGGTCAATGCCCAAATTGTCAGCAGGTAAAGTATGAACACCAGAGGCCTGGAGGGACACTTCAGAGAATGCCCATTCCTGAATGGAAGTGGGAGAGAATTACAATGGACTTCGTGGTTGGTCTTCCAAAGACAATGGGTAAGTATGACTCTATTTGGGTGATTGTTGACAGATTAACTAAGTCTGCTCATTTCATTCCGGTCAAAGTGACTTACAATGCAGAGAAGTTAGCCAAACTTTATATCTCCGAAATTGTTTGATTGCATGGAGTTCCTCTTTCCATAATATCAGATAGAGGTACGCAGTTTACAGCTATGTTTTGGAGAACATTGCATACCGAGTTAGGTACTAGGTTGGATCTTAGTACTGCATTTCACCCTCAGACCGATGGTCAGTCTGAGAGAACGATTCAAGTTTTAGAGGACATGCTTCGTGCATGTGTGATAGAATTGGGTGGTCATTGGGATAACTTCTTACCCTTAGCAGAGTTCTCATACAACAATAGCTATCACTCAAGTATTGATATGTCCCCATTTGAGGCACTGTATGGGAGAAGATGTAGGTCTCCCATTGGGTGGTTTGATACATTTGAGGTTAGACCTTGGGGTACTGACCTTCTAAGGGAATCATTAGAGAAAGTGAAATTCATTCAAGAAAAGCTTCTAGCGGCTCAAAGTAGGCAGAAGGAATATGCAGATCGAAAGGTTAGAGTCTTGGATTTTATGGAGGGTGAACAAGTCTTGCTGAAGGTTTCACCCATGAAAGGGGTGATGCGGTTTGGTATGCGAGGTAAGCTTAGTCCGAGGTATATTGGTCCATTTGAAGTTTGAAGCACATGTGGGAGGTAGCTTATGAATTAGCCTTACCTCCAGTACTGTCAGGAGTGCACCCGGTATTTCATGTGTCTATGCTGAAAAGATACCATGGGGATGGAAACTACACTATTCGTTGGGATTCAGTTCTTCTTGATGAGAATATGTCTTATGAGGAGGAGCCTGTTGCTATTTTATATAGAGAAGTCCGCAAGTTGAGATCAAAGGAGAGTGCATCCATCAAAGTTCAATGGAAGAATCGACCGATGGAAGAGTCCACTTGGGAGAAAGATGCCGATATGCAAGAAAGATACCCACACCTATTTACAGATTCATGTACTCCTTTTCGTCCTTGTTTTTCTTCTTGTAATCGTTCGAGGACGAACGATGGTTAAATTTCTATCTATTATAACGTCCTGTTTAGGCGTTATGGGCAGCAGAGTTTATTTCTTGTAATAGCTGTCTGGGTCGACGGATCCCACGACGGACCGTCATGGGCACGGCGGACCGTCGAGGGGGTCTTCTTCCAAAACACTTAGACTCTGGAAAATTGGGTACTGAGAACAACTCTCTGAACTTCGCGACGGAAGAGCAGGACGGACCGTCGTAGGCACGACGAACCGTCATAGACTCTTTAATGAATTCGACTCTCTAAACTTTGTGACGGAAGCAGCAGGACGGACCGTCGCAGGCATGACGGGCCGTCACGGGCTGCGTAACCCTGACTGGTTCGTATTTCTGTTAAAAGTTTTTAAGGGGTGTTTTGGACTATTCCTACTTATGATTATAAAGTTTGTGGTTTAATGTTAATAATTCAATTACTTGGGGGTTAAAGGAGATAACCTTGAAATAAATAGTGGGTTACTTTTACCATCTTTTATACTTAATTAGATGATAATTATGGTAAAAGAAAAAAGGGTTTGAATAAGGAAAAATAGAAAGAACAGAAAAGAAGGGAGAAACGAGCGAGAGAAAGAGAAGAACGCAGAGGAAAGCAAAGGTTTGAGGGATAGCTTGCTTGATCACGATTCTTCGGTGGAGGTAGGTTATGGTTTATGCTATCTCATAGTAAACTCTAAATAGCAATTTATATGTATTGGGTTGTATTGTAAAGTCTTCTATATGCTTAATTGTGTGCTTGCATGATGTGATAATGTAATTGTAATGGATTGGAAAGATGAGGCTGTGAATCTTAAACCTTAAATCCACTTTGATAATGATGATGCCTTGGTATAAAAGAAGGCTTAATGAACTAAAAGAATGAGATTAGGTCACGAACCGACACGTAGTATTAGGAGACCGAAGTGTCACGTTCCGACACCAGGAAAGTAAGGGATCAGAGTGTCACGTTCCGACACCAGGATAGTAAGGGATCGGAGTGTCACGTTCCGACACCAGGAGAGTAAGATGAATGAATATTGAGGGGATCAGAGTGTCACGTTCCGACATAAGGATAGTAAAGAGAATGAATCTTGAATTATGCTAATATACTCGGGTTTGAAGAACTTAATTCGTAAATGAGTATGGTGTGGAGGCTTGAGTCCTCATAGATGTGCTTGGGTTGTGGTCAATGGTTATGGTAGTTGTTGTTGTCACCTGTTAAGTGTTTTGGTTTGTTTTATGTTATTATTTGATATATATTTCTTTCTATTTTGAGTTGGCCGATGATACCTACTCAGTACTTGTGCCTTGTACTGACCCCTACTTGTATGTTTTTCTTTGTTATTTGTGGAGTGTAGCAAACGTGCCATCGTCTTCAACTCGTCCTCAACTCTAGCCAGTCTTCATCACGTCAGATTTCAGGGTGAGCTATTGTTCCTAGCTCGGACAGGATTCTTTCTTTCACGTCTTCATGTCTTGAAGTTCGGACATGGACCATCTTTTTACTTATTTTAGCTTCCTAGATACTCATAGATTTAGTAATTTGAGGATAGAATGTTCTTGTGGTGATGACTTCCGGATTTTGGGGATAATAATAAGTATTGAATTTCAGAAGTTATTTATTTGTTATATTAATGAGTTTTAAGTCTTCCACATTGTATTCTGTTTATTATGGTTGAAATGTTGGGGTTTAGATTGGTTGGTTCGCTCACATAGGAGGGTAAGTGTGGGTGCCACTCACGGCTCATTTTTGGTCGTGACAATAACTAGGCAAATTACCCGCGCTTTGCACGTACATAAATAATCTTTCTAAGCTTTTGAACAACCTTTCAAACAATTGATTGTCATAATAAAAACTAAAGTAAATTTTAGTAGGTTTACGAACATTTTAACAAAAATTTAATGATTTGACATTATCACATATCTCAAGAATTTTAAATATATAATAAATGATTAGAAAATACATTGATCTTGAATCATTTTATCATTTACATAATTTATCATAATATATGTTTGATGATATAATTATCTTGTTAAAACTAAGTGTTGTTTTACGTAGCTATTAGACATATTTTTTTCTATATTTTTGTAAATGAAAAATATAGAATTGAAACTTTTATAGTTAGAATAACTCCTTGTTAAAAATAAAAAATATAAAACTTCTTTATAATCAATATTAGTTATAAATAAGCTAAGACCTTTACAATTGTACACCACAACATAAATAAATAAATTTTTTAAGAGAAAATCTTTTTGTCTGAGGTCAAATGTTCATCACTTTTCGTTATTCTTACTTTATTTGTCTATAAAAATTTATAGAAGGGGAAAATAATTTTAAACAACAACAAAATAATATTGTTAACCCATTAAGAAATTCTTTTTTCACAAAATGCTGGTTTGAAGGCCCTTCTAGATACTTCATCAATGCAACTTTAAGACTTTCTCAAAATGTGTGTATAGTTATTGAATTATGAAATCACAAGTGGATCATAATGTTGAATTCTAGACCCGTGTTAAAGAAATTTTCTCAAAAATTCAAATATCAATAATGAGTTTAACCTAGATAACTCAAATGCTCAACAATGACTTGAGACATAAAGGACAACAAATCTATGCTAATAGACATATCTTTTGTAGCTTGAAATATTACTTTTATTTAGAACGAGGATGTTTTGTTTTATATTCTTCAAATTAAGCTTGCCGAAAATAGTCACAAATCACACCAAAAATATTTAGTAGGGCTGGATGAGAAGGAAAAAAACAAAAAAAATTAAAAGGATGAAAGTTTTGTCTAGGTGAGATCATATGTTAAAGAATGAAAAAAGTTCCACATTAGTGGTTAATGAGATTGGTAGACTCCTTATAAAACTTGAGAAATTCTTCTCCCTTTGAGCTAGCTTATGGTGTCTGACTTAGGCTAAGGCTTAATTTTCACATGGTAACAGAGTAGGGTCCATCCCACCTGATGTTGGGACCCCAAAATCAATATTGCTCACATACCAGATACTAAGCATTGGACGTGAGATGGTGTTATAGAATGATAAATGTTCCACATCGGTGGTCAATGAGATGGGTGGACTGCTTATAAGGTTTGGGTACTCCTCCTCCCTTTGATCTAGATTTTGGAGTGTGAGTTAGGATTAAGATCTAATTTTCACAACATATACATAAAAAGAAAAAAATAATCAATAAAATTTTAATGAGGCAACATAACAACGAGAAAAGAAATACATTAAAGGAAGTAAACTTTAAGATATCCAATGATAATAATGAATCATCCTAACAAGAAAAGTTTTCATGTTTTAAAATATCATACCTTAGAAATCTATTAACACTTTAATCAACCTTCAATCCTTAAAGTACTCATAATATATAGTAATAAAATTTATTAAAATTATATAACAACAGAAAGAAAGTATGGATATACAAAGTTAGTAACTCCCACGGGATTTTCTAAAGAACACAAAATATCATCCTTGTATGTAAATAAATGGCGTTGTTGATAAAAAAAATTAGGGATTTGTAAAGGTTTTTTTAATTGTACCTTCAACAATTTCAGTAGAGAAAACTTGCTTAAGTTCTCCATTAACGCTTGTTATTTGAAATGTACAAATAAATATTTTTAACAATAATATTGTAGAAACATAAACAGTAACATTTAAATCATATTCTCAAAAATAATAATTAATAATATAAGCAGAAATTGATGATTGTAAAAATATACCCGTATTTATAACAATAGAATGAAACAGGATGGAAAAACTTGAGCCAACTGAATGCACAGTGTCCCCTTGAGGATATTATTCTCCCCTAGTACCTCTGATTTAAATTAATAAATCCTCTTAGGAACGATTCTATTCACCATTGTCTTGATACAGAAAAAGGTGTCAGTGTGTCATTCAATAGGAGAAAAGTACACGATAATTGAATTATGTAGAAGAACAAGAAGAAATTAATGTAACGACCTGTTTAGTCGTTTTGAGCAGCAGATTTTATTCTGGAAAAACAGGCTGAGGCGACGGACCCAACGACGGACCGTCAGGGGCATGACAGACCGTCGCAGGGTCTCGTTTCAAAACACTTAGAAAATCTGAAATTGGGTACTGAAAATCGACTCTCTGAACTTCGTAACGGAGTGGCAGGACGGACCTTCACAGGTGTGACGGACCGTCACAGGCCATTCACCCAAAATCAAGTTTCTGAACTATGCGACGGACAGCAGGACGGACCGTCGCAGGCGCGATGGCCCGTCACAGTTTGCATAATCCCAGTTGGAGTCGGATTTCTGGTTAAGTTTTAAGAGACGTTTTTGACTATTCTTGCCTTAATTATAAAGTTCGTGGGTTTATATTAATAACTCAAATTCTTGGGGGTTAAAAGAGGTAACCCTAAGTTAATTAGTGGGGTATTATTGCCATCTTTTATTCTTAATTATATACTAATTAGGGTAAAAGAAAGAGGGTTTGAATAAGAAAATAGAAAGAACAAGAAGGGAGAGAGAGAAACGATTGAGAAGAAGAGGAAAACACCAAGCATTGAGGATTAACTTGCTTGATTTCAATTCTCCGGTGGAGGTAGGTTATGGTTTTCATGCTTTCATAAGTAAACTCTTAATAGTGAATGATATGTATTGGTAGTATTGTAAACCCTACTATATGCTTAATGGTATGTTTGCATGAATATGATTATGTGATTGTGATAAGATAAGCATGATGAAAATATTGAATCCCAAATCTTGAAAAGAAATTTTAATATACATTATTAATGATGAGGCCTTGGTATAGAAGAAGGCTTGATGAATTAAAGTAATGGGATTGATGATTCCTTGGTATAAAGAAGGCTTGATAATTTAAAGAATAGTATTAGTGGATCGGAGTGTCACGTTCCTACACATAGTATTAGTGGATCGGAGTGTCACGTTCCGACACATAGTATTAGTGGATCGGAGTGTCACGTTCCGACACATAGTATTAGTGGATCGGAGTGTCACGTTTCGACACATAGTATTAGTGGATCGGAGTGTCACGTTCCGACACATAGTATTAGTGGATCAGAGTGTCACGTTCCGACACATAGTATTAGTGGATCGGAGTGTCACGTTCCGACACGTAGAATTAGGGGATCGAAGTGTCACGTACCGACACATATAGGGGATCAGAGTGTCACATACTGACACATATAGGGGATCGGAGTGTCACGTACCGACACATATAGGGGATCGGGTGTCACGAACCGACACGTAGAATTAGGGGATCGGAGTGTCACGTACCGACACATAGCAGTAGGGGATCGGAGTGTCACGTACCGACACAAGAGGAAGAAAGATAATGAATCTTGAAAGATGATAATATACTCAACTTAATAAACTTAATTCCCAAATGAGTATGGTGTTGAGGCTTGAGCCCTCATGGATGAACGTGATGGTACTTATTGATGATTATAGTACTTGTTGTTGCTACATGTTGAGTTTTATAGTTGATTTACGATAATATTTGATCTTTACTGTTCCCTATTTTGAGTTGGCCGATGATATCTACTCAGTACCCGTGGTTTGTACTGACCTCTACTTTTATGTTTTTCTTCTTGTTATTTGTGGAGTGCAGCAAACGTGCCATCATCTTCGACTCAACAGTAACTCAAGCCAGTCTTCGTCACCCCGGATCTTCAGGGTGAGCTAACGCTTCTAGCTTGGACTGGATCTTCTCGTTCATGTCTTGATGCCCTGAACCTCCGGCATGGACTAGCTTCTTATGTATTTTTAGCTTTTAGAATACTCTTAGTTTAGTCATTTGATCGTAGATGTTCTTGTGATGATGACTTCCAGATTTTGGGGAATAATAGATGTTGAGTTTTAGAAGTTAATGAATTGGTCTTTATTTAATGAGTTTAAGTCTTCCGCATTACTTTCTGTGATATTATATTGAAATGTTAAGGTTAGATTGGTTGGTTCGCTCACATAGGAGGGTAAGTGTGGGTGTCAGTCGCAACCCGGTTTGGGTCGTGACAAACTTGGTATTAGAGCATTAGGTTCGTTGGTCTCATCACACAAGAACGTGTCTAGTAGAGTCTTAAGGAACGGTAGGGGGACGCCTTTACTTTTCTTTGAGAGGCTACAAGACTTTAGGAAAATTCCATTCTTTCTTTCTTTCGTGCTATTACCTTAATCCAATTGGTATCTAGGTGATACAAATTGGTATCTGACCATCTTCACTGTCTTTCGCAGATGGTTAGAATTAGAGCAACGACTACGCCAACACCAACACCAGCCAGATAAGAAACAACTGAGCCAACCACTGGGGCTGTGGCTCGAGGAAGAACAACGGCAAGAGGCCGTGGTAGAGGTCGTGGGAGGACGTCCTCTAGGGGAAGAGGACAAGCACCTAGCCCATCTGATACTAGGGCAGTGACTCCTCCACCGACTGAGGAAGTAATAAGAGAAGGGGAGGATGGGGAAACTGAACAAGTGCAGAATGAGGGATTGCCACCCCAACCTACCCCAGAGATGATCAATCAGTTTCTCGCCTATCTCAGTGGGTTGTCTGATCAAGGTCAGGCACTTCCAGTGTTTTCTACGCCAACACCTCCGGTTTCAGAAGTACAACATGCAGCCACTAGAGCTCCTCGTATGGATGCCTCATTGGACATAGGCACATTTCCACGTCTGACTACTGGGCCTATAATAACAAATGATAAGCATGAGCTTTTCAGTAAGTTCTTTAAATTGAAACCTCCGGTCTTCAAGGGTGCTGAATCGGAGGATGCTTATGATTTTCTGGTTGACTGTCACGAGCTACTACACAAGATGGGTATAGTAGAACGGTTTGGTGTGGAGTTTGTGACTTATCAGTTTCAAGGGAATGCCAAAATGTGGTGGCGGTCACATATTGAGTGTCAACCAACAGAGGCACCACCTATGACTTGGGCCTCATTCTCTAGCTTATTTATGGAGAAGTATATCCCCCGAACTTTGAGGGATAGGAAAAGGGATGAGTTCTTTAGCCTAGAGCAAGGTAGGATGTCGGTCAATGCATATGAGGCTAAGTTTCGTGCATTATCCCGGTATGCCACCCAACTGTGTTTCAGTCCACAAGAGCGAATTCGCCGGTTTGTGAAGGGGTTGAGGTCAGAATTGCGGATTTTGGCCTTGCAGATAGCGGCAACGGTAAAATCCTTCCAAGAGGTGGTAGACTTTGTGATAGAAGTGGAAGGAGTGAAGCCAGACGACTTTGCCACAACATCGACATCAAAAAGGTTTCGAAAGGGAGGTGAGTTTAATGGTTCTTACACTAGAGGACAGGGTTCGGGAAGTTTCTCAGTCCGCCCAATTCAGTCTTCACTACAGACTGTAGTTGGGGGACCACCTCAGACCGGTCAACACTTCTTCGAGAGGCCTATGCTTGACTCCAGAGAGTGTTATGGATGTGGGGAGATTGGACATATTAGGAAAAATTGTCCCAGACAAAGTTATAGACCCCCAATAGCTAGAGGTAGAGGTGGTCATGGTAGAGGCCGTTATTCTGGAGGACGTGGTAGTCGAGGTAATGGTGGTCACCAAAACGGCAGAGGTAATGGGAAAACTGGGGCCACTACATCACAACATGGTAGGGGCAACGGACAGACGAACGATAGGGCCCATTGTTACGCTTTCCCTGGGCGGTCTGAAGCGGAGGCATCTGATGCTGTCATCACAAGTAATCTTTTAGTTTGTGATTGCATGGCTTCTGTATTTTTTGATCCTGGATCCACATTTTCTTATGTATCTTCCTCATTTTCTAATGGTCTAAATTTACATTGTGAATTACTTGATATGTCTATTCGTGTTTCTACTCCGGTGGGTGAGTCTGTGATAGTTGAAAAGGTATATAGGTCCTGTTTGGTGAACTTTATGGGGAGCAACACTTATGTAGACTTGGTTATCTTAGAAATGGTTGATTTTGATGTAATTCTGGGTATGACTTGGCTTTCTCTGCAATTTGCAATCTTGGATTGTAATGCTAAAACAGTGACGTTAGCCAAGCCTGGGACAGATCCGTTAGTTTGGGAGGGTGACTACACTTCCAATCCGGTGCGTATTATCTCCTTTCTTCGTGCTAAGAAAATGGTTAGTAAAGGGTGTTTAGCTTTCTTGGCACATCTCAAGGATGACACTACCCAAGTACCTTCGATTGAGTTGGTTTCAGTAGTCCGTGAGTTTCTGGATGTGTTCCCTGCAGATCTTCTTGGTATACCACCAGATAGGGATATTGACTTCTATATCGATCTCGAACCGGGCACACGCTCCATTTCTATACCCCCTTATAGAATGGCTCCCGCAGAGTTAAGAGAGTTAAAAGCCAAACTTCAAGAGTTGTTAAACAAAGGCTTTATTAGACCAAGTGCATCTCCTTGGGGTGCTCCGGTTTTGTTTGTGAAGAAGAAGGATGGGAGTTTTCGAATGTACATAGACTAAAGACAACTGAATAAGGTAACCATAAAGAACAAGTATCCTCTTCCTCGCATTGATGACTTGTTCGATCAGTTACAAGGTTCTTGTGTCTTCTCTAAGATTTACTTGAGATCCGGTTATCATCAATTGAAAATACGGGCAACGGATGTGCCAAAGACTGCTTTTCGAACGAGGTATGGGAATTACGAATTTGTAGTGATGTCTTTTGGTCTTACGAATGCCCCTGCTGCGTTCAAGAGCTTGATGAACGGGATTTTTAAGCCATATTTGGATCTCTTCGTGATCGTATTTATTGATGATATATTGGTATACTCAAAGAGCAAGAAGGAACATGAAGAGCATTTGAGAATGGTATTGGAAATGTTGAGGGAGAAAAAGCATTATGGCAAGTTCTCTAAGTGTAAGTTTTGGCTAGATGCAGTGTCGTTCTTGGGGCACGTGGTTTCTAAAGATGGAGTGATGGTGGATCCTTCTAAGATTGAGACAGTGAAGCATTGGGTAAGACCTACTAATGTGTCAGAAATAAGGAGCTTTGTTGGGTTAGCTAGCTACTACCGTCGATTTGTCAAGGGATTCTCTTCTATTGCTTCCCAACTGATGAACTTGACTAAGCAAAATGTTCCATTTGTATGGTCGGACGAATGTGAGGAAAGCTTTCAGAAGCTCAAGACTTTGTTGACTACCGCACCGATTCTCACCTTGCCCGTAGAGGGTAAGAACTTCATTGTTTATTGTGATGCATCCTATTCTGGTTTGGGTGCAGTGCTAATGCAAGAGAAGAATGTGATTGCTTATGCTTCGAGGCAATTAAAAGTGCATGAACGTAACTATCCAACCCACGATTTGGAATTGGTTGCGGTAGTGTTTGCATTGAAGCAATGGAGACACTATTTATATGGGGTTAAGTGTGAGGTCTACACGGATCATCGTAGCCTTCAGTATGTCTTTACTCAGAAGGATTTGAACTTGAGGCAACGGAGATGGATGGAGCTACTAAAGGACTACGATATCACTATCTTGTATCATCCGGGAAAAGCGAATGTTGTAGCGGATGCTTTAAGTAGAAATGTGGGAAGCATGGGAAGTCTAGCTCACTTGCAAGCTTCTAGACGCCCATTGGCTAGAGAGGTTCAGACTCTAGCTAATGATTTGATGAGATTAAATGTAAATGAGAAGGGAGGATTGTTGGCTAGTGTGGAGTCAAGATCTTCTTTTCTTGACAAAATTAAGGGAAAACAGTTTGATGATGAGAAACTAAGGCGAATCCAAGATAAAGTATTGCGAGGGGAGGCTAAGGAAGCAAAAATCGATGAGGAAGGTGTTTTGAGAATCAAGGGAAGGGTATGTGTACCCCGCGTCGATGGTTTGATCAACACTATTCTGATAGAGGCTCATAGTTCAAGGTATTCTATACATCCGGGCGCAACCAAGATGTATCGTGACCTAAAGCAACACTTTTGGTGGAGTAGAATGAAGCGTGATATTGTTGACTTTATTGCCAAGTGTCCAAACTGTCAACAAGTAAAGTATGAACACCAAAGGCCCGGAGGAACACTTCAGAGAATGCCCATTCCGGAATGGAAGTGGGAAAGAATTGCAATGGATTTTGTGGTTGGTCTTCCAAGGACAATGGGTAAGTATGACTCCATTTGGGTGATTGTTGATAGGTTAACTAAATCTGCTCATTTCATTACGGTAAAGGTGACTTACAATGCAGAGAAATTAGCCAAGATCTATATCTCAGAAATCGTTCGATTACATGGGGTTCCACTATCCATCATATCAGATAGAGGTACGCAGTTTACTTCTATGTTTTGGAAAACATTGCATGCGGAATTGGGTACTAGGTTGGACCTTAGTACTGCGTTCCATCCTCAGACCGATGGTCAGTCTGAGAGAACGATTCAAGTGTTGGAAGATATGCTTCGTGCATGTGTGATAGAGTTTGGTGGCCATTGGGATAGCTTCCTACCCTTAGCGGAGTTTTCATACAATAATAGCTATCACTCAAGCATTGATATGGCTCCATTTGAAGCATTGTTTGGTAGGAGATGTAGGTCTCCCATTGGTTGGTTTGATGCATTTGAGGTTAGGCCTTGGGGTACTGACCTTTTGAGGGATTCGATAGAGAAAGTGAAGTATATTAAAGAAAAGCTTCTAGCGGCGCAAAGTAGACAAAAAGAATATGCAGATCGAAAGGTTAGAGACTTAGACTTCATGGAGGGTGAACAAGTCTTGTTGAAAGTTTCACCAATGAAAGGGGTGATGCGGTTTGGTAAAAGGGGTAAACTAAGTCCAAGGTACATTGGACCATTTGAAGTACTTAAGCGAGTAGGAGAGGTGGCTTATGAGTTAGCCTTGCCTCCAGGGCTGTCCGGAGTACATCCGGTATTCCATGTGTCGATGTTGAAAAGATACCATGGGGATGGAAACAACATTATCCGTTGGGATTCAGTTTTCCTTGATGAGAACTTGTCTTATGAGGAGGAGCCTTTTTCTATTTTAGATAGAGAAGTTTGCAAGTTGAGGTCAAGAGAGATTGCATCCATCAAGGTGCAATGGAAGAATCGACCCGTTGAAGAAGCCACTTGGGAGAAGGAGACGGATATGCGAGAAAAATACCCACATCTGTTTACATATTCAGGTACTCCTTTCCGCCCTTGTTTTCCTTCTTTTGATCGTTCGGGGATGAACGATGGGTAAATTGGTATCTATTGTAACG
Source organism: Solanum lycopersicum (assembly GCF_036512215.1). Taxonomy (NCBI): domain Eukaryota; kingdom Viridiplantae; phylum Streptophyta; class Magnoliopsida; order Solanales; family Solanaceae; genus Solanum; species Solanum lycopersicum. The sequence continues at coordinate 50,409,757 of NC_090810.1, read as the reverse complement.
ACCTCTTTAGTCGTTTTGAGCAGCAGATTTTATTCTGGAAAAACAGGCTGAGGCGACGGACCCAACGACAGACCGTCATGGGCATGACGGACCGTCGCAGGGTCTCGTTTCAAAACACTTAGAAAATCTGAAATTGGATACTGAAAATCGACTCTCTGAACTTCGTGACGGAGTGGCAGGACGGACCGTCACAGGCCATTCACCCAAAATCAAGTTTCTGAACTATGCGACGGACAGCAGGACGGACCGTCGCAGGTGCGACGGCCCGTCAAAGTTTGCATAATCCCAGTTGGAGTCGGATTTCTGGTTAAGTTTTAAGGGACGTTTTTGACTATTCTTGCCTTAATTATAAAGTTCGAGGGTTTATATTAATAACTCAAATTCTTGGGGGTTAAAAGAGGTAACCCTAAGTTAATTAGTGGGGTATTATTGCCATCTTTTATTCTTAATTATATACTAATTAGGGTAAAAGAAAGAGGGTTTGAATAAGAAAATAGAAAGAACAAGAAGGGAGAGAGAGAAACGATTGAGAAGAAGAGGAAAACACCAAGATTTGAGGATTAACTTGCTTGATTTCAATTCTTCGTTGGAGGTAGGTTATGGTTTTCATGCTTTCATAAGTAAACTCTTAATAGTGAATGATATGTATTGGTAGTATTGTAAACCCTACTATATGCTTAATGGTATGTTTGCATGAATATGATTATGTGATTGTGATAAGATAAGCATGATGAAAATATTGAATCCCAAATCTTGAAAAGAAATTTTAATATACATTATTAATGATGAGGCCTTGGTATAGAAGAAGGCTTGATGAATTAAAGTAATGGGATTGATGATGCCTTGGTATAGAGAAGGCTTGATGATTTACAGAATAGTATTAGTGGATCGGAGTGTCACGTTCCGACACATAGTATTAGTGGATCGGAGTGTCACGTTCCGACACATAGTATTAGTGGATCGGAGTGTCACGTTCCGACACATAGTATTAGTGGATCAGAGTGTCACGTTCCTACACATAATATTAGTGGATCGGAGTGTCACGTTCCGACACATAGTATTAGTGGATCGGAGTGTCACGTTCCTACACATAGTATTAGTGGATCGGAGTGTCACGTTCCGACACGTAGAATAAGGGGATCTGAGTGTCACGTACCGACACATATAGGGGATCAGAGTGTCACGTACCGACACATATAGGGGATCGGAGTGTCACGTACCGACACATATAGGGGATCGGGTATCACGAACAGACACGTAGAATTAGGGGATCGGAGTGTCACGTACCGACACATAGCAGTAGGGGATCGGAGTGTCACGTACCGACACAAGCGGAAGAAAGATAATGAATCTTGAAAGATGATAATATACTCAACTTAATAAACTTAATTCCCAAATGAGTATGGTGTTGAGGCTTGAGCCCTCATGGATGAACCTGATGGTACTTATTGATGATAATAGTACTTGTTGTTGCTACATGTTGAGTTTTATAGTTGATTTACGATAATATTTGATATATACTGTTCCCTATTTTGAGTTGGCCGATGATATCTACTCAGTACCCGTGGTTTGTACTGACCCCTACTTATATGTTTTTCTTCTTGTTATTTGTGGAGTGCAGCAAACGTGCCGCCATCTTCGACTCAACAGTAACTCAAGCCAGTCTTCGTCACACCGGATCTTCAGGGTGAGCTAACGCTTCTAACTTGTACTGGATCTTCTCCTTCATGTCTTGATGCCTTGAACCTCCGGCATGGACTAGCTTCTTATGTATTTTTAGCTTTTAGAATACTCTTAGTTTAGTCATTTGATCGTAGATGTTCTTGTGATGATGACTTCCAGATTTTGGGGAATAATAGATGTTGAATTTTAGAAGTTAATGAATTGGTCTTTATTTAATGAGTTTAAGTCTTCCGCATTACTTTCTGTGATATTATATTGAAATGTTAAGGTTAGACTGGTTGGTTCGCTCACATAGGAGGGTAAGTGTGGGTGCCAGTCGCAACCCGGTTTGGGTCGTGACAGTTAAATTTTTTTGTTATATTAAAATGAGAGTAAATTACTATATTCATAGACAACAAAAGGAAGTATAAACAAATTCCTATTGTGTCTTATTGGATGGGTCACAACCTTTCATAAAAGTTGCAACTTGTAATAATAGTCACAACTTTTACAAAACTCGCAACTCTGATAAAAGTTGCAACACTTCCTAAAAGTCAACACTTTACATAAAATTCACAACTTTATATGAATGCATAAGGCTAATTTTGGAAATAAAATAAATTAAAAGCTGTGACTTTTATAAAAAAATTAAGACTTTAATGAAGAGTTTTGACTTTCATCAAAAGTTGTGTTTTTGATCAAAAGTTGTGGCTTTATTGAAGAGTTGCGACTTTTATCAAAAGTTGTGACTTTAATGAAGAGTTCAACTTTTATCAAAAGTTGTGTCTTTTATGAAAAGTTGCGACCTTAGTGAAAAGTTCTGACTTTATGAAAAGTTTGCGACATTTATGAAAGGTTGTGAACTTTCTGAAGGATTGCAACTATTACAAGTAATTGTAACCTTTCCGATAAGACACAATAAACATTTGTTCACGCTACCCTTTGTTGTCTATAGATAGAAGGAGATCCTCTAATTTTAAAACAACAAAAATTCTGATCTTCTTTTTCTTCTTCCGCAAAATTAAATATTTGTGTTTTTTGCTCTTTTTGAGTAACTGATAACACCACTGATTTTTATCAATAAGTTGGTGAATAATATCGTTTCATCCTAAGACGATGTAATTCTGTAAACTTCTTGTATTGGAGGGGAATAGTTTTCTTAAAGGGACATTGTGTATTCAGTGGACTCAATTTTTTCCTTTATATTTCATTCTATTTATAGATATCCTTTTATGTTTTTTACACTCATTAATAAATACTTGTGATATTAGTTGGTTTTTTACTATATGTTTAAAACTTTATTTTTATTTTTCTGCAAAGTTATTTTCTCCGGTTATATTGAACATATACACATATAGTACATATATTTATTGTGCAGAAAATAATTATTGTATGTAGTTTCAAAAATTTATGTTTTGATATTCTATAACACAAAAATACTATATATAAACTTACATATTATCTCTTTTTACATAGATATTAAATTTCTCACATATCAATTGAAGAAATTCATTATCCAAGTTCAAAAATTATAATTGCTTTCATGTGCAAGCATAATTTTTTTTGAATATATAAACACATTTTTGAATTTTCTCCTTAGACATATCACAATTGTATAATCTATGCAACTTATATTTCTTTTTTTTTTACAAAACACCTTTGTATATACATTCTTATGTTCTTCTTTATTTTTCTTTCAACGTTGATTCTAGAACAAATGATTTATTATATCGTCAATAATTAATTCATTAGAGGTTCTTAAGTTATGTGATAATGACAAATAATCAAATTCATGTTGAAATATTGCTAATATTTTTGTAAGAGCCTATTTTTCATTTTATCTTTTATGTAAGGATATTAGTAAAAGTTTATTTCCAAGTTCAATGCAATTAATATTTATGATTGCACGAAGCACGGGAAAATTACCTAGTATATATTATTATGTAGGAAAAATGCACAAGTACTCCCTTAACCTATGCCTGAAATCTCAGAGACACACTTATACTATACTAAGGTCCTATTGCACCCTAAACTTATTTTTTTAAGTAATTTTCTAACCCTTTTAAGTCTATTAGGCACTAGCTTGAGAAAAAATAATCAACCAGAGTTGAGCCCGCAACATAGTGCCACGTTGGTCGAAATGGGGTAGAAAATTATTAATAAAATAAGTTCAGATGGTAATTGGATCTTTTTATAGTATAAGTGTGTCTTTGAGATTTGGGGCATAAGTTTAGAGGGTGCTTGTGTATTATCCCTATTATATATAACTGGAGAGGTGATTGCGCCTAAGTGTCAGCGCCACAATTAAACTCTAATTCTTAACTTTTAAGTTATAAAATAAATAGAATTAATTTAATTTTTTTTATTAAAGAAAAAGTTATTGTTTTAGAAGACAAGTTAAAATTGTTTGTTTATCGTTTCTAAAAAGAAATGTTACATTTTTTATGACACGTTTAGTCTTCAATTTAGAGTTTTAAAGAAACAATTAATTATAATGAAAATCATCTAGAAAGCATTCTGAAATTTCTCAAACTTTTTTCATTTCTTTAAAAAGAAAATTTTAAATTTTTTTTGCCATTGTAAATATAATTTTTAAAATATTTAGTAATCTAAGATTAGACAAGTTAAAATTGTTTTTTTATATTTTTCTACCATAGTAGAAGAGTGATTAAAAGTAGAATATCAATATGTCTGCTAGAAGTATTTTTTTTATTAATTGAGGATATTTTTTTTATTTCTTGCTGCCCTAGCTTATCGTCTATCACATAGCAGTTGCTTTACTGTGCCTGGCATTCATGCATGTATCCATCTTTGAAGCAGGAGAAGCACTATTTTTCTTTCACATCTTTCATTCTCAATCTTGTCCAACCATGAAGGAAATCGCAAGGTTATTCTTCTTCATTTTTCAGCTTATTCTTCAATTTTTTGATTTCTTAGATTTTCCTTTTCCCCTCTATTTTCTTTTGACGTTCAATTTTTATTTGATTTTTTAGATATCTGTTTTCCATCTATTTTGTTTTGGCTGTCAATTTGGCTCATATATCTTTTGATGTTAGATTTGGTTTTAAATTCTGGTTAAATAGAATTATGATAGATAATCTTTGATTGAAAGTTTAGTTTTATGGGTTGATGAAGTTGGATGCCCACTAACATAGACAAGCCTAATGATATAACTTAGCTACATAAATATGAGTTAAGCTACATAAGATTATGAGTCAATAAGAAGGACGAGCTTGAAAGCAAGCAGGAAAGAGTTAAAATATTTAATAGTTTATTAATTCACTGCCATTTGTGTGGTAGTAGGGTTGGCAAGCATATGTTCTCGAGATTTAGGTTTAAGTAAAGCGCCGCTCTTACCATAGACTAATCTTCTCGTTTTCCTTAAAATGGACAAGTATAATAAAACATCTATTTTTTATATAAGAATATTTTTTTCTCAAATCTGTCATGTTGGTGTACTTCAAATTAGTCATCTCAGTGCATGAATAAATGGAATAATAATTTCAGCCAATATTAAATAAGATCAAAGAATTATATCATAAATTCAGCCAATATTTGTTCAGACATTTTAGAGTAAGCTTTCAACTAGAAATTGAGGTTTAGTTATCAAAAACTATCACCTTAAAATTTTTTATCAAACTAGACTTCATTCATTATTCAAAAATGAATAACATTACTTGAGATAATTATAGCTACAATCACCGACTCTAATAAAATTGTTTTTACTTTTTCGACCGTCTCTTTCAGGTTGTACATTGGGGGATCAATTGGTGGTATAGGTGAAAGAGTGTTCACAGGCTATCGGGCACTTGGTACTGATGGTGGAGAACGAGATGGGACAATTGGTCTTCCCAATTATGTTGAATGAAGAGATGATAATTCTTACACCAAATTCCTAGCTAGCAACTCATAAAAGCAGAAAATGTAAACCATTATTATCCAGAGGTAATCAGATAAAAGAAAAACAATATAGTGATGCTTTTAGATAAAAATTGTTTTAACTATATTATAGAATATTTCCTTTTTTTCAGTTCGAACCAATATTTTTTCTATATTTTTTGTTATATGTGGTGATTATATTTTTGCAATTTCCATTTTTATACTACATCAATTGCTTTATGTTTAAGATGAGAAGAGCAACATAACTCTTAACTAGCCGTTGCATATGCAAAGCATATTTCCCGCAATTTAAGCTCTACCCTCTTTGTTTCTTTGGCGAGTGTTGCTATTATTTATTGGTTGATTTCATTTTCTAACAATAAATATTACTAATCGTAAAATAATTTAAACCAACTATTCCATGTTTTGGGCATTGTTTGTGAGTTGTTTCATGATAACTGTCAATTCTTTTTGCTCCTTCCTAGGTTTCCACCTGTGTTGTTAGCTTATTAGTTTTCCATCTTCTCTACCGCTAAAATCTTCCATAACTTGATTGTTGTTTCACAAACTTCAATACAGTTGAGTTTTGTCTAATGTGTAATTGTTTTACAAGGTGTTGTTTATTTTTTTGTTTATTGTTTTTTATTCAAATATTGGTGGTTTGGGCATTGTGGTCATTTCAGTTTGTAGCCCTACCTTTATATTACTCCACGTGCTTATGCACCCATTGTTTTACTGCACGTGGAATTTACGATGCTTCCATGCAATTTCAGCACATCCCTTGTTCTGAAATCAGTTGACACTATTCTTAATTTAGATAATAAAATTCTTAATTTAGATAATAAAGAGGATGTAATGAGTGATGATTTCTAAATTGGCAAACCACATCGCAGTGCTTGAAGTGTAATTCCACCTAAAAGGTTGGACAATACCTTTTGGGCTGGAAGAAAGTCACGTGAGCAGGGCAAGAGTTAGTTATGGAATTAGCATAGAAGTGTGAGAACGTGGATAGAAAAGGATAAGAAAGTGATTTGTAATTCTAAATAATTTTATACCCTTCTTCTGTCTTCTGAACCCCTTCTAGACTTCTAGATTTAGATTTTAAGTCTATTTCACTAAAATCTAAAACTAGAAGTCTAAAGGGGTTCAGAAGACAGAAAAAGGGGATGAGATTATTCAAAATTACAAATAACTTCCTTATCTATGTCTACCCATGTTCTGACACTTCTATACTAATTCCATAACTATCTTTTTCCCTGCTCACTTGACTTACTTCCATCCTAAAACTAATTGTCCAAACTTTTAGGTGGAATTCCACTTCTTGCACTGGACACGGTTTGCTAATGCAAAATCATCACTCGTCATCCTGTTTATTATCTAAATTAACAATTGTATTAACTGATTTCACAACACTACTCCCCTTCGGAAAATTGATCTTGTCCTCAAGGTTGAAGTCGTCTATCTCAGTCTAGTAAGGACAATCTTGGAGCGTAAATGTTGTTACTTGTTGGGTAGGCTGCCTAAGCAACACTTAGGAACTTAAATGTGAAATACAAGATCTATCTTGGGCTCGACGGGAAACTCCAATTTGTATGCCACCTCTCCAATTCTCTTTATGACCTTGAAAGGACCAAAGTATCGTGTTCAAAGCTTCTACCCTTTTTCAACCGCATAGAAAGTTGTCGATATGGCTTCAACTACACAAAAACCCAATCGCCTAATGCAAATACTAGCTCACTACGATGTTTATCTGCAAACTTCTTCATCCTTGTTTGTTCTTTGATCAAATTCACTTTCAACAACTTCAGAACAACATCACACTGAATTAAATAAGCCACCACAAATTCACTAGCGGTGGTCCCCAATATATTGAGTTACAGTGGGAGGTTCTTGCTCATATAGTGCAAGAAATGGTTTCATTCCAGCAGATGTTTGGTAAAAGTATTGTGCCAGAATTCAGCCCACGATAACATTGTGACCCACTTGCTTAGAGTATAGAAACATAGCAACAGAGATATTGTTCAAGACATTTATTTAAGACCCCATACTCTCAGCCGGTTTGGGGATCATATAAAGTACTCATAGCTAATGTCAATCCCTGCAAACAATTGATTTCCTTCAAAAAAGAATAGAGGATTCGTTCATCACGATGAGTAACAAGAGTAAAAGGGGGACCGTGAAGAAGAATTTCACCCACTAAATGCTTCTACTACAAGTTTAGTAGATGCTGGTGATAAGTATGGTAGAATCCATAGAAGTTCTCGGGTAAAAGCAGCAAGAGAGCGATATTAAGCTTCAGTAGTAGATCGTGAGAAAGATTGTTGTTTGCGAGAACACCAAGAAACAAGCGATGAACCTAAGAAATTTGCAAAACCAGTAGTAGACTTCTGATCATCTATACTGCCTCCCCAATCAACATCACAATATCCTTGTACTTGTTGAGAGTTCTATTTTGAAAAGAGAATACCCTGAGAAGAAGTGTATTTTAGATATCGCAAGATACGCTTGACTGCTGCCCAAAGTTTCTATCACACCCAGAGATACCCTCAAGACGTGGACACAAAACCTAGGACCACAAGTAATCCCAAGCTAACCCTGCCGGCATGATCATGAACATATTAAAGATAATAAACTGAATGTGGAATCTAAATTATAATGTAAATTAAAAAGATTGCGAATACCCATATTCTATAGTGAGATATTTGAAAATTGATGAGTTTAATACAATGAAAATATTAACTCAATTCTAAGCTGAAACTATCTTTGTCTGAAATAAGTCTCTAACTGACTAGAAATGTTGGGAAAAGCCCTAGCTAACTCTAGCAAAAATTGAAAATAAATGACTTAAACAGTGAAATGAACTAATGACTATTGTCCTCAGAGAATGAGGACTCTCGACTAAATCTTCTGAATAGGAGATCCAAAATCGATGTAAGTGCGATCTTGAAGCTGAGAACGTGAACCTACATCACGAGAAGATGTAGTGTATGCATGCGTAAGTACTTGAAGGTATCAAGCATATAGGATTGAGTAAAGCTAAAATAAAACATAACGGAACAAGCACAAAAGTAAGTATGATATACTGAATTTTGAGCTAAATAGATACAATGACCAAATATATAACATGGTGAGACTAAATACTAACTGATATGTAAATATGGTCAATGAATAAGAGTCTGACTTAACTGTGGGAGATACTAATAACCGATAATAAAACCACATGATTTAAATGTGGAGTCTGATGTATACGCCCCATCAAGAAGACCTAATATACCCTACCAGAGATATAAAGATATGCTGGTGTGATCACTAAAATGATGCCCACAGAGGGGACTTACAACCTACTTGGCTAGTAGTTATGGGACTAATTGGGTACGCAGAACCATAGTCCTACTTGGTACTATGCTTCTCCAAATGAATTATGTAATTAACGGATTATTATTTAGTTTCTGTAAGTACAAGATAGCTCAAAACTGAACATGACAACTGCGAATGCAATATTTAATATGAAAATGATGCATTAATAATTGAGGCATCTATAACTGAATAACTGAAATATTTAACCTAGCATGTGTAATTCAAGAACTAAAGATACATAGCTTGGGTTCTAAAATTCATGCGATAAAATTAATTATAACATGTAAATCTTATTTGGAACATCTAACAAATTGATTCATGAAGTTCTGTTGAAGTTCTATAAATCCTCGGTCTAATCATGATATGAGAATTAAGAATCTGACTGAAAACTAGGGACCCAATGGGTGAAAAAAATCCACTAGTCAAATCTCATATACCTGATGATAAAATCCACAGAGATTTAGGGGCTAGAACTAAGGAAATCTTGATGCCTTGTTAAACTAGGGTTCTTGACCTTTTCACCTTTCTTGCTTATAATTTTCTACGTTTTGATTAAATGATTTGACTTAGGTAAGTTTTTGTTATTTTTATAGACTTAAACTGACTAAAATATGACGATTTAGGATCAAAATGATGTATCTTAGGGTGTAAACAAAGTGGAAAAAGACCAAAATACCCCTGACATAAAAGCTATCGAAGTCATTGACGGACCGTAAGTCGGCTGACGGTGCATACAGGTTTGCCGTTGCTTGCGACTGAGAGTTGCAAGTCAGCTGGCAAATCAACAGAGTCAACTGACGGACCGTAAGTCGACTGACAGACTATACTGGTTGACCATTGTTTGTGAGTGAGATTTGTAAGTCAACTGGGGAATCGACGGACTTGACTGATGGACCGTAATTCGACTGACAGTCCGTATGGTTGACCGTCATTTGTGACTGACAATGGAAGTAAGCTGATCAATCGATGGAGTCGACTGACGTCAACTGATGGTCCATACTAGTTGACCGTCATTTGTGACTTGGAACTGAGAGTCAGTTGGACCATCAACGGAGTCGACTAACGGACCGTAAGTCGATTTACGGACGTAGTTGTCTCCATCACTGACACCTAAAACTTTTGAAAATATGCATTTTTGTACTTTTTTAGATACGGGGTGTTACATTATCTCCCCCTTGGGACCATCTGTGATCGAATGATGACTAAACTAGCTTATATAACGGGAGAGAGCTGCAATCCCTACTACTAAACACTGAGGACTGAGTTTTGACTAAATTGAGTTCCAAGAACATGAAAATATGATAGAAATGCAAGTACAAACTGAGAGAACACGATTCTAAGGCTGAATTGATACATGAATGACTGAAAAATTAAAGAAGAACTATTACCTCAAGTTGAAGTGGAATCGGAAGGAAAGACATGAGAATACTTGGCTTGCATGGCTGCTTCTGCTTCCTAAGTGGCTCTCTCTACGAACTAACTCCTCCACAAAACCTTGACTGAAGCAACTTCTTTGTTTCTCAACCTTCTAACCTGAAGGTCAAGAATCTCAACTTGTACATCCTCATAAGAAAGACTATCTTTCATCGCCACATTCTCTAATGGCACTACAGAGGCTAGATCACCCACACACTTCTTCAAGAGTGAGATGTGGAAGACTAGATGTGCTGCTACTATTTCTACTGACAACTTTAAATCATATGCCACCTTACCAACCCTTTGCAAGATCTTGTAAGGTCCCATATATCAAGGACTGAGCTTCCCTTTCTTTCCAAATCTCATCACCCCCTTCATAGGCAACACTTTCAGGACAGCCCAATCATCAACTTAGAACGCTAGTTCCGCTCTCCTTACATCTTCATAATATTTCTGATGACTCTAGGCTGTCTTGAGTCTATCTCTAATGAGTTGGACTTTTTCCATAGCATAAAGGTCTGAATTTGGCTCTATCAATTCTGCTTCACCTACTTCAAACCAATCAACAGGAGATCTACATCAATACCCATAAAAAAGCCTAATAAGGGGCCATCTGAATGCTGGAATTGTAGCTACTGTTGTGGGCAAACTCAATAAGAGGAATGTGATCATCCCAACTACCCTTGAAATCGATCAAACAAACTCTCAACATATCCTCTGGGGTCTAAATTGTACGACTACTTATCCATAGGTCAGCGGATGAAATGTCCTTCTAAGGTTAACCTGAGTACCAAGACCATTTTGAATTGACTTCCAGAAATGAAAGGTTAACTGAGGACCTCTATCTGAGATGATAGACAAAGGAACCCCATGTAACCTCACAATTTCATTAATGTAAAGCTTGGTATATTCCTCTGCCGAATCTGTAGTCTTGACCGCTAAAAAGCCAGAAGACTTAGTCATCCTATCAACTATCACCCAAATGAAGTCATGCTGTCTGCGAGTACGAGGTAAGCCTGTGATGAAATTCATATTGATCACATCCCACTACCAAGTAGGAATATCGATTTTTGGAGTAAGACCTCCTGGTTTCTGATGTTCTACCGTGACATGCTGGCAATTGGGACACTTACTCACAAAGTCTCCTATACCCCTATTCATGTCATTCCACCAATACACATCCCGCAGATCGCGGTACATCTTAGTGACACCTGGATGAATAAAATATCTGGAGTTATGGGCTTCTGCAAGAATATGTTATCTTAACTCGCCCACATTAGGAACACACAATCTACCCTGGTAGCGAAGTATACCATCTCCCCGTTAGGAGAAAACCTCCATTCTCTAATTGTTGCACCCTTAAGTTCAAGCAAGAACGGATCACTGTCTTGCTTTTCCTTAACCTCCATGATCAAAGAAGATTATGCCCCATTCTGAGCTGTTACACCACTGTTTTATATTCTCATAAGGTGAACTCCCAAGAAAGAAAGCATGTGAACATCCTTCACTAGCTCCTTCCTTTCTTCCTAATCATGGGCTACACTACCCATATGTAATCTGCTAATAGCATCTGCTACTACATTAACCTTACAAGGATGATAATGCACACACATATCATAATCCTTAAAGAACTCAAGTCATCTCTTCTTACGAAGATTGAATTCTTTCTGGGTGAACATATACGGAAGGCTCTTATGTTCCGTGAACACATCTATATGAACACCATAAAGTAATGTCTCCATATCTTGAGTGTGAACACCACTAGTACGAGCTCAAGGTTATGGATTGGATATTTCTTCTCAGGAACCTTAAGTTGACTAGAGGCATAAGCTATAACCTTATTTCACTATATCAACACACAACCTAGGCCAACTCTTGATGCATCACAATAGATCACATAACCATCTGAACCCTCTAATAGAGTCAAGACAGGATTTGTAGTCAATCTAGTTTTAATTCTGCAAAGCTTTTCTCTGAATCATCTAACTATTGAAACTTCACCATCTTCTAAGTTAACCTAGTCAATGGTGAGGCTATGGATGAGAATCCTTTCACGAACCTTCTTTAATAACCTGATAGACCTAAGAAACTTCTGATATCTGTAGCAGAGGTAGGTCTCGGACATTGTTTCACTACTTCTATCATCAGTAAATCCACTCGTATCCCTTCTCTAGATACAATGTGACCAAAGAAAGCAACAGATTTCAACCAGAACACACATTTGCTAAACTTAGCGAATAACTGACGATCCTTGAGAGTCGCATATTCTTTTTTATTCCTAGAATAAATGAGGATATCATCAATAAAGACTGTTAATAACCAATTTTGACCTACCTTTAACCATATTTAGGAATACTATCCGATTAAATGCGTATTTAAAAATTTATTTTAAGTTTAGAATTTTGGTTGATTTTCCTTGAAAATTACGTATATTAGTATGTTTACTTTATAAAATTATTGTAAATATTATTAAACTATTTTGAAATTATTAATGAGTTTCGAATGTTTTAAAATTTAAGTGATTTTCAATTATATAAAAAAATTAATTAAATAGTAATTCCTAAATTTTCCTCAAAATCATTTAAATCTTAACGTATTCTATTCTAATTTCATTCAATTCTAGCCACTCCAATTCAAATTTTATTTCACTTATATCCATCCTCTTTTATTCTAATTCTAGCCAATTTATTGCAATTTGGGTCATTCCATATCCAACCAAATATCATTTCAATATATCTCATCTTTCAATCTTATCTATCTATTCAATTAATCGAATCCCAGCCCCTTATCTCTTCTAAAATCGATGGTCCTATTTAATCTACCTATTCTATCCTAAAAGAACCTAATCTCTAAAAAAAATTCATTATTCCTCTCTATCCTTGGCAGTAGCAGCCCCCTCTCCCTCTTCTCACTCTCGTCTTTCTCTCCTCCCTCTTTTTTCTCTCCCCCACTCTCTCTCTCCTCATTTTCCTCTTCTCCTCTCTCACCCTCGCATCTCTTCTCTTCCCCTTCTTCTTCTCTTTTCAATTTTTCTTAATGCAGGGAATCAACAACAACTGCAGGCGAATTCCTCTGCTCACCAGCAACACCAGTAGCTTGACAGCACCGATGGAGGATGCTCCGAACGGCTGCTCCCTCCGCCTCGCCGCCCTCTCCTCCTCCATCCTCCCTCCCCTATCGCTTCCTCCTTCTCTTTTCTTTCTCTCCAATCTCCCCTCCCTCCTCTTCCTCCTCCTCCTTCTTCTTCTTTTTTTCTCTCTTTGTAGGTCAAGTAGCATCCCACTGGAAAGCAACCACTGGCGACAGCGGCTCCGGCAGAGATGAGCAGGACAACCAGCGAAAACAAGCGAACTACGACAATGTATTCAAAAGTTTCAAGGGGGGTTAAGGACAAATTTTTAACAAGATTTGTCCAGGTATACTTCTTTCGAATTATTACCTCATTTTTGTGGCATTGTTATTCTTTTTATTTTCAAGTTGGCTATGCATATTTCTGTCTCAAATTTAATTATTATCTTGTCTTATTCATACTCTGCAAATTTTCTAATATTGTCTGTTTCAAAAATATTACTAATTGTTATTTGGAATGTAAATACTACTCTATGTTACTTGCTTCTATCTACTCATTACTTTATTCTATTTTTTTTATGGTATTGATGTAGTTGGTTCTTGATTTAAAGTTGATAATTTGGACTGATAAAATTGTTTTCAAGAATACTAAAAATAGGATTTCATGACTTGTGACTTGTATCCCCTCAGTTTAGTAATTGTTGTATTTAGGATCTGTTAATTTGTCATTTTTGTTTGTATACGGTAAAAATAAAAATAAAATATGAGAAACTGTATCCGAAAATTGATTTGAGTTGTGATATTGTCTTTTCTTAAATATTTCTCCTTATTTATGTGTAATGATTGTTACTTGACCCATTTTCAATAAAAAAATTTGTTTGGGTAGGGTAAATCTGATTATGTTTTCCTCGTAATTAAGGAAATAATATTAATTGATCCTTTTTCCTTATTTGAAAATTGACGGATTTCTTAGTAAATGTAAAATAATATTGTTTTGGGTCTTCGTTATTTAAGGAAAACATTTTACTCTTATTTGTCTATATTGGGTAAAAAAATAATTTTTAAAAAAATCTTATTTGACTCTTGTTTATTTAAGGGAAAATATCATGTTTCTTTCTATTTGTTACTTCTTACATTTTTATACTTGGTAATGGTATATTCTAAATTTTTTTGATTTGGCTATCCTTTAGAATAAGGAAAATGATATATTAATTGATTCCTTTAAATATCTCTTTTCCTTATTTTTTCGTCCCTTTTTGCAATATAAAAAGGACCCCCTCCTGTAATTCTCAACACTAACTCATTCATTCACATTCGACACAAGTTCTACTCATTCATTGACACTCTCACATTTTGAAAAGAACTCACATTCTCTCATTGCTCATCCCCTCTAATGCTTAGACTCATACTTGAACAATTAAATAATTTGAAAAAGGTTGTCTATTCCTAGAAGAAAGGAAGACTCTCGCATACTTTGAGAATTATTTTGTTGTGTTGCTGTCGTGGATTGAAAACATTACTAAAATTAATCATTGCCGATAAAATTTTCTGCATAATTGGTTAGTGCTCTTATTAGTTTAAATTTGATTTTTTGCATAATTATAAATATTTGTGTGAAGGAAAATGAAACAACATGGAAGCATCCAAGTTAGTTTCATTATCCTTTTACATGTGATAATATAACTATGGTTATTCTTTATCTCTTTTCTATGTTATTTACATATATAGGATAGTAATTGGTTATTATGAACATTTGTTGTTGCGATTATTTTTTTGATCGTATATGTGCTACATCCCTTCTAAAAGGTTTGAATTTAGAGTTCAACATGTTGAAGAGTCGTCTAAAACAAAAATCCGGATGAAGATATTTATTTTATTGTTGTATATTTGTTTATTATGTTTTTTGTTGTACTAATTGTAAAACTCTCTAACTCTATATATATGAAATCAATTTGGGGGATCCGCTAAAGAGAGGGGGAATTATATATGCTAATTTGCAAACTTATTTGTGTTAGAAAACATGTCTATATGATTGTAATTTGCTTGATTAAACTGCTTATCCCTAACTAAAAAGGAATTAAATAAATAAAATAAATCATCTTTGTTTAATCAGTTGGTTAATCTTGTCTAACTAATGGTTTTTAGTTAATTTTATTAGAATTTGCATTTTAATGATTTGGTTGTGACTATAGATCTCTTCTTCATTTGTTAGAATATTAAATAATTGGTGTGCAACTTTTTGTACAAAGTTATTCTATTAAATAAATATTATGTCTATAGAATTTACGTAAATAATTTTTGAACACCTAGAAATCATGCCTGAATTGGTTAGTGAGTTGGAGAGCTACATCCCCAAGCTACACTATAGAAGAGTATGTTGGGAATTCCCTAGCGGACAATGGATTAAATGTAACACAGATGGTGCATCAAGAGGTAATCCAGGTAAGAGTGGTGCTGCTGTGGTGCTTAGAGATGCTGCTGGTGATTTTCTGTGTGCTGCTACCCATTCAAACTAATATGTATTCAGAGATAATGGCTATTCAGTTAGCTGCTGAAATCTGTGTGTTAAGTGTTTTTAATAACTTTTGCATGTTTAAATATGAGATAAATTTGTAAATGTTTTTTGATCATTGTAAATAACAATAAATCTCCGCATTTATTATTTATGCATGTGTTTATCCTAAAATCTGCAAAATAATTAATATTTTTGCATCATAGTTAACCCCTTTCTCATATAAAATTTTCTATTAATTAAATCTTTGCATCTAATAAATCGGCTACCTCATAAACAAATTTCTGCATCTAATAAAATGACTATCTAAGAAATATTTCTGCACTAATCAAAATCTGATTTCTAATTGTTGCACTATAATTATTTTTTTCTTAAAAATATATTTTCAGCATCAATAAATAATATATAAATCTTTCACTGTTCTAATAAATAAATTTTTGCATTAATAATATATTTTTCACTTGTCTAAAGCAATTTGTTGCATTAACAATCATTTTATAGTTGTTCATAAAAAAATAATTTCCTACCTTAAATTAATACAAGTCGTTCTAAATAATTTTTTGCATTAATATTAAATTTGCTTGTTTTAAAAAATATATAGGCATGTGTGATCGCTTCTTTGCTACTTAGAATCAAAAGATAAAAATCATTTATTAATTTTTGTCCACTTTAAATTAGTTGAACACTAAAATCTGCATTCATGTCATTATATTTGCCCTCTCGTAATTAACTTTTGTTATTATAACTTTGTATATTCACACACTTAGAATGAAAATGTATCCTGATTAAGTGTTATTTTCAAGCATGTTCATTAAAATTTAAAGGCCGAATTGAAACCTATCGTGCTAAAATGACCGTCTTGTTTGTTTGACTTGGTGTCTAGGAGGGTCTAGATTTTGTTTTGTCTAAGCCCACCCTATGAAGAGCCTAATCCTCTTGGACATTAAATTGGGATGAGTAGGCACCTTTTATATACGAAATGCATGCGGTGGTGGGGTAGCGCAAGTTGGCCCTATGAAGATGATGAGATCCACTCGGGCTTGAAAGACAAACCTTTGTTTTTTCTATCCCTACACGGCAGTCTATCAGAAAATTAAAAAAAGTCAAGTGCTGATCCAAACCTTCCCTTTTATCCCTTTATTTGCTTGTTTTAGTTATGTTTATTTGGGGAAGCTTAAAACAAAAAATATAATTTTTTTTCCCTTATTCATTTGTCTCTTCTATATCCTCTTGCTTCTCTCTTTATTAATTGCTTAGTATACATATTTTATTTACTTAGACTCGCATGCTTAAATATTAAT
Organism: Solanum lycopersicum; assembly: GCF_036512215.1. NCBI lineage: Eukaryota > Viridiplantae > Streptophyta > Magnoliopsida > Solanales > Solanaceae > Solanum > Solanum lycopersicum. The sequence continues at coordinate 50,392,561 of NC_090810.1, read as the reverse complement.
TAAAATAATAAATATGAGCTAATTACCTAGGTGAATTCTTGTCACCTTGGAGCTTCGGGATTTCTCAGATTCAGATTGGGCGAATGATAAAAATGACAGAAAATCTACATCGGGGTTTCTCGTTTTTTTTGGGCCGAACCTGATCTCCTGGTGTACAAAAGAACAACCCAAGGTCTCTCGGTCCTCGACTGAAGCTGAATACCGCGCCCTTGCTCTTCTTGTTGCTGAGACCATGTGGGTCACATATATTCTTCGCGAACTCCGCGCCACTCACACTGTTCCTGCTCTCTATTGTGACAACAAATCAACCATCTGTGTGGCCAAGAATTCCGTCCTACACACCAAAATGAAGCATGTTGATACCGATTATCTTTTTGTTCACGATGAAGTTCAGGCCGGCACCATGACTGTGCAGTATGTACCCACTGAAGAACAACCGGCTGATATTCTTACCAAGCCTCTCCCGAGCCGACAGCACGATTACCTCAGTTCCAAGCTTCCGTTCGCTTCCGCTCAGCTCAGCTTGAGGGGGATAATAACATATAGTATTAAATAAATAGTATTAAATAATATTAGTATTTACTGTGTACTAATCCAAGTCCTATTAGGATTAGTACTCCTTAATCCTAGTCCTATTAAAATTAGTACTTCTTCCTATATCTCCTATATATATCTCCCATGTATTCGCTTATTAGGTTAACACTTCAATACAATCAATATTCCTTCAATAACTCTAAATTCAAGATTTAAAGAGTCTAAGCACATCTTAGAAGCATTTGACAAAGAAGAAACCAATAATTATGTTAACTTAAAGTCGTATGTATAAGAAATAGTCACCTATAAAGTAAAAAATGATTCAGGAACATTGAATTACATCAAGTGACTTTGACTTTGTGAGCATCGAGCCATTGATAATTGTTCAGTACTTTATGTCTGCACTACTTTCTAGGCAAAAGCTGCTAAGGAGGAAATGACACCCTGAAAGACCCATCATTGTTTTCTAATACTTTAATGGTTCTCCTATATTTAATTTAATGGAGTCCGTGATGTAATTACAGTGTCATGGATATAAAAAAATATTTTACTTGTAACCATGTATAATGAGTAAATATCTTGTTTTGATTTGTATGTAATGAATACTCACCAATTAGCCTGCAGTCTTTTTATTTGATTTAACTTTCACACATTAATTTTTTATGAGTAATTTACATCAAAACTAAGGTAAATAAATATAGTTTCAACGAACAACATCAATATCTCTGGTAAAAAATAAATTAACTGAGAAACGAGAAAGAGAATTCCTAGAAATTTACAATTGAAATAAAAACTTACCTCCAATGTCAATAGCCAAAAGTAAAATTTCATCACCAAATTACTGAACCAACTAAAAACTTGAACCACTCTTCTCTAATTTCTCTTTAATTTTCCCTCCTCCCATTTCTGATTCTCTTTCAAATGAAATACTCAATAAGTGTAACTAATCAGCAAATGTGCAGGAACTAACAGAGACCTAGAAAGGTGACTGTTAATAGAGAAAGAATAATAGAAAACTCACGATTAAGAACAAAGAAGGCAGTAAACATAAGAGATGTTTGTGAACTTGAAGAGCTATGATGATGGAATTAATGTAGAGTGGATTTTAAGGAAATGTATGATGAATAAAACTCATTGCACTTGTCGTGAATAAAGAAAACTATGATTGCCTGAAAGTGGTAACATTTGATTCTATTGATCTATTAGTAGAGAAAAAAAACTATTCAAAAAAATAAAATTGACCTAATTGATGTGAGTTCGAAGAACATCCACCACACGAATAACAAAGAATGTTTTGTTGAGGAATTGTCAAAAGGTATTAATGTCCCTTAAATCAACTTAGCAAGAGTGGTTAGTAAAATATTAGTTAATTTACTGATGAGCTGTCAGAGTTAGTTGATGAGCTGTCAAAGTTAGTTACAAGAGTGAGTATAAATATAAATTACCTAGATTTTTTAGTTTGTTGTTAATTCATTACTTGCTTTGTAGAAACTTCTCTCATGATTATGCTTCCTTCTACTCTCTCTCAATAAACTTTCTTCTTCAATTTCAATTCCTGTTAATCAATTGGTATTGTTGCAATGGAGATTGAGTAAACTAATAATGTTCATATAAAATTTTGATGGTATTAGAGCAAGAGGCTTCATGCAATTGAGTGGATTTAGTGATTTTCTCGCATATTGAAGAAGATCAAGAAATCTTGCTTTACGTTTATCAATAGTAAACACAACAGCTGAAGTTGTGGTTTCAAATTCATCATTCTCAGGGATGAAGATTACAAATCATAATCATCCACTTCATTTGTCATCTTGATATGTACCAGGAGCAGTACAAATTAGAATTCAACTTGTAGGCACAGAGAATTATTCATTGTGGAGCAGAGCTATGCGATTATCCTTAGTAACTTGTAACAAACTCGGATTTATCAATGACAGTTTCGTGAAAGAATATTTTGAAGCAAATTTGGACATGCAGTTGGAGAGATGCAATTTCTTGGTCGTATCATAGATAACTGGTAATGTTAGTGAATCCCTACTGAATGGAATTTTTTTTCAAATCTGATGCATGTTTGATTTGGAAGTATTTGCAAAAGAAAATTCATGTAATTAGCATGTCAAGAGTTTTTCAATTACAAAAGGAGATAATTACATTGACACTGAGAGTAATGTTTGTTTCTACCTATTTCTCTAAATTGAAAGATTTGTGGGATGAATACGATTCCATTGTTGGTCCTCCCTTTTGTGAATGTGATAAATCAAAGATATATGTGATCCAACAGGAGAAACAAAGGTTATTACAATTTCTAATGTGATTAAATGATGGGTATAGTCAACCTAGGAGTCAGATTGATGATGATAACCACACCAACATTTAATCAAGTATATGCTATGATCATACAAAATGAAAGTCAGAAACACATTGCAAGTGGTAGTCATGCTGGAGGTGATATTTTAGAACCCACAACCTTATTCACTCAGGAAGGAGGTAGAGGTGGACATAGGTCACCTCAATAATAAGGAAAAGGATACAATTTAGTGTAATGTAATTTTTGAAATATGAAGGGTCATTCTAAAGAACAATGCTTCAGCCTGTTGACATGCGATTACTGTAATATCAAAGGACACATCAAGGAGAAATGTTACAAATTGATAGGATCCTACAAATTTCAAAAGAAAGAATAAAGTTCTGTTGGTACCGCGTGGAATGGATCAACAACTTCCACATGCTCCTCATGGTAAACATTCACACCAACATTATCAGGATTCTTTACATCAGAACAAAACAGGAATTCAACCACCACAACAATAATTTTTTACTCCTGAAAAATATAATCAACTCATTGGAATGATTGAAATACCATAGTAAGTGAACCAAGTGCTAATCTTGCAGGTAATGCTCTTGTTTTACACACATCATTAGATAAACCTAAATGGATTGTAGATACAGGGGGACTAGTCATATAATTGGTAATCACAATTTATTGAAACACGATTCATCAGTAGGATATAATGGGACTGTTCAGCTTTCCAATGGTGAATCAGCTGTAGTGTCACAAGTAGGGGATTATCAGCTATCAGGAGGTGCTTTAATTAATAATGTAGAGTTTAAGTTCAATCTATTGTCAGTTTCCAAAATGACTAGAGAACTAAACTTTTATGCAATATGCTTTTCTGAATTTTGTTTATTTCAGCATCTCCTCACTAGGAAGGTGAAGGATATTGGTAGAGAGGAAAATGGATTGTATGTACTTGATTGACATAGGAGAGGTGATATAGGAGGAGTCACACAGCCTTTGATAGTGAGAGGAAGTCCTAATATTGAGCTTTGGTATCAAAGGATAGGGCATGTGCTTTTGAATGTTTTGAAGAAAATAACTAGTCATTGTAATATTTGTCCTATGGATATACAAATAAGACTACCATTTCCAATTAGTACAAGTAGAGCATCATGTTCTTTCGACTTGTTACATATGGATGTATGGGGGCCTTATAAGGTACCTACATATGATGGAATGAGATTTTTTCTTACTTTGGTTGATGATCATACAAGGTGGACTTGGATTTACTTCATGCGTTTGAGATCTCATGTCATTAATATATTAAAAGATTGTATTTTGATGGTATCAACTCACTTTGGAAAGAAGATTAAAAGTGTAAGATCAGACAATGGATCTGAGTTCTTCAATCATAGTTCTAGTACATTATTTAAATATTTTGGGATTGTACGTCAAAGTTATTTTCCTTATACACCACAACAAAATTGTCTTGTGAAGAGGAGACAGTCACATTTTAGAGACATCCAGAGCAATTAGATTCCAAGGTCATTAACCAATAAGATTTTGGGTACATCTCATTAATAGAGTTCCTTCTGTTGTGTTGAATCAGAAATCTCCATATCAAATGTTGTATGGGAAGACACCTCTATTGAGTTATTTGAGAGTAATAGGGTGCATATGCTAAGCTACAGTGCTGCCTAAAGGAGATAAGTTTTCACCTAGAGATTTGAAAAAAATATTAGATATGCAGTAACACAAAAAGGATACAAGTTATATGATTCTCAACAAAGAAGAATCATAGTTAGCAGAGATGTGATCTTCCATGAAAGGATTTTTCCCTCTCAGTAACCTATTTCTATCAAGGTTTTTATTCCTCCATCTGTTAATATGTTTTTTGTTGCGGGAAGAATTAACATCTGATCAAGAGGATAGACCTCAGATTATCGCAGTAGAAGAGCCTTTCTAAACTGATGTGATTTTGAGCCAGTTGAATGTTCTCACACATCACCATCTAATACTCAAACAAGGTCTAAACCTGAGGATACTAATTCATCTCTACCATATCCTATAGAACCATCAAAAAAATCTGGAAGATCAGCAAAACCACCTCAATGGCTCAAAGATTTTGTCAAGCCTCTTGAATCTAACAGTGCTGCTAATTCTTGTTTATATCCCCAATCAGATGGAATTAGTTATGAACAAATTTCTAATAAGTATCCAAGTTATCTTAGTTATTTCTCAGCTGAGATTGAGCCTCAGACATATCATGAAGATGCTAAACATCCCAAGTGGGTGGAAGCAATGGATCTACAAATTAAAGCTCCGGAGGATAATAAGACATGAACTATGGTGACTTTTCCTCTTGGGAAAAGAGCTATAAACTGTAGGTGGGTCTATAAGATCAAGTATCAAGCTTTTGGAGAAGTGGAGAGATTTAAGGCTAGGCTTGTTGCTAAAGCATATAACTGAAAAGAAGGGTTAGATTACAAAGAAACATTCTCACCTGTGGTGAAAATGGTTATTGTAAGGTCCGTCATAGCATTAGCTGCTGCAAAGGGCTTGGATAATACATCAAACGGATGTGTACAATTCGTTCTTACAAGGTGATATCAATTAAGAAGTGTATATGACACTTCCACAATGTTTTGACAAGCATGAGAATTCAACTAAAGTGTGTAAGCTGCTTAAGTCACTTTATGGACTTAAGTGGGCTTCTAGGTAATGGAACATTAAGTTGTCATCTGCTCTTGTGGAGTTTGGTTTTACTAAGTCACCTAGACTATTCTCTATTTACTAAGAAGGTTGAGAACAGTATGGTGATTGTGTTGGTTTATGTAGATGATTTACTTATTATGGGGACTTATATTCAATTGATTTAAGACACAAAGTTGATGCTTCATTCTAGATTAAAAATAAGGGATTTAGGGGAGCTTAGATGTTTCCTTGGAATTTAGTTTTCTAGAAACAAAGAGGGTATTGTGATGCATTAGAGTAAGTACTCCTGAGAAATCATTTCAGACTTTGGTATATCAAGTTCACAACCCTGTGGATCTCCTATTAAATTTAATCACAAGCTTACCTCAGTAGAATTTTATGAGCATGTTGGGTCAAATACAGATGTGCCTCTTAAAGATCCAGGCGTATACCAGAGGTTAGTTAGAAGACTATTGTATTTGACAGTTACACGACCATATATTTAATTTTCATGCATCGACCGAAGCAATCCCATATGCAAGCAGCTATAAGAGTGGTCTGATATGTAAATAGTTCCCTGATCTTGGGATTTTTCTTTCAGTTACAACATTTTCAAATTTGCAAGCATTTTGCGATGTCTATTGGGCATCATGCCCTACTACTAGGAGATCAGTTATTGGTTATTTGGTGAAGTTCGGTGATTCCTGATTTCTTGGAAAGCAAAGAAACAACCTAACATTTCTAGAAGCTCTGCAGAATCAGAGTATAGAAATATAGCTTCCACAGTGGCTAAGATTTTTTGGGTTGTTGGTCTGTTTACAGAACTGGGATTAATCTAACACTTCCTTTCGTTGTACACTGTGATAGCAAGTCAGCCATACAAATTGCATCCAACCCTGTGTTTCATGAATGTACAAAACACATTGACATCAATTTCCATTTCATTCATGAGAAAATCTTACAAGGTCTCATTGAAACTGTTTATTTGTTTACAACTGAGAAGCAGAAAAATATTTTGACTAAAAGGCTTACCAATTTTTTTCACTCATACTCGGTGTCCAAGCTAGAGATGCTTAACTTGTTTTTAGATCCTAGCTTGCGGGGGGTGGGGGATGGGGGTGTTGAGAAATTGTCAAAGTGTATTAATGTCTCCAAAATCAACTTAGAAAGAGTGGTTAGTTAGATATTTAGTTAATAAAATGATGAGCTGACAAAGTTAGTTAGTTGTTGAGTTGTCAGAGTTAGTTATAGCAGTCAATATAAATACACATTAGCTAGGTTTTTTAGTTTGTTGTTCATTCATTACTTGCTTTGTAGAAAAAACTCTCATGATTAAGCTTCTTTCATCTCTCTCTTAATAAAATTTCTTCTTCAATTTCAATTCCTTTTAAACAATATGTATTGTCGCAATGGACATTGAGCAAACTAATAGTATTTAAATAAAGTTTTTAGTATTCAAGCAAAGGACAAGAAAGATCCTAACTGACTTAAGGTAAAGGGAGTCGTCTTAATCCTATGGAAAATTACCATCTATTTCCATCTCAGTTATTTTAAAAATAAAAATTCAAATTAAGGAAACTCTGTTAATCCATACACAATTTTCTGAACAAGCTAGTTGTTTAATAATCATTTCTTGCGCATACACCCAAGACAAAATGTTAGAGAAAAACTACTTCTTGAATATCTATTTACAAGGTCTCTAGTAGAGTATAATAAAGAATTATCTTGTCCTTTTCCATTTCTTCTCATAACCAAATATGCACAAGGTCATTGTCTGTCCATTTTCTATTAATAGAAGTTGTTTTTCTATTGACAAAAACTATGTTGCTTTATGGAGCCACTCTTATTTACTATCAATGTTATTTCAATTCATTTTAAACATAAATTGAATTCAACATTTGGCCCTTTCCCATAAAGATCAATATCCCTCTTTCAGGAATCTGAAAGCTCAGGAAAATATGATCCAAAGGAAAATAGATGAGAGTAAATTTACTAATTCTATAAGAGAGATCTGATTAGCTGCAAAATAGGCCAAAACAGTTGAAACTATGACTTAGCAACCAAATCGGGAGGTTGAAACCTGCTGACTGAGAATCATGATACTCCACTGAAATTTAAGGCATAACACACTTTTTTTTTAACCCAAATGATCAAAATAAACCAAAATGAAACAGAAGGTAGTATTTGCAGCTTCAGTGGGTGGACTACCAAGAGGTAAAAACAAAAATGACGTTTTGTTCCACGATTTTAACTTTTAGCACTTAAACATAGTTAACACTCAAGAGACATCTCTAAGGCCACAGGAATTTCTTGTTCCATATTTAGTACACAAAGTAAAATATATTCGCATCAGCTTCAATTAATCAATTTATTCTCTACATAACTCAATAAATGAATATCAAGGACATGCCTGTAGCTGAAATTGTGAAGCTCGAAAATGATGCCCATACTCTCTGTACAACAGATTTAGCAACTTTCTGAGACTCTTGTAGGTGTTTCACTTTTGCTTTGTCCTTTGCAGTACTTAATTCTACGTCAGTTTGATCACATTCCTCTGGAGAAGCTTCACTTTTCTTTATGGCAATCAACTCTTTTCATCATCACTTTCCAAATTAAGTTGTTTTGCTGTTGCAGTAGAAGCACAACGTACAGAGTATGGCCACAAACTAATGTCGTCGAAGGAACAACATCAACTTTTCTAATTAGATAGCCATATATTGTAGTTCTACAATGTTTTGTCCCAAAGAGTCCTAAACCCAAAAATTCAGCATTTATTGGAGAAAATTCGTCATGATCCTTTATTTTATCCGAACCTTGAGATATACAATTCATAGTTGAGCTGAAACCGCGAGAGTCAAAATAATGAGCAGATTGTCCATTACTAATTTATCATGGTTTTCTAAGCAAAATTGAAATTGAACAATTACATCTAGAAGAGGAAAAAACTTCCATCAAAGGTTAGGGGAAATTAAAGATATTATAAAAATCAAACAAAAAATTTGAAGGAGCCTTATCTGGGATGAATGAGGTAAAACAAAAAAGAGATTTTCAGTAGCTAAAGTAGATAACAAAAAAGGGAGAAAGTTGAAAGATGAAGCTAATGATGTGTCATTGAATATACCTCTCTAGAAGACTCGTAATCTATAATGAAGCATTAAAAGACCAAAATACCCTCAAATTTGAATTAAAAGACATGAAGTGCACATGTTGAAGCTAGCCTTTTCTATAATAGTAGTAAGGTTAAGTCTATAAGTAAAAAGTTTCTACTTTTTATTTCATCAAATTTTACTATCTTTATTAAAAATTTTATAACAATTATATTACTCCTACAATAGAAAACAAGTCTGCCAAAAATAATTTTTAGAAAAATGCTTCAAGGAGAATATTTTGATGGAGAAGAAATCAAATTAAAGTTAGAGATATAGTCGAATCTAGAGGGGGTTCCACGGGTTCAACTGAACCCATTGTCTCGTCTCTAGATTATATAAAGTAGTTTTACATTTTTTAATAAATATTTAAATATAAAGTTTTGAACTCACGTTAGAAGTAAAATATCTTTATTTCATGTATTCAAATCAGCAAACCAAAAAAATAATAAAAACAGAAAGAAAAACAAAAAGAACTGTCCAAGTCCACAAAATCAATTGTGTGTCCTTAAGAAATTGAATCCCCTCAAGCACCCGAGGTTGCAGATTAATTCCTCCCAAGATAAAATAGATTAACCACTAATGAAGTAGCGGTATCTAAAACTTCAATAATATCATCGAACTCAAAATGACAACAATGAATCACACACACAGACACTATCGAATAATTTCATTTTGTATGAAATGTATGCAAAAGAAGGGGAAGAATTCAATGCTGAAAAATGAGAGACAACATCTCTATTTATAGCCAACAAAGGGTAAAGGTCACAACTCTTAGGATAGAATACAACCTTCCAGAAAGGTCACAACACCTTGTAAAAGGCACAACATTTCAAATGGTCACAACACTTTAGGAAGGACACAACCTTTCATGTATGTCACAACCCTCCGGCAAAGTGACAACCCTTCAGGAGAATCAGAACCCTTTATTTCATGTTCACACCTTTAAAATCCAACAATTCACCACATGAATAGGGAATGACTATTTTTAAAAAACATATGCATGGAAAATTTTGTTATTCGTAAGTAAGGTTAATCGCATTTGGATATGTATGTTTCCCTTTAAATATTTTGTTGTGAACATATATTTGATATAGTCGGTCAATCGGTAGATTTGATATCTTTGAACCGTCGAGCTTTGGTATGTACCTAGACAACATAAGTCACACAATCAACCATTGAACTGCTTTTGATTCTTATTATTTTGTTTGTTTTAGTAATTAATACATCTCGGTTATTAAGTGCTTAGAGAACTGGCTTTACTGGATTCTCCTTGAAGCGACTTACTCTTTACACTTACATAGGTGATTTCTAAAAGTGTTATCCTGTAGATACACCAATTATATACCCTATATCAAACTTAGAAACCATTAAAAGTCCTAATGTCTTTATCCTTGTTACTGAACATTGTCTTATCATGAGATTGATCCTTAAAAAATAATATTTTTACAATGTTGAACCGTCATTAATAATGTTGTTTTATCTCATTGAACCTAGATCTTGGATTTCCAGTCTTCTAGGTAGATCTATCGTCACAATTACTTGTTCAAGGCCTTAGTACAATTCCATTTGATAATCTATCAACTCCCTCTCTAGTTAGGACTTTTATAAGTGAATCCGACACATTATCCTTTGACTTTACATAGTCAATTATGATAATTTCACTAGAGAGTAGTTCTCTAATGATATTATGTTTATGTCATATATGACGAGACCTTCCATTATACATTATACTCCATGCTCAACCTATTACAAATTAACTCTCATAGTGTATGCATACTGGAGCTAAAGGTTTGGGACAAATATCTTTCAAGAAATTTCAGAGTCATTTAACTTCTTCACCAGTCTTATCTAGAGTGGTTAACTCAGATTTCATAGTAGAGAGAGTGATACATTTCTGTTTGGAAGATTTTTAGGAGACTGCTCCTCCACTAAAAGTAAATACATATCCTCTCGTGGATTTTACTTCATTTGACCTGGTGATTCAATTTGCATCACTATATTCTTTCTATGCTTTTGAATGTTAGTTATAATACAAAACAATAGTTTTAAGTATGGTTTAAATACTTCAAACTCTTTTTATTGTCATCCAATACTTTTGATTAAGATTACTTGTGAATGGACGCATTTTAATAATACAACATGTTATATCATGTACACTTCATGATATTTATCATGCTTTTGAATACTCTAGCATAATTCAATTGCGAGTCACTTTTTCCTTTATTCTTTTGAAGTACAAAACTCACATTTACTGGAGGCTTGACAATATCGAAATAAAAATACTTGAACTTATCAAGTACCTTTTCAATCACATCAGTAACTAAAATGTCTTTCATATCTAAGTTACTTTCTCACATATGTTTAGTAGTATTTATGTTATAAATGTCTCTTTTGATTATCAATATGTCTTCAACATAAAAATAAACAATGATATTGTGATTTGGATGTCTTTAACGTAAAACATTTATCACATTCTTGAATTCATTTGACCACATAGTTTGGTCAAACATCGCATGTCATTATTTGGACGCTTGTATTTAGTCCACAAGATTACTTAACAAGTTTATAGATTTTCTTTTCTTTACCAGGAATAAAAAAACCTCGGGTTTTTCTATGTAAATTTCTTCCTCTAATTTTTACTTTTTAAGAAAAATAATTTCACATCCATTTTGATGAATTTGAAGGTGATATACCACAACTAGAACAATCAAGATCTGACTTAATGTATTCTAGTTAGTGGATATTATGTGTCAAAATAGTCTAGGTTTTTTTATTGTCTAAAGCCTATGACAACAAGTCTTGTATTGTATTTGTCAATAGTTCCTTCAACTTTCATTTTCTTTTGTACATCAACTTTGAACCCAAAAGTTTATTTCCTTGAGGAAGATCAACCAACTCTTAAGTATAGTCGTTTAAGATTGAACCAATCTTATTGTTGACAACCTCTTTCAAAATTGAGTCCACAAACGGCATAACTTCTTAGCATTTTTGAGACTCATTATCAAAGAAGAAATATTATAAAATCAAATTCGAAGGAAGTAATTTGTCCATTTACATTTACTATCCCTGTGAATTCTTTTTTAGGTATATTCTCCTTTGGTTCAATCCAAGCTTGTTTAGACCCTTCACATAACTATCCGACGGTTCGGAATATGAGCCAGAGCTTAACATGCTTTACTATTTGTAGCATATCCAATGAACATACAATCCACGGTCTTAAGTCATATATTTACCTTTTTGAAAATAGTTTCCTCATTTCCATTTCTCATATGGAATAAACTATAATGGAAATTGTTAGATCACTAACTTTCAAGAGTTTTTGCTTGTATATACTTTAATGGGTGACAAACATTCTCTATCAGGATACAATAAAGCCTTAACAAACAAAACTTTTTGTTGCTCCCTTTCGTAATAAAGAAAAGTTTTAATTATTATTATTTGTTAGTCCCTTTACTTACAAACAAAACTTTTTGTTTCTCTCTTTCTGAACAAACAAAATTTTGTTGGTTAATTTTTCTATAATGATAGCACCCCCACATATTTTGTGGTAAACCTGAACTTATAAATATAACATTCAACATTTCCTTCAAAGTTAGATTTTTTTGTCAACAATTTCATTACATTGAGGTGAGAATGTGCAGTAATTTAATGAATGATTCCTTTTTCAGCAAAGAAGATTCATATTCTTCACATCTACCACTCTAATCATGAAATATTCAACTAACTTTCAACTTCAGTTTTATATTGTCTATATGTTTCTATTGTTTCATCCTTACAATTCAGCAAATAAACAAAAGAATATCTAGTGCAATTGTCAATAAAACTTGTGAAATATTTTTCCCACCACGAGATGTTGTTGACTTCATAATATCACAAATATTTGTGTAAATCAATATAAAGGTATGCTAATTCATGTCAACAACACATACTTGCGATTGATTTATTGCACTAGAAGATAGGCAAAATTTCTAAGTTGATCAGGTTTTGCAAGGTTTTATAATTTAAATGTCTCAAGAATTTATGTCACAAACAATTTGAGTCAAGCAAGTAAGAACAAACAAAAACACTAAGTTTGAAAAATACCTTCTCCGAGGTAACCTTTTCCCACAAATATTTTGTTATTTACTTTTTATTATTTTTCTCAAATCCAGACATTGTTTTACAGTCAACACCTTGTCATGTGTCCTTTTAAGAAGGATATTTCCATAACATTCAATTTGTTATAGAATTATGCATGACCATAGTCTCATTGGTCCAATAAGAGAAATATGACCGAAATGTTTTTTTTATAACACAAACATAACAGGTCAATTTTTTCCAATGTTCATGTGTATACAAAAAATTTAATTGACATATTTTTTTCATGAAAAATCACAATATTTTAAGTAAAAAATATTCATCAAAGAATACAATTCTTTTGAACGAGAAATATAATTTTGTGGTTTTATACTAGTCATCTCATATACTAGTAAAGAGAGACTCAGTAACCACAATATCAAATATACTCCAAGAATTTTGTGGGTCTAAAATGATACAAGAATGTCATCAAATGTAATGTCTTGTACTTTCAAATTTAAATTAGATAGTAAGTCTAATTTTTTTGTTTATCACAAGTAAAGAACCCCCACATTTTAAATATGTTCTAAAAATTATTTTCAAGTATTTTAAATTATTTTCCATATATTTTTTCCCATGCTTTCAAATTTTATACCATCAAAATGCAAATTGGCGAGACGAAACCTTCTTTTGGATATTCAATCCATAGAAACACCCATTGGAGGCAGAAAAATCACTAATTTTATGTTACTAGTGTTTCTCCCCTTTCTTTCACAACTAGACAGACCACTTAGAATTTAGAATACCATTAGTAAAGATTCAATCTTTAAACGCCTTGTTTCTAGTTTAAATGATGTTTTTATATTATTGTAATCGTTAACTTAATGAACCTTGAATTCTGATAATTTTTTTATATTATTTGAATCAGTGTCACATTCAGACAGATTACTAAATCAAAAAAGTTTTAATCTCCAGAAACCTCAAATACAACATTCTTTCTATCTACCGATGAAGATTTTTTTTTCAAATCATTTAGCCTTAATATTTGTAACACTTCGAAAATCCAAGACGTGTTCTATATCCTAACATAAATTTCATAAGGTTTAGACACTTTTTTAAGGTTCATTTTGATAATTATCAGTCATTTAGGAAGTCTAGAAACAAAATCGTCCAAAAACATCCATGACTCCCGGAAACTAGTTCAAGGAGGTACTAGCGTGTCTTAGCCTATTTGACTAACTTTTAGGAGTTGAAAATACAAGAAATTTAATGAAAGGGTGTCTAGAATGTGTTTAAATTGATTCATGGTTCAAATGTCTAGATAGAATCTGTAATGAGAAACCAAGGTACCTTGAGGATGACCCTTGCATTTTGGGATCAAGGACTGCTTGACAAGTGTGCACCCAGGAGGGGAATCGACGGGGCGTAGGTTCGTAGATGGGGCATTGATGCCATCCGTCAACCAACACTTTGACAAATCCTTGAACGTACTCTTTTTCACAGTTTCTGAACTTGACTACATATGTGCAACATGAAGGGGGGGGGGGTAGGTCGTCGATTGACACACGATACGTCGATCATGGTGTCGTCTGTGAAGGTCTAATTTTCTGCATGTTTTGACTTAATCATAATTTATTAATTAAGGTCTTAGGTCATTAGTTGAGGGTTAAGGGAAGTCTTATTATGTTAATTAACATTCCATATAAAGACCCCAACCCCATTAAACTAATCTAAATTCTCATAAGTCACAAAACTCAAACTCTCTTTCTTCTATCAACTTTTCTCTCTCAAGTGAAGACTCCATTGAAGACCAAGACAGGGGAGGATTTCAAGGCTGAAAAGAATAAAGTTTCACCATCCATATTCATCTATTAACAAGGTATGATATCTAATTCACCTTTGAGACCTCATTCCTCAAAGTGTTCCATCAACTTGAGTTTTCAAGTGGGTTTCATATAATCTCGAAATTGATGTTGTGAATTGATTTGTTTAACACTTCTTTTGGATATTATTTATATAACCTGTATTCTAACTCAATTATGTTATTTCTTGATAGATTGGTCTAGTTTTTAGAAGATGACCTATTCCCCTTAACCCTGGGTTGTGATCTTGATATGAATTGTACTTTATTGGTTCAATTGAATTTTTTATTGGATAATTACTCTTAGATGATGGTTTTGTTTCAATTATGACTAAATTAGGATGAACTGCAGTTATATAATGCTAGTTCTTGAGAAAGTGATCTAGATATGAAGTAGGTTGTGAATATACCTAAGTATCTTTTCTTAAGTTATGATCTAGTATTAAATTGTGATGTGGTGATTATTTTAGCCTTGTTATCATGTTGATAATTGAATTATGATGACGTTATACCCTAATTGGGTTGAACTAAGGGTTGATGGTAAGACCTTGATGATGAATTATGAAGGAGACTTGGTAAGTCTTGTGATCCCTATCCTTTACTTCAAATGTCATTAATGGTGATTATGCCATGATATTATATTGGAGTATGCCTTGTATAGGATTGATAGGATAGTATGATGTTGAATTGAAATGTCTTGACTATGATTTGTGAGACGTTGACTTAAGATGTATATGTTATAAGGATAGTGAATGATTTACCAATGTGCTTTATCATGATATGAAATTATAATGTGCTAACCTCACCTATATGAATTGTAGTGATATGAAAATGTTAATGTGTTGTCCTCACCTATATGAATTGTAGTGAAATGACAATACACATGCGATTCTATTGAGCTATGATGATGATGATGATGTTATATAAGGGTTATAACCTATGACCTACAGTAATTTGTGATGATTAATAAAGAACTTAAAGGCATTTAAAAAAGGGACTCTAGCTTAGCACCGAGTGAACTAGAGTAAGGAGTCCTTCCTACATACGAAGGTAGGATCACTAATGTACTCTTGAGATTAGAGACTAAAATCTCATAAAGTGAGTCTCAACTATATCTACTAGTTCTTGAATAGTGTTGCCCCCATATGAATATTAGCTAGTGGATCCTAGTAGTTTCTATGTTCATGTTTTCGTACTGCCTTGGAAAGTTGTCCGCCTTCTTTCACTGTAGGGTTCCATGTCACCGGGTTCCACATTAGCTCATGTGGTCTATGTCTGTTAGACAAAGATTTTCCCAAAAAGGTAAAATGAACTAAGGATTGAACTCTAACTAAGATAACCTAAGGGGTTTATCTTTGTCCAGGTAGGGGTATCGGACTCTACCTATACATTGCACTAGTAAGCCTTAAGGGAAGTCTTAGGAGGATGTTCTTATGTATGTATATGCTTATAAATGTAAATGATATGTATATGATGATCTTACATATTGATGACATTATGTGAGGTCTATTACTCCTATGAACATGTATTTGGTCTACATTGTTAAAGTATGAAGATATGTACTCTTAAATTCTCTATTGTGTGAATTAGGAGGTTGGTCATGATTCATGTTTGGTTATTTGATTGAGCAAGGTTGTGGGGTTTTGCTTGGTCATTACACTTGTTGAGTTGATACTGGTTGTGGGTAATTGTCTTGTTCAGTTATGTTATCATGAACTCTTATTTATGCTTGTTGAGGTTATGACATGATGGTAGAGTTTCTTTGACTATATGTCTAATTATATGATATGCATGTCGACTTGACTAGTTTTTATATTGTTGGTCTTGTGATGTACATGCCTATAACTTAGCTGATATGTCATATTCAATTGATGTGGTCTAGGTGAATGTGCATATATATTTTTAATGAAAAGTGCATACTTATTTAAATATCCCTTTCTTAGCAAGTATTTAAAGTATGTTTGCAATAAGGTCTCATACTTAGGTCAAGTGGTGTACTAACCCCATTTCTTTCTTCTCCGAAACATTTTAGGTTCCGTTCATTGAAGTGCTTTTGAAGACGACTAGAAGAAGGCCTGGATCTCTTGATCATCCAGGCACGGTAGGTCCTCACTTTCCAAGGGCGATGCCACTATCTAGCTAATGGAGTTGTTTTGAGTTTAAGACCTATATTTTTTTCTTTTCCGTTTAGTATGAAACATTGTGTACTCATGTGAGGCATTTATTACTTTGATATATGGGTTATCCCCAAGTTTTTACACGCTTATTAGATGGTTATAAAATAAGACGACTATTATGACTATCTTATATTTTGATATTCTTATGTGCAATAAAAGAAGATTACTAAGTAATCTTTCTATCAGAAGGGTCTATTTATACTTGATTTATATATGCTATGTGTATGTACGGGTCTATGTAAACCTCCGAGTAGAAGTAATGAAAAAGATCAAATTTCAGTTTTAACTATGAATGTAATGATGTAAGCCAAGAGGCTAGTCTTAGTCCTGAAAGAGGACGCAACGACGGTTACGTCTAGGGGGTTTTCTCGGATGTGACATAATTGGTATCAGAGCATGAGGTTAAATATCTTTGAGTCGATGTCTCTCTCAACAACGTCTATGTAGGTTCGTATTCATAATTGTGAAGTGTGCCACTCTTGCGAATAGGAATATATATGATGCCTAGGAAACTCTCATTTTATTGGAAGTCCAATATTGTGCCTTTGGAGTGTTAACTCAATCTGATTTTGCATCTAATATTTTTATTGTGAATATAGGCAATGAATACTCGAAGGAATGCGGCACGAAGACTTGAATAAGAGATTTCTAATGAGGGAGTTCCTCCCCGTGGTGATCAAGTTCCTCCTCTTGAGAAAGATGTTAATGATGACCAAACCCCAGTCAATCTTCCTCCTTTAACGGATGAGAACATAAGGGAAACTCTCTTACAAATGTTTCAAGCCATTACTACCCAAGCACAAGCTACCACTACTCAAGCCCAAGACATGACGACCCAATATAATCGGGAGGTTGTACCTCGAGGTTACCGACAAGCTGCTACCATGGCCTCCCTTCTAAGGGATTTCACTAGGATGAATCGTCCTACTTTATATGGGTCCAAGGTTGAATAAGACCCCTAAGAATTCATCGATGAAATCTATAAGATTCTCTATGATATAGGGTTGTCTGCTAATGAGAAGGCCGACCTAGCCACTTACCGACTCAAAGATGTAGCCCAAACTTTGTATGTTCAATGGAGGGACAATAGGCCGTTAAGGAGTAGACCGGTGACTTGGGAACTTTTTAAGAAGGCTTTTATTGATAGATTCTTTCCTAGGGAGAAGAGGGAAGATAAGGTGGTGGAGTTCATCAACCTTTGTCAAGGTGTAAGTGCTCTTGAATACTCTTTGAAATTCACTCAATTGTAAAAATATTCTCCTTCTTTGGTATCCGACCCTAGAGATGAAATGTACTGCTTTGTGATGGGAGTGTCTAATGACTTGCAAGAGGAGTGTCATTCGGCTATGCTACATGACAATATAAACATTTCTCGTCTTATGGTTCATGCTCAACAAGTGGAAGATGCAAGTGCTAAGAGGAAGAGTAGAGATATTAAGAGGGCAAGACCTTTTGTTGGTGGTTCTTCTAAGAGTAGGCTTGAAGTTCAAGACAATTCTATACTCAAGAAAAGGGTCTAATCAAGTAATTCAACACAAGCCTATGTTTACGAAGAGGGTCTAATAAAGTTCCTTCTAACATCCCTGACACTATGTTTGGATCATTATTATCCATTGTATTGTATTTTATCGTTACTATACCTACAATGTTTGTTTTGATTGTTTCTTAAAATAATTGTATTGTATTGTTAAATTTTCGTGTTTACATAACAATGAAAACCCCTATTTTATGGAACAACCAATTTAGTGTGTTTCATTGTTACTTAATATCTTTTTCCAATTATATATTTACATAATAGTTCAAAATATTATTTTACCCTTTATCTTACTTATTTAAATCTAGTCAAACTCCTACCCTAGAATAATTAATAATATTTTAGTAAATGTATAAATTACAATATAGTAAGATAATATCAAACCAAACAATTAAAGTCTTATTAAACAACAACAAATAATATAGTATATCCAAACATTATATCTACCATGCAGTATAGTATAATAGAGTACAATACAATACAAAACATTATGAAACAATGGATAACAATGAACCAAAAAAAGTGTAAGGCTCGTGATGATAGGGTGTATAACCCTAAGCCAAAAAAGGGAAAGGGTAATAGTTCACCAACCGAGAAGCCAACTTATGGGAAGTGTGGCAAGAAGCACTATGGTGATTGTCTTAAAGGAATGCATAATTTTTTGTATGTGGTAAAAGTTGGCACATGTGTAGGGATTTCCCTAATGTGAGGGGTCAAGAAAAGGGTAGTGTTCACGCTCAAGAAAGTGGTTCAAATGAGGATCCAAATAACAACCGCTTCTATGCTCTCTGCTCTATGGGTGAGCAAGAGACTTTTCCTGACGTGGTGACCGGTATGTTGAAAGTCTCCTCTATTGATGTATATGTCTTTCTTGATTTTGGTGCTACTTTATTATTTGTTACCCCTCTAGTATCTAAGAATTTTGACATTTTACCCAATATATTGCATGAAACTTTTATAGTGTCTACCCCAGTGGGTGAGTAGGTTGTTGCAAAAAGGGTATATAGAAATTGTCCTAAAATGTTGCCCAATAGAGTTACTTATGTTGATCTAGTAGAACTTGATATGTTTTATTTTGATGTCATATTGGTATGGATTGGTTTCATGCTTCTCTTTCCTCTATAGATTGTACAACAAGGGTGGTTAAGTTTATGTTTCCAAATGAGCCCGTTTTAGAATGGAAGAGGGGATGTTCTATTCCTAGAGGTTGTATCATATCTTGTTTGAAAGCTTGTATAATGATCTCTAAAGGGTGTTTATACCATATAGTAAGAGTCCAAGATCTAGACTCTGAAATTCCTCCCATTAAGTCGGTCCCTGTTGTGAGGGAATTTCTGGAGGTCTTGCTAATGATCTTACCGGTATTCTTCCCGAACGGGAAATTGATTTTGGTATTGAATTGTTACTGGATACAAATCCCATTTCAATTCCTCCTTATCGGATGGATCCGGCCGAATTAAAAGAGTTGAAGGCTCAATTAAAATATTTACTAGACAAGGGCCTAATTAGACCTAGTATTTCTCGATGGAGTGCTCCGGTTTTGTTTGTGAAGAAGAAGGATACGTCCCTTAGGATGTGCATTGATTATCAGTAACTCAATAAAGTCATTATTATCAACAAGTATCCTCTACCTCAGATTGATGACTTATTTGATCAACTCCCAGGGGCATGCTACTTTTCTAAGATTGACTTGAGATTAGGGTATCATCAACATATGGTGAGAGATGAGGATATACCAAAGACGACATTTCGGACTAGATATGGTCACTATGAGTTCTTAGTAATGTTCTTTGGACTCACAAATGCCCCGACGACGTTTATGGATCTCATGAATATGTTTTTCAATGTTACACTGATTCATTTGTGATTGTCTTCATTGATGACATCCTGGTATATTCGAAAAATGAGCATGATCACATGAACCATTTGAGGATGGTGTTGCAAGTGCTTAAGGATAATCAATTATTTTCCAAGTATATCTAATTTGAGTTTTGGTTAAGGTCAGTGGAATTTCATGGTCATATCATCTCTAGTAAGGGAGTTGAGGTTGATCCAAGGAAAACCGAGGCAGTGAAATATTGTCCTAGACTATTGACTCAAACGGACATTAGGAGTTTCTTGGGTCTACTAGGTTATTATCTAGGGTTTGTAGATGTTTTGTGTCCATTGCATCTCCCTTGACTACTTTGACCCAAAATAGTAAGAAGTTTTGAGTGGTCAGACACATGTGAGAGAAGCTTCAAAATCATGAAAGATAGGCTTACTTTTGGTCCCGTTTTGACCTTGTCGGATGGTACAAAGGGTTTTGTTGTGTATTATGATGCATCCCGAGTGGTTTTAGGGTGTATACTTATGCAACGTGAGAAGGTGGTAGCATATGCTTCTAGGAAACTTAAGGTGCATACGAGAAACTTTCCAACTCATAATCTTGATTTAGAGACTGTGGTATTTTCCCTAAAAATATAGAGGCATTACTTATATGTTGTCCATGTTGATGTGTATACAGACCACAAAATTCTCCAATATGTTTTTACTCAAAAGTAGTTGAATCCCTGACAAAAAAGGTGGTTAGAATTTTTGAAAGGTTACGACATGAGTGTCCTCTATCACGTCGGCAAGGCCAATATGGTTGCGGATGCTCTAAGTCGGTTATCCATGGGTAGTCTGTCGCATATAGATAAAGACAAGAAAGACCTCGTAAAATATGTTCATAGGTTGGCTTGATTAGGTGTGAGGTTGGAAGATTCTCTGAATGGTGGTTTCATGGTCCTTCATCACTCCGAGTCATCTTTGGTAGTTGAGGTGAAGTCAAAAAAACACCTTGATCAATCATTGATGGAGTTGAATGAATCGGTTCTTGGTAGGCTTAAGGAGTCATTCTCCTTAAGGGGATGGTGTCTTGACGTATCAAGGAAGATTATGGGTTCCCAATGTAGATGGGTTGAGGAACTAAATCCTTAAGTAAGCCCATGGGTCTCGTTACTCCATTCATCCGAGTTCGACAAAGGTGTACCATGATCTTAGGGAAGTATTTTGGTGGGAAGGTTTGAAAAAGGACATAGCGGAGTTTGTTGCTTAGTGTCCAAATTTCAAACAAGTTAAAGACTAACATCAAAAGTTGGGCGGCTTACTACAAGATATCCAAGTTTTTACTTTGAGGTGGTAAGATATCAATATTAATTTTGAGGTAGGTTTGCCTCGGACACAAAAACAATATGACTCTATATATCTTATTGTGGATAGATTGACCAAGTTCGCTCATTTCTTTCTCATCAAGTCTACTTATTCAGTTGAATATTATGAAAGGATATTTATAGATGAGATTGTGTGTCGCATGGTATTCCTTTATCCATCATATCGGATTGAGGTGTACAATTCACATCTATTTTGGAGGTCATTCCAAAAAGGGTTGGGTACCAAGGTGAAGTTAAGCACAGTTTTTCATCCCCAAATGGATTGTGAAGCAGAGCGTACTATTCAAACCCTTGAAGATATGCCTAGGGCTTGTATTATTGATTTCAAGGGGAATTGGGATAAGCATTTTCCTTTAGTGTAGTTTGCATATAATAATAGTTTTCATTCATCCGTATCCATGGCTCCTTATGAAGCCTTGGTAAGAGGTGTAGGTGTCCTATTTGATTGTTTGAAATGGGTGAACCTTCGCTCCTTGGTCCAGATATGATTTATAAGAAATTGGAGAAGGTTCATATCATAAGGAACCAGTTGCGAACGGCTTATAGTCGGCAAAAGTGTTATGTCGATCATAGGAGAAGGGATTTAGAGTGTTAAGAAGGTGACAAAGTGTATTTGAAAATTTCGCCCATGAAAGAGGTGGTTAGATTTGTAAAGAAAGGGAATTTGAGTCCTCCTTATGTGGGTCCCTATGAAATCTTGCAAAGGGTTGGTAAGGTTGCCTATGAATTGAGACTCCCTAATGAATTGGCTTTGATTCATCCAGTTTTCCATGTTTCTATTCTTAAGAAGTGTTTCGTGATCCCGAGTCTATTCTTCCGATTGAGGGTATTGGTTTGAAGAATAATATCTCTTATAAGGATGTTCCGGTTCAAATCCTTGATAGGCAAGGGAAGAGGTTAAGACTAAAGAGGTGGCTTCCGTAAAGGTGTTATGGAAGAATCACCTAGTTGAGGGTGCAACATGGGAGGTCGAGGCCGATATGTAGTCCTGTTAGCCTCATCTATTTTATATATAAGGTTAGTAATTTTTACTAATAATGAAAATAATGACTAAAATTTGAAAAATCTAGGTTTTTGGTGAAGTTTTGCAAAATGTGCATTTTTGATATTTTTATAGTGAAATTACAGAGAATGTGCATTTTGACTTGAAATTTACAAATTCTTCTTGTTTTGAGACATTTTGTGCATATTTATATGTTTAGTCTTTATGAAATTATATGTGGCATGTTGGTTAGTTGAACTTTGATATAATTGACTCATAAATGCTACATTGAGCTCTTGTTATTGTGAGAAGGATATTCCTCATAATGTGATGTTGAGATTTATATGTGGTAATTGAAGTTTTTAATTACCTTGTGTAAGTAATAAGATTTGTTTTGTAACTCATGCTGTTATATATTTTTTTTGGTTGGGCTGCTTGTCTTGAGTCTATTCCTTCCTTCAGAAGATTTTTAGTGTCATTCGGGACGCCTGTTCCTAAGGGGTGATAATGTAAAAATTCAAAAATGCAGGACATGTTCTAGAGCCTAACATAAGCTTCATAAGGTTTAGACATTGTTTTAAGGTCCATTTTGATGATATTAAGTCATTCAGGATGTGTAGAAACCAAAACGTTCAAGAACATTCATGACGTCCGTAAACTAGTTCAATGAGGTACTATTGTGCCTTAGCCTATTTGACTAGCTTTTAGGAGTCAGAAATGCATGAAATTTACTGAAAGGGTGTATAACATGTCTTTAAGTTGATTCATGGTAGACACTTTAAGTTATGATTCTCCAAGGACAAAGCAAGGTCCCTTAAGAAGGACCCTTGCATTTTGGGGTCAAGGACTGCCTAGGCAGTGTGCACCCACGAGGGCAATCGACTCGGCGTAGGTTCATAGATGGGGAGTCGGTGCCATATGTCAGCCAACACTTAGACAAATCCTTCAAGGTCCTCTTTTGCATAGTCTTTGAACTTACCTATGGATGTCAGCACAGAAGGGGGGGGGTTGGTCGTCGATTAACCCACGATCCGTCGATCGTGGTTTCGTTTGTGAAAGTGTAATTTTCTGCACGTTTTGAATTATTCCTAATTATTTAATTAAGGGGTTAGGTTATTATTTGGGGGTTAAATTTGTCTAATTAAGTTAATTAACACCCCATATAAAGACCCGGACCGTATTAAGCTAATCTAAACTTCACCACATAACCCAAACTCTCTTCCTTCTTTGTTCTTTCAATCTCTAGTGAACACTACATTAAAAACCATGCTAGGGGAGGGTTTTAGGGCTGCAAATAGTCATGTTTCACAATACATGTCAATCTATTAACAAGGCATGGTATCTAATTCACCCTTGAGACCTCTTTTCTCAAACGGTTCCATCAAATTGATTTCCAACATTGAGTTTTCAAGTGGGTTCATCAAATCTCTAATTGATGTTATGAATTGATTTGCATATGATTTATTTTGTATATTTTTAATATATTAACATGTATTCTAACTCAATTATGTTATTTCTTGATTTATGGGTCTAGTTTGTAGAAGATGGACTATTCTTTTTAACCCTAGGTTGTGATATTGATATGAATTGAATTGGTTATTGGTTGAATTAATATTATATTATGTTTTTGTATCAATTATGACTAAATAAGGATGACTTATAGTTCAATTATGATACTTCTTGAGAAATGATAGACGTTATGAAGTAGGTGTTGGATTTTAAAAAGGTGTGAATGGAAATTGAAGAGTTGCGACTTGTATGAAGAGTTGTGACTTTTATGAAATGTTGCGACTTTGATGAAAAGTTGTGACTTTTATGAAAAGTTGTGATTTTTATGAAAAGTTGTGACTTTTATGGAAAGTTGTGACTTTTATGAAAGGTGACGACCTTTTTTGAAAGATTGTGACTTTTCCAAAGGTTTGTGACCTTTCCGGTAAGGCACAATAAGAAATTTTCGCACTATCCTTTGTTTTCTATAAATTGAGGGATTTCCTCTCATTTTAAATAGAATTTATGGACTTCTTCTTCAACTACTAAATCTAGTATTCTAAGTGTATTTTACTTCCGTTGAGTGGTTCGCTGACACCGTAGTTTTTGGTATCTATACTCTTGTGATTGAGATCATTTTACCCTGGGAGGTCATATTCCAAATCAAACCTCGGATACTAGAGGGGAATAATTTCCTTAAGGGGACACTGTGAATTCAGTGGACTTGATCTTTTTCCTATTAAAAATTTTCCAGATTCTAGTACATGTTTTACAAACTTTAGATTGGTAATTAATTTAAGTTCTTCTATTCCTTTGTTCTTCACTGGTTCATTAAACTTGGTAACTTCGTGTTTCTGCAAAGGTTGTTGGAATCAGTAAGATTCTTTAGACACATATTAACAACAATTCTTCTTTAAGAAAAATATTTCGTATATTTTTTTTAAATCTGTTTTTTATTCTAGTTTCGCTACTAGTTAATTTTCTAGTTGTGAAAATGTTCTTAAACTTTGTTTTCTTACAAAGATGTTTAAAGTTTTGTTCTAAGTATGTTTGGAATACAAGATCAACAACAATCTTAAGGAAATTAATATACTGTTAGTATTTTTTGTATTCTACTGATTAAGAGAATCTGATCATGGAAGTAGAAGATAAATGCATTACTTCTCCATAATTTTTTTGCTTTATTTAGAAAGGTTGAAGTGAGAATGTAACAGAAAATTTTTATGGTATTCTGTTCAAAGATTAACAGGTAACCTTCTTATTAAATTAGCTAAGGAGGAAAATAGTTTCTAAGAGTTATCATCTTTGGTTTTTAATTTTTTTTATTATGTGTATCTTTGGAAAAAGATCTGCAAACCATATGTTGTGGAATGAATTTTACTTCGCAAATATTGTTGCTTTTAAAATTCTTTAGTTTGCAAAAATGAGAGATGCATATTTTTTGTTTGATAAAATAGTATGTCAAAATGTTATAGTTGGAAGACTATTTGATAAGAAAAACATTTCTATGTGATAAAGAATATGTGTTATTCTGTTTGGAGAAAAAAAAACTTTTGTAGTTTTGTACTCCATTAGAAATGTTAATGTGTCTGATTTTTGTAAACTAAAAACTTTTATGGTTTTATACTCTGGATAAATTGGACTCTGCAATTGGTTTAAAGAATATGAAAACATCACATAATAAGTCAGTGTTGTACTTTTGATTTTCTATAAACTTCAATGTAACATAGAAATAAATTGTACATTTTTGTTTTGTCCTTATTGTTAATATTTAAAATACTAAGTGACATGTCTATTTATGAAAGAGAAAAAATACCAGTGACTTAGAATTTGTAATTTTTTGTCTCTATGGAATGAACTTTGACATTGTGTAAATATTGTCAAAGAGAATTACAGCACTATAATTCTTTCGTAGAATAATGTTTTCAACATTAAAATATGTGGAAAAACTATTTTCAAATACTTGAAAAATATTTTTGAGATCACATTTGAAATGTGGGGGTTATTTTCTTATGATTAGACTTTGTGTCTAATTTAACTTTGGAACAAAAGATATGAAATTCAATGATACTTTTGTATTATGTTATACCCACAAAATTCTTGGAGTATATTTGGTATTGTGGTTGTTGAGTTTTTCTATTACTAGTATATAGTGTGACTAGTATGAAATATCCAAATTATATATATACTTATTCAAAATAATTGTGTTCTTTTATGGAAAAAAATCAGTTAAAATGTTGTAATTTTTCATGAAAAGATATGTCTATTAGAATAAAAGTATTTGCATAGACATGAATATTGGTGAATAGTCATTTGTTTTGTTTTTGTAAAAATAATAGTTGGACTATATTGTCTTTATTGAACCCTATTAAACTTTGTTCATAGGTAGTTCTATAACAATCACATTGAAAGTTACGAAAATTTCCTTCTAAAAAGGATATTTGACAATCTAAACAATGTTTGTATCACACAAAATTGTAAGAAATAGGAACAAAATATTAGTGAGGAAAAAGCTACCTCGCGAAGAGCTTTTCAAACTCAATGTTTTTATTTGTTCTTACTTGCTTGAGTCAATGTTTGTGACATGAACACTTGGGGCATGTCAATTACAAAACCTTGTAAGAAAAACTTATCAACTTAGATGTCTTGCCTAACTTTGAGTGCAATAAATAAAAATGTCAAGTTTTTGTGGAATCTAAGTATGTTGAGCATTCTTATAAATCTGTTGAAAGGAATTCTAATCCCTTAGAATTTATTTACACTGACATTTATGATATGGAGTTAACACCATCTCATGGTGGGAAAAAGTATTTGTTACTTTTATTGAGAATTGCATTAGAAATGACTCTGTCTATTTGCTAAATGGTAAGGATGAAGCAATAGAAATGTCTAGACAATGTAATATCGAAGTTGAAAATCAGTGTGAAAATATATAAAAAGTGATTAGAATGGAGAGTATACATCTCATTGTGCAGAAATATGTTTGAAAAGTGAAATATCAAACTACTGTCATATTCACATCAATTTAATGAAAAAATCGAACGTTGAAAGAAATGATGGATGCATTATTTATAAGTTCGGGTTTACAAAAAACATGTGTGGAGGAACTATCCTTACTGCAAAAGGGATCAACAAAAAGTTTTGTCCTTTTAAAAAGAAAGCGATTTTGTTTGATCAGAATACAATCTTTTCCATATGAGAAATGGAAAGAAAGGAAATCCAACTTGAAATATTTCAAAGTGTGGGGGTATCTAGTCAAAGTCCAAGATCCTATTCTTAAAAGAATTAAATTAGGACCTATGACTGTGTGACTGTAAAATTAGACTTGAGTAACTGGAGAAGGGTCTAAAAGGCCTAGGAAATAAAAAGGATAATGTACTTAATAAAGAGATTCAGAGGATTAGTAAAATGTTAAAGGGCATTTACTTCATTCGAATATGATTTTGTAACATTTTCTGTGTCTTCTGTAGACTATTCCTTTGGAAAGATGGTGTCAATAAACAATATTGAAAGTTAATTGATATTCTTCAAGAAAATAAACCTTTGGGTTAAAAATGAATCTTTAGAAGGAAAAATAACAGTTGATGGAACTGTTGAAAAATATAAAGCAAGACTTTGTGTCAAAGGCTTTAGAAAAAAAATAAGATTTGATCTTGTCGATATATATACTCGTTAGTAATTAGAATTGCATCCATTCAGATGCAAAAATTATTAATGTGGTATATGACCTCCAAATTCATCAAATGAATGTGAAAAGAACTTTCTTAAATGTAGAATTGGAAGAACAAATTTACATGGAACAACCCGAGGGTTTTGTGGTACCTGGTAAATAAAAGAAAGTATGTGAACTTGTTAAGTCACATTATAGAAGCACCAAAACAATGACATAATTCAATAAAACCATGTCGGCAAATGGATTGAAGAATGATGGAAGTGATAAATGTGTTCAAATTAAAATCATAAGGTCATTGTTTGTTTGTATATTGGTGATATGTTCATCATCAATGGAGACACTAATGACATAAATGCTACTAAACGTATGCTATAAATCAAGTGGAATGAAAATAATCTGAGGTGCTAATGCGATCTTAGATATAAGAATTCGTAGAACTCCATAATGTTTAGCATTTTTACGGTCTAATTGCATTGAAAAAGTACGTAACTAGTTCAAATATTTGAATGTCAATATGTCAAGTGTCCAATAAATGTGAGCTTTGCATTTCAAAAGAGTGAAAACAAAAGTGACTCACAATTGGATTGTGCTAGATTTTTGGGAATCATGATGTATATCATATAGTGTGTGCGATCAGATATAGCATTTGCTATTTTAAACTGAGTCCGTTCACAAGTGATCCCAAATAAATTCATTAGATGACAATAAATAAAGTTTTGGAGTATTTAAAATAATACTTAAAACTATATTTTGCATTATGACAATATCCAACAATATTGAAAGATATAGTGATGCAAATTGAATAATCGTAAGAATGAAGTAAAATTCACATGTGAATATGTATTTACTATTGGTGGAGGAGCAGTCTCTTAGAAATATTTCAAAAGAGACATGTATCGCTAGCTCTACAATGATCTTTGAGCTAGGTGCTCTAGATAAGGTCGGCGAATAAGTTAAAAGACTCTGGAATTTCTTAATAGATATTCTATTTTGTCCCACACCATTGGCATTAGTATGCAAGCACTTTCACATTCAAGATGCAATAGGTAGGGCATGGGGCACGACGTATAACGGAAAGTCTCGTTATATACGACATAGACATGATACTGTTAGAAAACTACTCTAGTGAAAGAATCAGAATTGACTATGTAAAGTCAAAGGATAATATGTCGGTTCCACTTACAAAAAGTCCTAACTAGAGAGAAAGTTAAAAGATCATCTAAGGGAATGAATTTACGGCTTAGGACAAGTCATCATGGCGGTAACTCTATCTAGCAAACTGGAGATCCCAAGAGCTAGATTCAAGGAGAAAAACAAAGTTGTGAATGACGGTTCGGCATTGTCAATAAGCTCAATCCATTCTCATGATGAAGACAATGGTCAGGGACAAGGATACAACATTAAGGCTTGTTAATGAGTTGATAAAGCTTAATGGTTTTAATGATTTGCTAAGTTTGGCAGAGTTGACCAAATAGTGTATCTACGCAATAACACGGTTAGAAATCACCTATGTGAGTGTGAAGTGTAAGCCGCTTTAAAGAAGATGATTGTCAAAAGACCATCTCTCTATACACTCATAAAAACAGGAGATGTTCATGGATAAAACGAACACAACCGTAAGAACCATAAATGGTAAAGTGTTAATTGTGTGACATATGATTATCTAGGTATACAAAAAAGTTTGACGGTTCAAAGATATCGCATCTACCGATTGACCGAGTATATCAAACATATGTTCACTACGGAAAGTCCAAGGGGAAACCTACTTATCCAGATGCAATTAATTCTTGCTTCTAAAGTACACACACTTGTTCGTTTCTTTTTCTTCGAGTCATTCCCCATTCATGCGGGGGATTGTTGGATTTTAAAAAGGTGTGAATGGAAAATGAAGAGTTGCGACTTTTATGAAGAGTTGTGACTTTTATGAAATATTGCGACTTTGATGAAAAGTTGTGACTTTTATGAAAAGTTGAGATTTTTATGAAAATTTGTGACTTTTATGGAAAGTTTTGACTTTTATGAAAGGTGACGACCTTTTTTGAAAGATTGTGACTTTTTCGAAGGTTTGTGACCTTTCCGGTAAGACATAATAAGAACTTTTCGCACTATCCTTTGTTTTCTATAAATTGAGGGATTTCCTCTCATTTTAAATAGAATTTATGGACTTCTTCTTCAACTACTAAATCTAGTATTCTAAGTGTATTTTACTGCTGTTGAGTGGTTCGCTGACACCGGAGTTTTTGGTATCTATACTCTGGTGATTGAGATAATTTTACCCTGGGAGGTCATATTCCAAATCGAACCTCGGATACTAGAGGGGAATAATTTCCTTAAGGGGACACTGTGAATTCAGTGGACTTGATCTTTTTCCTATTAAAAAATTTCCAGATTCTGGTACGTGTTTTACAAACTTTAGATTTGTAATTAATTTCAGTTCTTCTATTCCTTTGTTCTTCACTGGTTTATTAAACTTGGTAACTTCGTGTCTGCAAAGTTTGTTGGAATCAGTAAGATTCTTTAGACACATATTAACAACAATTCTTCTTTAAGAAAAATATTTCGTATATTTTTTTTAAAAAAATCTGTTTTTGATTCTAGTTTCGCTACTAGTTTTAATTTTCTAGTTGTGAAAATGTTCTTAAACTTTGTTTTCTTACAAAGATGGTTAAAATTTTGTTCTAATTATGTTTGGAATACAAGATCAACAACAGTAGGTTGTGAATTGACCTAAGTATCTTATCTTAAGTTATGATCTAGTATTGAATTGATATGTAGTGATTATTTCAGCCTTGTTATCATGTTAATCATTCAATTATGATTACTTTATACCCTGATTCGGTGAACTATGGGTTGATGGTAAGACCTTGATGATTAATTATGAAGGAGACTTGGTAAGTCTTGTGATCCTATCGTTTACTTAAAATTGTGGTTAATTGTCATTAAGTCATGATATTGTAATTGTATATGCCTTGTATAGGATTGTTAGGATGGTATGATGTTGAGTTGATATGCCTTCACTATTATATGTGATGTGTTTTCTTAAGATGTAAATGTTATAAGGATAGTGAATGATTTACCAATGTCCCTTATCATGATATGAAAATGTTAATGCGCTAACTTCACCCATGTGAATTGTAATGAAAGGACAATACTCATGCAATTCTATTGAGATATTATTATGATGATGATGTTATACAAGGGTTAGACCCTATGACCTACAATAGGCTATAATGAATAATAAAGACATTAACAACATTTCAAAAAGGGACTCTAGCTTAACACCGAGTGACCTAGAGTTAGGAGTGTCCAAATTCCTACATATGGAAGGTAGGATCACTAATATACTCTTGATATTGGAGATTACAATGCAGGTAACATAAAAAGGGTCCAAACTATATCTCCTAGTTGTTGAACTATGTTGCCCCCATAGGCATACTACTTACTGGATCCCATAAATAATTAGATAGTAAACATTAAAGTAATAAAGATATAATGAAAGATAAATAGTCATTCAAACAAATGAAGTCCAAACATTTCAAAATATCTTATATTTAATTTGAAGTTAAAGAATTTGAAGAGTTCCATTGGTAAAATTATATACATGATTTTTCCAACAAAATATATTATTTTGATGTCTTCTCGTGACAATAGCATGTGAGTTGATTTATCTTACAAAATTCTTCTTCAATTTTTCATGTTTCTTTTGATAAATAAATTTTAGACATATATTATATAGATAGAACTAATATTACATGTTTTTTTATCATTTTCATCAAAAACTTATGTTTTTAACGCAACAGGTGATCAATAATTCTAAATAATTTTTCATTTGGACAAAAGTCTTCTCAACATTCATGAGGTAAAACAAACCTACTTGTCTGAGAAAGAATATGTAAGTTGTTTCGTTAATTTATTGACGGTAAATTCGTGGAGAATATAGATATCTGGATTAGAATTTAATCATTCAGTGCATTCGATGCAGTCTTCAAGAAGGTTAAAAGCGTCATGGACATTTATTTGTTGTTTGGTAAGCATTATTTTTCATTTCAATGTTGCACATTTTTACTTAGAGCAATTTTGGGTGGAAGCGCGTTTTTAAAAGAAAAGAGAGAATAAGAGAGATTTGAGAGTAAGTAGCATATTCAGCTTGTTTATTACTGAGGGAGAAGCCCTCTATTTATACAACATTTTTACACATTAGGCCAACAGAAATGGTCGACACTAAGTTTACACTTGGCCTATATTAATTCGGCCGACACAAAACGACAAACTACTATTAGCCCTTTACTTTATTACTGGCCGACATAACTTTACATATGACCATCTTATCTTCTGGTCGACACTTCAAGACAAACTACTTTAATAAATACATAAAGATAAATTATTACTCTAACTATACGTCTGGAACGTAATTATCTTCTCCTTCACATTTTGAGCATAGATGATTAGGATATTTCTGTCCTATTAGCTTGAAATATCTCGTCATTAAATTAGTTGAAATGAAATTCTTTCGTATCGCTCTTGTCATAGGTGTTTGTTCTGGTCTTAGCAGACTTAATATCCACTGTCTTTAATCTTCCATATCTGCTGCTCGGATATCTCTACAGTTTGAGTAGATGATTGTCTGATCTCTATTATAGTAGTTCCATATTGCATTTTCGTTTAAATAATTGTTTGTTATCTCATTTAATATGGTAGCTATTCCAATAGTTCTCATATTTGCGTAGAACTCTGGAATAACTACTTTCTGTATTTCCTCTTGAGTATCTATCTTTTCAGGGATTATCATTTCCCTAGTTAATCCAATCTGTATAGCTTGTATTGTTGGCTTGACTTCATCATATAATATTTCTGTTGTAGCTGAGTAGAACTTTATAAAAAATAGAGTTCCTTTAGTTACTCTTTGGTACTGTAAAAAGGCCTTATATAGTTTTGGTATTTTAGATATCTCTTCTCCTGTTATTGTACATACGGTACTCAATAGTCCATAGTTGTAGCAAGTTGCTACTAGATTTGGATTTGTTCCGGGTTGTGCAATTAACTTATTATAACCTTGTAGATATTGGGTTATTTAATCCTCATTGGGGTTTTTTGTATCTTTAGCTCTGGGGTTTTGGTTCAGAAAGGTTTGTAATTTGTATATATTTTCTATATATGTTCTAGTGATGTAGTTGTATGTCTGTTTTTGAGAGTCTAGGCTGGCTTTATAGGTATTTATATGTGGAGGGACGAATGTATCTCTTTGTGTATTCTGAGGAGTGTATGGTTTTGAAAATAATTTATTCATATTTATATTCGTGTATTTTACCTAAGTTTCTTTCTTTTTTTGTAAATTGTCCTGCTGTAGATGTGTTGGCTGTAGCTGCATTTAAACAAACATTGTTATGGGTTTTATGGAGTTTCCCAACGTCTCC
Source organism: Solanum lycopersicum (assembly GCF_036512215.1). Classification (NCBI taxonomy): domain Eukaryota; kingdom Viridiplantae; phylum Streptophyta; class Magnoliopsida; order Solanales; family Solanaceae; genus Solanum; species Solanum lycopersicum. Next base: position 50,359,530 of record NC_090810.1, on the reverse strand, counting down.
TTATAGCTCTGGAATTTTTCTGTCTTTCGATCAACATAGCTCCGCATTTTTATAGTAATGTTGCTGACTTATATTTTTCATCTTTTGTAACTCTTTATCCATACTGTCCCCTTTCGTAGAAAGTGTAGTAATGACTTTGAGTATTTCTTCCATTATATCTTTTTCTGGTTCAGTTTGGGTTCCTTTTTCTTGATAGATAGTCTGCAACAAGATTCTTGTCAGTCTAAATAACATCAATTGTAAATGTAAAATTTAATATATTTAATACTAATCTCCTTATTTCTTTTGTTGTAACTGAATCTTCTACCTTTTTTGTTATCCACCATTTTACCTGTTTATTATCTGTTCTTACAATAAATTTATTGTAAACAATATATGGTTTAAATGCTAATAAACATTTATGTAATGTAAATAATTATTTTCTGTTTATTTCCCATTTTATTTGTGCTTCTGCATAAGATCCTGAATAATATCTACAATGGTGTTCTATTTTTTCTTTTTCATATTTGTATTTTAAAACTCCTCCATAACTATGATCACTTGAATTTGTTTCAACAATATAAGTAAATGTTTTATTTTCGTCAGGAAAGTAAAGTTTTGGTAATTTTTTACATAAATTCTTAATATTTCTTATATGTTCTTTATCTTTATTGTCGAAATAGTATTCTACATCTTTTTTAAGTTTTTTATCTAATGGTTTTAAATGCTCTGCTAATTTTGGTATATATTCTCTTACTTGATTTACTAATCCTAGAAAGGATTGTAATTTCTTTTTTGTATCTATATTTTCATCAAGGGTGATTATTTTCTGTACTATGTGGTTTTGCATTTTTATTCCATTTCTATCTATTTGTATTCCTAGAAATTCTATCTTTGGTTTCATAATTTCTGCTTTCTTTTTACTTAAACTTATACCTGAATGTTTTATTATATGTATAAATTTTTTGAATAATCTTATATCTTAATCTTGTGTTTTAGAATATAATAATATATCATCTATATATACAATACAATTTTCTTACTTGTTAAAATAGTTATCCATAAAATGTTGATATCTACCTGGTGCATTCTTATATCCAAACGGTAATACATTCCATTCATAGAAACCTTGTTGTACTGTGAATGTTGTTAGTTGTTTAGATTCTTCTTCTAGTTTTAGGTGATAAAATCCTGATTTACAATCAAATTTACTAAAATAGTTATATCCTTGTATTTGTCTTATTTTTAGTATTTTGTTTGGTATTGGGTAATTGTATGTTTTAGTTTTAGCATTTAGATTACGATAATCTATGACCATTCTACTGTTACCTCTTTTTTGTTCACTATGTTTTATAACTATAAATGTTGGACTTGTATGTTTACTATTACTTTCTTCTATGTAATTATTTTCTAATAGTTCATCTATATGTATTTTGAATTCTTTTAAATCACCAAAGTTATATATTAATGGTTTCTGTGTTATTATACTATTTTCATCTATTAGTTTAATTTTTACTTTTGTCTTATGTTTTTCCCATCCTTGTAGTGGATCTTCATTGTATAGTTGTTCTAGTTGTTCAATAATCATTCTGACTTTGTCTATTGTAAATATGATAATTTCTAATTGTGTTATTTTTTTCTTATTCATATTTTGCATTTCTTGATTTATTTTTTCACTTCCTTTTATCCATTCTATGGGTTTACGTTGTTTGTTATTTACTCTTTTTGCTCTTATCTTGTTCCCGCATAGTGTAGTAAGCCACCAATGTGTTTTTGTTATTATATGTGGGTAGAATTTATCTAAAAATGGCATTCCTAGTAACATATCTTTTGTTGTAAACTCAAAATTATACATTTCTTCTATTTTCAGTATTTTATCCCATATTTGTATTTTCGGTTGAAAGAAAGTAAATTGACTACTTTTTCTTGAATAATGGAATGAAAAAGAAAATAAATTTTTAATTGACATGTCTGATGTACAAATCTTCTTTTAAAGATTATGTTTGTTATAACAAGTTGATTATCATGTAGTGAACACTCTAGGTTAGTGTATAAGAGAATTGAATAATTCATGTAATTAATTTTTTCTCATAATTAAATCTACAATTAGAATTTTGTATGAAAATAAAATCATTGCGTGATTTCATATTTGTAAATAAATACCCCGAATAACGAAAGAAGAGGAAGCCTTGAATAAGAAAAACATTATTGCTAAATATTTTTATATTCTGTAACTTTATGTTTTTATTGATTAAATTTAAAACATATTATTTCATTTATTCTATCTAGAAAAAAAATATTTGGATAAAAAATCTCATAGATTCAAAGACTTGTAAATTAATCTTAACTCATATGCTAAAAATAAGAAAATCAAGACACATAAAGTTCACACATGCCATTCAGTGAACTTAAAGAAACATTAAAATTTGTCATTTTAAGGAGTATATACTCCTTTTAATTTTTAAACATAAAATAATATTATTAATAATCTTTATATTTTTTTAAAAAATAATTATATTGATTGATATCGGTACACGGGCGGAGGGCGAACCCAGAAATTATTATTATTTTTATTATAAGTGAGAAGATCTTAGTTTTAAAACAGGATAATGATTCTACCCTTTTACTAATTTAAATATAATTAAAGAAATAATTAACAAAATATTACTTAAATAATACTTATATGGTATTAATCCATTATGTTTCAGGTAGGATTAACTAAAGAAATGTTGATATTTAAGTTCTAGGCAAAAAGTAAAAATTAAAAAAAGTTAATTTTATATGCACAAAAAGACATATAAGAGTACGTCAGACAATGTTGAGCAATTTTTTATTTTTGGCCTATATAAATTATAACAGTAACAGAGGTGAACCGTGCAAGGCACGTTCCAGAACTAGTGATTAGAAAAAGGTTCAAGAACATAGAATAACATTAATGTTTATGATTTGAAATGATATCTAAATTTTTCAACTATAAACTAATAGTTTGTCTCTATGATGTTTATCGTGACCAACGACATTACTTCTGATTCAAGTATCTACAATTGTCGATAATATAGTAACCCACCCCAGGGGTGGGGTTGTCCCAAGGGAGTGGTTGTGAATTTTTTTTAGCTAATTTGAACTTTTTTCTAATTAGTCGTAGCTAAAAAAATTGTGATTAAAAACATTATAACTTAAAAGGGGGTGATACTAAAGTTTAAAATATCAAATGAGGGTTTCGTCACAAGTAGTAAAAAAATAGCGAAATTAACAAGAAATCTAAACAATGAAAGAGGGACTTCTTGGGATGTGACCGCAATACAAATTAATCTAGATTATTGGGTACATGATTTTGATAATAAATTTGTAGAAAAATAGTGACTAGGCTAAGACTTATATGGAAATAAATTTTCTCTCTCGCAACTTACCCAGTTTCAAATGGGTTCCTCTTGGACAACCATCTGTGGCATGAAGACTAGCCTACCCCATATCTCACTCACTCTAAAATTGAGCAGCATGTCAACCAACTCCTTAGACCATCAATTTAGCGATCTTGGTTCAGCAACTTTTCTCTCGAAGAAGCAAAAAAAACACATGGATGAACTTATAGTTGCATATAAAAATCCATTATGTTAAACCACAACCACTAGGAGAAATCACCAATAAACAAAATTCATTCTACCAACAAGCAAGACCCAACAAAATAATTACCCATACATCCCAAGAATAGGGGTTCTTAGCCAGACATCAAGAAATAAAAATTATACCCTCAATGATATTTAAATCAGTTGGGTATGAGAAATAAAGTCTTAATTTGAGTAAATAGAGAAGAATTGAGGATATCCACTTCCAAACCAAAAGAGAAGAAACCCTTTCTTCTTCAAATCTTCAAGACCTTTACAAAACATGAGAGTAACCTATAAAAAGTACTAAGAAAATATGATATTTTTTATCTCTAAGTTGGAATTCTATGAAAAAGGGCCAAAGTCCCTAAAAACTACAAAAATATTAGTATTTATAGCTTTCAGATTTGTACTACAACGGATCATTTGACGACTCTAGTGGGAATTGCCTATTCAATAGACAATTCTCTCATTGGTGTAGTCCACCACCTTCTGGAACAAACTTCAACATAGTTATTCTTTGGTTCATTGGGTGATAAGATGTTGCTTAGCGAAACTATTCAGCGATGCATAGACAGTTCTTCTCTTCGACCGATTTTACCCTTTGCTTCGGGGCTCATCATACTGGAACAGAAGACGAGGTATTCTTCATTGGCGATTTGCCAAGTAGACTCGATAATCCTGAGGCTTCCATTTCTTCGTTCTTTTAATCCTTTTCTATCCATTTTGCAGCATAGTATCCATGCATTCCTTAAATCTATAAATACCTAAAACTTAAGAGTTTTCTCAGATATTGGGATAAAATAAGCATTATAAGACACTATTTCAACTAAAATATAGCCCTAAATGCGTCCAATATTGGAGTCATCATTATAGGATTGAGCGTTTAGATATCTCCTATGTGAATGTTAAGTGGAAAATGCTTAAGGGATAATAATAGTCAAGACCAATTATATGCACTCATGAAATTAGGAGGCTTTCAAGACTGAAACAAACTCAGCCTTGAGAACCATAAACGGTTAAGGGTTAGTTGTGTAATTTGTATTGTCTAGGTATACAAAAGAGTTTGATAGTTTAACAATACAACATCTACCGAGAGATCAAGTGCATCTTGTATGAGCTCACTACGAAAAGTTAAAATTGGAACCTACTTATCAAAATGCAATTAATCTTTACTGGTATCACATAGTTGTCCATGTTCCTTCTTCTTATAGTCATTCCCCATTCATGTTGGGATTTGCTTCGTTTTAGAATGTGTGATTGGGAAATGAAGTATATTTTTGGAAGATCGTGATTTTTCTTACAAGGTACAATAGACACTTGTTCATACTATTCTTTTATTATAACTAGCTAATTTACCCACGCGGGCATAAATAATCTTTCTAAGCTTTTGAACAACCTTTCCAACATTCTAATGTTAAAATTAAAAAAATAAATTTTAGTAGGTTTAAGAATATTTCAAGCAAAATTATATGATTTGACATTATCACATATCTAAATAATTTTAAATATATAATAAATTATTAGATATTGATATCTAATAATTTTTATCATTTATATAATTTATCATAATAGATATTTGATGATATAATTGTATTGTGAAAACAGAGTTATATTTCTATGATGTACACCACAACAACATAAATAATATTTTAGAGACAATTTGTTTGTCTAAGGTCACATGTTCACCACTTTTTATTAATGTTACTTGATTATTCTAAGAAAATTTATGTAAGGAGAAAACAAATTTGAAACAACATCAAAATAATATTATTAACCCTTTTAGAAATTCATTCTTCATTAAACTGCTACTCTGAGACCCTTCTAGATGCTTTATCAATGCAACTTTAAGGCTTCCTCAGAAATATCTATGTATAGTTGTTGCATTATGATAGTACAAGTAGATCAAAATATTGAATTCTAGACCCTTGTTAAAGAAATATTCTCAATAATTAAATTTTTTTAATAAATTAGTCGAACCTAGATAACTCAAATGCTCAGCAATGGCTTGAGACATAAAGGACAACAAATTTATGTTGATAGACATGTCTTTTGTAGCTTAAGCTATTACTTTAATTGGAGCAGTTTTTTTTTATTCTTTAAACTAAGCTTGCTAAAAATGATCACAACTCACACAAATATATTTAGTATAGCTGAATGAGAAGGAGAAGAAGATGAACATTAAATGGACGAAAGCTTTGTCGATCATATACATATAAAACAAAAATAATCAATACAGATTTTAAGAAACAACAAAACAACGAGAAAAAAATACATTAAAGGTTGTAAGATTTGAGATATCCAATGATGATAACAAATTATTCTAGCAAGAAAAGTTCTCATGTTTTAAAATAACATACCTTAAAAAATTGTCTAACACTTCAATCAGCTTTCAATCCTTAAAAAACTCATAATATCCAGTGATAAAATATAGTAAAAATAGACAACAACATAAAAAATATGGGCTTGAACAGCTATTAACTCTCAACAAATTTTCTAAAGAAGACAAAATCTCATCCATATATGTGAAGAAATGACGTTGTTGTTCAACAAACTAGAGATTTGTAGATTTTCTTATTGTACCTTCAACAAATCAAGTAGAGAAAACTGGCATGAATACTCCATTAATGTTTGTTATTTAATATGGAATAATAAATACTTATAACAATATTATTGTAGAAACATAAACAACAAAATATTAAGCATGTACTCAAAAAACAACAATTAACAATATGAGCATAAATTAATGACTGCAAAAGTATACCAGGATTTGTAACAATAGAATGAAACAAAATGGAAAAAATTGAGCTCACTGAATGAACAATTCTCTTCACCAGTGTATTCATACAAAAAAATGACAATGAGTCATTCAATAGGAGCAAAGTACTCAATTATTTAATTCTCCAAAAGAAAAATATGTTCAGAATATTTATACTTTTAAAATGATAGGAAATTCTTCTATTTATAGAAATCAAAAGGAAGTGTAAACAAATACTTATTGTGTTTTACTGGAAAGGTCACAACCTTTCATAAAAGTTTCACCTATTCATATAACTCTCAACACTTTATAAATTCACAACTTTATATAAAAGTCAAAACTATTCATAAAAGCAGAAGGCTAATTTTGAAAAAAAAAATTAAGAAGGAATCTAGGTTTGTTTTGGCGGCACGTAGGCGGCTCTAGTATTCTCTTGTGTGTGTGTGTGTGTGTGCATATATATATATATATATATATATATATATATATATATATATATTAAATTTCTAAATGCATAAAGTTATCATCTACTTTTTAAAAAACTTTCTTTACAATGCATCTTTATTTTTATTTTATATTGAACTCAGTTTAATATTCCTATGTTTGAGTGTGTTTTGAGTATCCTTGATTACTTCCTCATTTAGTAAGTTTGACTATCTTTGAGTATCCTTCACCTTGAGTATACCTTTAGTGAGTTTGAGACAAGGTAAGTATAATTCCTTTGATTTCAAATTAAGCTTATGTTATGCTTTAGATTTTGCCTTGCATGCTCGTACATTCGATGTACTGATGTCATGTGACCTCGCTTTCATGATGTAGATATAGGTAACTCGGTTCAGCAACAGACGCTTTGTTGATACCACTTGTAGTACGAGTCAGATTGTGTAAGTCTCCTTGCTTCCGAAGGTTTCCATTTAACTTTACGTTTTGCTAGAACAACCCAAGTCTACATCATGGACGTGGACGACACTTAAGAATTATTGTTGGTCTGCAAGTTAACCGTTATAAACTTTACTGCTGGAGAGAAATGTTTATTTCATTAATATTCTTGAGTATTTATACAAGAGAGTAAATAACAAATAATGAAAGAATCACTAATAAAGTATAGTGATCATTTCCTAATCATAAAATAAACTAAATCACTAATGAGATACTAAGATATGAAAGATCAATCAAGATATATCCTAATATCAATCAAGAGATATCACTAATATGCCCCACAAGATGGTAGATCTGTCCAATATACCAATCTTGGACCTTAGTTCTTCAAATGAAGCATATGGAAGAGTCTTGGTAAGAAGATTATCCACCTGGTTTTGGGATAAATATGTGAAACACGCTGCAATCCTTGTTGGCAGAGATTTTGAACAAAATGATGGTCAATTTGGATGTGCTTCATTCTAGAATGAAAAAACGGTTTAGCACACACATAGGTAGCACCAAGATTGTCATAACAGATTACTGGTAGTTCCTTGAGAACAACAGATAACTCCTTAAGAAAATCACGAACCCAAAAAATTTCACTTGATGCTAAAGCAATATCCCAATATTCACCTTCTGTGGACGAGCGAGCAACAACTCTTTGCTTCTTAGAACTCCATGATATTAGATTGGATCCTATCAACACAATGTATGCTTTAGTAGAGTAGCGATTTTCACGATTACCTGCCCAGTCTCAGTTAGAGAAGGCATGAAGATTTTGTGACTTGCCTTTGCGAAGAAACAGACCATAAGCAGATGTGCCAACAAGGTAGCGGAGAACTCATTTGACCATTGTCCAATGCGTAGTCATCGGAGAACTTGTAAACTGAGCAATTTTCTTGCAACAAAGGCAACATCCGGTCTACGAAGGTGAAGATATTGTAATCTTCAGACTATACTTTGTATTCTTTAGGATCATCAAGTAAAGAATCATCACTACTAATGGGAAAATATCCTCCCTCCATCGGTGTGCGCATGGGATTATCTTCAACCATGTTTGCTCGATTTAAGATCTCAGAGATATACTTCTGCTGACTTGAAAAAATTCTAGAAGGTGAGCGAATAACTTGAACAACAAAGAAAATATGCCAATCATCAAAGTCTTTAATAGAGAAGCAATTACAAAGACACCCAACAAAATCTTCCATCGAACTTTGATGGTTACCCGTGAAAATTAGATCATCAACATAGATAATTAGATAGAGCATAACTCCAGATTTATCATAAACAAATAAGCAATGATCTGACTGAGAGTGGAAAAATTCATATGAAATAAGATAGGACTTAAATTTCTCATACCATGCTTGCGGAGCCTGTTTAAGCCCATAAATTGCTTTGTGAAGCTAACAAACATGTGTGGGATATGTCTCATTCACAAATACAGGTGGTTGAAACATATAAACTTCTTGGGTTAGAGTACCGTGCAAGAAGGCGTTGTTAACATCTAATTACGAAGTGGCCAATCAAATAAGATAGCCAATGAGAGAATAACACGCACCATGGTATGTTTTGCTAGTGGAGAATATGTTTCACATAATAAACACATGACGCTGCAAGTAACCTTTAGCAACAAGTCGAGCTTTGTAGTGTCTAATACATCGATCTGAATTGTATTTAACATGAAAAAACCCACTTAGACCCAACGGGTTTAGCTTGAGGATCGGCTGGTACAGGAGACCATGTGCCTTGACCCTTAAAAGCTAATGATTCCTCATTCATGGAAGTACGACATTTAGGATCTTTTAACTTTTGGCTAGTACTCTTAGGCTCAATAGTTTTGGGTATTGAATTGAATGAAGTCAAGGATCTGGGAGACTTGGGTATGCTACGGGTGTTTGAGGAAGTGGATTATGATGTAGAATGTTGTGCAGAAGTTTGTGCAACAGGGGATGAATTATATTGAGGAGATAAAGTAGCACTAAGGCAAAGTCTTTGAGCTGGCTTACTCATACTGTTTTTAGAACATATAACCATGGGATGATTTGGTATAGGGGCAGAAGAAGGAATGGAGGAAGTGGAAAGGGTTGGTATTGAAGATGAGGATGGGGAAGTTGAAATATTATAAGAAGAGGTGGCAGAAGACAAACCTGGGAAAGAAGTGATGGAGTTCTCAGGCTCGTCTAATGAAGAGCAATTAGTATGTAAAGGAGTGTCGGTCATTTGGGCAAAGTATTAAGTTATGTTGTATAAATAGAGTCCTTTCCCTCATAATAAAATCATCCCTTTCCTCTACATCTTTCTCTCACTCTTAATTCCAAAGAAGATATAAAATTTTGATAAATACAGGACAAGAAGAAAATTATATAACAAAAGAACTAGTATTAGAAACAGAAATTATAAAAATAAGACATTTATGCCTTGGATTACCTAGTGAGATAGTAACTACAAATGAAGAGATAACAGAAAAAGAAATATTTATAGGAGGAATACCATTAATAATACCATTTAAAAATTTTCAAGGAAATCAGAATATTACATTAGGAATAAAATGGTTAGAAAAGTTAAACCATACAATATAGAAAATGAACAATTAACAATAACTTGCCAAAATAAGAAAATAATTATCAAATGAACACAATGAATAATGAAAATATATATACTTGCAAAAATTATTGTAGAAGGATATCACAACAGATACTATACCCCTATGATAGATACAAAAGCAGAAGCGAATATATGTAAATATAATTGTCTACCAGAAGATAAATGGGAAAAATTAAAAACACCTATGGTGGTAACATGATTTAATAATGAAGGAAGTATGATTACATATCAAGCAAAAAATATAAAAATACAAATATGGGATAAAATACTAACAATAGAAGAAATGTATAATTTTGAATTTAGAACAAAAGATATGTTATTAGGAATGTCATTTCTAGAAAGATTTTACCCACATATTATAACAAAAACACATTGGTGGTTTACTACACCATGCGGAAATAAGATAAGAGCAAAAAGAGTAAATAATAAACAACGTAAACCTATAGAATGGATAAAAGGAAGTGAAAAGATAAACCACGAAATTGAAAATATAAATAAAAATCAAATAACACAATTAGAAATTATCATATTTACAATGGATAAAGTTAAAATAATTAACGAACAACTAGAATTATTATATAGAGAAAATACATTACAAGGATGGGAAAAGCATAAAATTAAAGTAAAAATTGAATTAATAGATGAAAATAGTATAATAACACAAACACCATTAAAATATAATTTTGGTGATTTAGAAGATTTCAAAATTCATATAGATGAACTATTAAAGAATAGTTATATACAAGGAAGCAATAGTAAACATACAAGTCCAACATTTATAGTTAATAAACATAGTGATAAAAAAACGAGGGAAAAGTAGAATGGTTATAGATTATCGCAACCTAAATGTTAAAACTAAAACATATAATTATCCAATACCAAATAAGATACTAAAAATAAGACAGATACAAGGATATAACTATTTCAGTAAATTTGATTGTAAATCAGGATTTTACCATTTGAAACTAGAAGAAGAATCTAAACAATTAACAGCATTTACTGTACCACAAAGATTTTATGAATGGAATGTTCTACCATTTGGATATAAAAATGCACCAGGTAGATACCAACATTTTATTGATAACTATTTTAATCAATTAGAAAATTGCTTGTTTATATAGATGATATATTATTATACTCAAAAACACAATATGAACATATTAGATTATTAGAAAAATTTATACATATAATTAAGCATTCTTGCATAAGCTTAAGTAAAAAGAAAGCAGAAATTATGAAACCACAGATGGAATTTCTAGGAATACAAATAGATAAAAATGGAATAAAAATGCAAACATATATAGTACAAAAAATTGTTAATAGTTATGAAAATATAGACGCAAAAAATAAATTACAATCATTTTTAGGAATAGTAAATCAGGTAAGAGAATATATACCAAAAGTAACAGAATATCTATGTAACGACCTGTTAGTCGCTTTGAGCAGCAGATTTTATTTCTGGAAAAACTGGCTGAGACGACGGATCCCATGATGGACCGTCATGGGCACGACGGACAGTCGAGGGGGTCTCGTTCCAAAACACTTAGATTCCTAAAATTTGGGTACTGAAATCGACTCTCTAAACTTCGTGACGGAATGGTAGGACGGACCGTCAGAGATCCTTTAGTGAAATTTAGTCACAGAACTTTGCGACGGAAGCAGCAGGACGGACCGTCGCAGGCACGACGGGCCGTCACAGACTGCGTAATCCCAGGCTGGGTCGGATTTCTGTTAAATGTTTTAAGGGGTGTTCTGAACTATTCCTGCTATAATTATAAATCTAGTGGGTTAATGTTAATAATTAACTACTGGAGGGTTAAAAGAGAGAACCTTGAACAAGTAGTGGGGTATTTTATCATCTTTTATACTTAATTATATGCTAATTAGGGTAAAAGAAAGAGGGTTGAATAAGAAAAATAGAAAGAACAGAGAGAGGGAGAAGAACGATCGAGAGAGAGGAGAAACAAAGAGGAAAACAAAGCTTTGGGGAATTTGCTTGCTTGATCACTAATCTTCGATGGAGGTAGGTTATGGTTTTTATATACTATTCGTAGTAAACTCTTAATAGCAAATGATATGTATTGGGTAGTGTTGTAAACCCTTCTATATGCTTAACTGTATGCTTGCATGGATGTGATGATATAATTGTGATGAAATAAGCATGATGAAGCTATTGAATCCTAAATCTTGAAAACCTCTTCTTAATGATGATGCCTTGGTATAAAAGAAGGCTTGATGAACTAAAAGAATGAGGTTAGGGGATCGTGTGTGACGAACTGACACGTAGTAATAGGGCGATCGGGTGTCACGAACCGACACGTAGTAATAGGGCGATCGGGTGTCACGAACTGACACATAGTAATAGGGGGATCGGGTGTCACGAACCGACACGTAGTAATAGGGGGATCGGGTGTCACGAACCGACACGTAGTATTAGGGGATCGGAGTGTCACGTTTCAACACAAGAGGAATAAAGAGAGTGAATCTTGAATTATTGTAATATACCTGATTTAATGAACCTATTTTCCAAATGAGTATGGTATGGAGGCTTGCGTCCTCATGGGTGTACTTGGCGTACTTATTAACGATTATAGTACTTGTTGTTGTTACCTGTTGAGTATTGTAGTTGATTTTATGATATTATCTGATATATACTGTTCTCTATTTTGAGTTGGCCGATGATATATACTCAGTACCTGTGTTTTGTACTAACCCCTACTTGTATGTTTTTCTCTTGTTATTTGTGGAGTGCAGCAAACGTGTCGTCGTCTTCAACTCAACAACAACTCTAGCTAGTCTTCACCGCGTCAGTTTTTAGGGTGACCTATTGTTCCTAGCTCGGACTGGATTCTCTCTCATTCATGTCTTGATGTCCTTGAAGTTCGGACATGGACTATCTCTTGTATTTGTTTTTAGTTTCCTAGACATTCTTAGATCTAATAATTTGAGGATAGATGTTTTTGTGATGATGACTTCCAGATTTTGGGGATAATGATAAGTTTTGAGTTTTAGAAGTTGATTATTGATTTTGTTAATGAGTTTTAAGTCTTCCGCATTGTTTTCTATTTAGTATGTTTGAAATGTTGGGGTTTAGATTGGTTGGTTCGCTCACATAGGAGGATAAATGTGGGTTCCAATCACGACATGTTTTGGGTCGTGACAAAGTTGGTATCAGAGCATTAGGTTCGTTGGTCTCATTACACAAGAACGAGTCTAGTAGAGTCTTGAGGAACGGTAGGGGGACGCCTTTACTTTTCTTTCTTTCGTGCTATTACTTGGGTACAATTGGTATCTAGGTGATACAAATTGGTATTTGACCATCTTCACTCTATTTCGCAGATGGTTAGAACTAGAGCAACAACTACGCCAACACCAACACCGGCAAGACAAGATGCGTCTGAGCCAGCCACTGGGGCTGTAGCTCAAAGAGGAGCAGTGGCAAGAGGCCGTGGAAGAGGTCGTGGGAGGACGTCCTCTAGAGGAGAGGACAAACATCTAGCCCATCTTTTACTAGGCGGTGACTCCTCCACCGACTGAGGAAGTAGTAAGAGAGGGTGAGGAAGCGGAAAATGAGCAAGTGCAGAATGAGGAATTACCACCCCAACCTACCCCAGAGATGATCAATCAAGTTCTTGCCTATCTTAGCGGGTTATCTGATCAGGGCCAAACACCTCCAGTATTTTATGCACCAGCACCTCAAGTTCCGGGAGTACAACATGCAGCTGTTGTGGCTCCCCGCATTGATGCCTCATTGGGAATAGGCAGGTTTCCTTGGTTGACTACAGGGCCTATAATGACAAGTGATCAGCATGAACTTTTCAGTAAATTCTTGAAATTTAAACCCCCAGTCTTCAAGGTGCTGAATCTGAGGATGCCTACGATTTTCTGGTTGACTGTCATGAGTTACTACACAAGATGGGTATAGTAGAACAATTTGGCGTCGAGTTTGTGACCTATCAATTTCAAGGGAACGTCAAAATGTGGTGGCGGTCACATGTGGAGTGTCAACCAACAGAGGCACCACCTATGACTTGGGCATCATTCTCTAGTTTATTTATGGAGAAGTATATACCCCGCACTTTGAGGGATAGGAGGAGAGATGAGTTTCTAAGCCTAGAGCAAGGTAGGATGTCAGTTTCTACTTATGAGGCTAAGTTTGGTGCACTCTCCAGATATGCCACCCAACTTTGCTTCAGTCCACAAGAGAAGATTCGCCGTTTTGTGAAGGGGTTGAGGTCAGATTTGCGGATTTCAGCCTTACAGGTAGCTGCTACGGCAAAATCCTTTCAGGAAGTGGTAGACTTTGTGATAGAGGTGGAGGGAGTGAAGCCAGATGATTTCACCATGGCATCAGCAACTAAGATATTTCGTAAAGGAGGTGAGTTTAATGGTTCTTACTCTAGAGGGCGGAGTTCCGGAGGTTATCCAGCCCGACCTATTCAGTCTTCACTACAAGCTATAGCTGGGGGTCCACGGCAGACCGGTCAATATTTCTCTGAGTTTGGAGGTTATCCCCAGACTCCGAACTTCTCACAGAGACCTATGCTTTAATCCAGAGAATGTTATGGATGTGGAGAGACTGGACATATTCGGAGGAATTTTCCAAAACCGAGTTACAGAGCCCCAATAATCAGAGGTAGAGGTCGTCATGAAAGTGGTCGTTATTCGGGAGGACATGGTGGCCGAGGTAATGGTGGTCATCAAAACGGCCGGGGTGACAGGCAAGCTGGGACTTCTGCAGCGCAACATGGTAGGGGCACGGGCAGACAGGTGATAGAGCCCATTGTTATGCTTTCCCTGGAAGATCGAAAGCGGAGACATTCGATGTTGTTATCACAGGTAATCTTTTGGTTTGTGATTGCATGGCTTCCGTATTATTTGATCATGGATCCATATGTTCATATGTATCTTCTTCATTTGCTACTGGTCTTAATTTACATTGTGAATTGCTTGACATGCCTATTTGTGTTTCTACTCCAGTGGGTGAGTCTGTAATAGTTGAAAAGGTGTATAGGTCGTGTCTTGTAACTTTTGTGGGGAGCAATACTCATGTAGACTTGGTTATCTTAGAAATGGTTGACTTCGATGTAATTCTCGGTATGACTTGGCTTTCTCCAAACTTTGCAATCTTAGATTGTAATGCCAAAACTGTGACATTGGCCAAGCCTGATACAGATCCATTAGTGTGGGAGGGTGACTACACTTCCAATCTGGTTCATATCGTCTCCTTTCTTCGTGCTAAGAGAATGGTTAGTAAGGATTGTTTAGCTTTCTTGGCACACCTCAGGGATGATACTACCCAAGTACCTTCAATTGAGTCGGTTTCGATAGTCTGCGAGTTTTTAGATGTGTTTCCTGCAGACCTTCCTGGTATGCCACCGGATAGAGATATTGACTTCTGCATCAATCTTGAACCGGGTACTCGCCCCATTTCTATACCCCCTTATAGAATGGTTCCTGCTGAGTTAAGGGAGTTAAAGGCCCAACATCAAGAGTTGTTGAGCAAAGGCTTCATTAGACCAAGTGCATCCCCTTGGGGTGCTCCTGTTTTGTTTGTGAAGAAGAAGAATGGAAGCTTTCGGATGTGCATAGACTACAGACAACTGAATAAGGTAACGGTTAAGAACAAGTATCCTCTTCCTCGCATTGATGATTTGTTCGATCAGTTACAAGGTGCTTGTACCTTCTCAAAAATCGACTTGAGATATGGTTATCATCAATTGAAAATACGGGCAGCAGATGTGCCCAAGACTGCTTTTCGGACTAGGTATGGGCATTATGAGTTCTTAGTAATGTCTTTTGGGCTTACGAATGCCCCTGCTGCTTTCATGAGCTTGATGAATGGGATTTTTAAGCCATATCTGGATCTCTTTGTCATTGTATTCATTGATGATATACTAGTATACTCAAAGAGTAAGAAAGAACATGAGGAGCACTTGAGAATTGTGTTGGAAATGTTGAGGGAGAGAAAGCTTTATGCAAAATTCTCTAAGTGTGAGTTTTGGCTAGATTCAGTGTCCTTCTTAGGGAACGTAGTTTCTAAGGATGGAGTGATGGTGGATCAATCTAAAGATTGAAATAGTGAGAAATTGGGTAGGACCTACTAATGTGTAATAAGTAAGGAGCTTTGTTGGTTTAGCTAGCTACTACCATCGATTTGTCAAGGGGTTCTCTTCTATTGCTTCCCAATTGACAAGCGTGACTAAACAGAATGTCCCATTTGTATGGTCGGACGAGTGTGAAGAAAGCTTTCTGAAGCGCAAGACTTTGTTGACTACCGCAACAATCCTTACCCTGCCAGTGGAAGGTAAGAATTTCATTGTCTATTGTGATGCATCCTATTCGGGTTTGGGTGCATTACTAATGCAAGAGAAGAATGTAATTGCTTATGCTTCGAGGCAATTAAAGGTGCACGAACGTAATTATCCGACCCATGATTTCGAGTTGGCTGCGGTAGTGTTTGCATTAAAGCAATGGAGGCACTATTTATATGGAGTTAAGTGTGAAGTCTACACGGATCATTGTAGCCTACAATATGTCTTTAATCAGAAAGATTTGAATTTAAGACAGAGAAGGTGGATGGAACTACTGAAGGATTATGACATCACTATCTTGTATCATCCGGGAAAAGCTAATGTTGTGGAAGATGCTTTAAGTAGAAAGGCAGGGAGCATGGGAAGTCTAGCCCACTTGCAAGTTTCAAGATGCCCATTGGCTAGAGAGGTACAGATTCAGGCTAATGACTTAATGAGGCTAGAAATAAATGAGAAGGGAGGATTTTTGGCTTGTGCGGAGGCGAGATCTTCCTTTCTTGACAAGATTAAGGGAAAGCAGCTTAATGATGAGAAGCTGATTCGGATTCGAGATAAGGTGTTGCGAGGAGAGGCTAAAGAAGAAAAATCGACGAGGAAGGTGTTTTGAGAATTAAGGGAAGGGTATGTGTACCCCACGTTGATGATTTGATCCACACTATTCTTACAGAGGCTCATAGTTCCGGATATTCTATACATCCTGGTGCAACGAAGATGTACCGTGACCTAAAGCAACACTTTTGGTGGAGTAGAATGAAGCGCGACATTGTTGATTTTGTTGACAACTGTCCAAATTGTCAGCAAGTAAAGTATGAACACCAGAGGCCCGGAGGAACACTTCAGAGAATGCCCATTCCTTAATGGAAGTAGGAGAGAATTGCAATGGACTTTGTGGTTGGTCTTCCAAAGACATTGGGGAAGTTTGACTCTATTTGGGTAATTGTGGACAGATTAACTAAGTCTGCTCACTTCATCCCGGTCAAGGTGACCTACAATGCAGAGAAGTTAGCCAGACTCTACATCTCAGAAATTATTCGATTGCATGGAGTTCCACTTTCCATCATATCAGATAGAGGTACGCAGTTTAGTTCTATGTTTTGGAGAACATTGCATTCTGAATTAGGTACTAGGTTGGACCTTAGTACTGTATTTCATTATCAGACCAATGGTCAGTCTGAGCGAACAATTCAGGTGTTGGAAGATATGCTTCGTGCATGTGTGATAGAATTTGGGGGTCATTGGGATAACTTCATACCCTTAGCGGAGTTTTCATACAATAATAGCTATCACTCAAGTATTAATATGGCTACTTTCGAAGCATTGTATGGGAGGAGATGTAGGTCTCCTATTGGTTGGTTTGATGCATTTGAGGTTAGACCTTGGGGTACTGATCTTTTGAGGGATTCATTAGAGAAGGTGAAATCTATTCAAGAAAAGCTTTTAGCGGCTCAAAGCAGGCAAAAGGAATATGCAGATCGAAAGGTTAGAGACTTGGAGTTCATGGAGGGTGAGCAAGTCTTGCTGAAGGTTTCGCCCATGAAAGTGGTGATGCGGTTTGGAAAAAGAGGTAAGCTAAGCCCAAGGTATATTGGACCATTTAAAGTACTTAAGCGAGTAGGGGAGGTGGCTTATGAATTAGCCTTGCCCCCAGGACTGTCATGTGTGCATCTGGTATTTCATGTGTCTATGTTGAAAAGATACCATGGGGATGGAAACTACATTATTCGATGGGATTCAGTTCTGCTTGATGAGAATTTGACTTACGAGGAGGAGCCTTTGCCATTCTAGATAGAGAAGTCCGCAAGTTGAGGTCAAGAGAGATTGCATCCATCAAGGTTCAATGGAAGAATCGACCAGTTGATGAATCCACTTGGGAAAAGGAGGCTGATATGCAAGAAAGATACCCACACCTGTTTACAGATTCAGGTACTCCTTTTCGCCCTTGTTTCTTTTCTTGTGATCGTTCGAGGACGAACGATGGTTAAATTAGTATCTATTGTAACGACCTATTAGTCGTTTTGAGCAACAGATTTTATTTCTGGAAAAACTGGCTGAGACAGCGAATCCCACGATGGACCGTTATGGGCACGACGGACCGTCGAGGGGGTCTCGTTCCAAAACACTTAGATTTCTGAAATTTGGGTACTGAAATCGACTCTCTGAACTTCATGATGCAATGGCAGGATGGACCGTCACAGGCGTGACATGCCGTCACAGATCCTTTAGTGAAATTTAGTCTCTGAACTTTGCGACGGAAGCAGCAGGACGGACAGTCGCAGGCACGATGGGCCGTCACAGACTACGTAATCCCAGGCTGGGTCGGATTTCTATTTAATGTTTTAAGGGGCATTTTGGACTATTCCTGCTATAATTATAAATCTAGTGGGTTAATGTTAATAATTTAACTACTTGAGGGTTAAAAGAGAGAACCTTGAACAAGTAGTGGGGTATTTTATCTTCTTTTATACTTAATTATATGTTAATTAGGGTAAAAGAAAGAGGGTTGAATAAGAAAAATAGAAAGAACAGAGAGAGGGAGAAGAACGATCGAGAGAGAAGAGAAACGATGAGGAAAACAAAGCTTTGGGGAATTTGCTTGCTTGATCACTATTCTTCGGTGGAGGTAGGTTATGGTTTTTATATACTATTCGTAGTAAACTCTTAATAGCGCATGATATGTATTGGGTAGTGTTTTAAACCCTTCTATATGCTTAATTGTATGCTTCCATGGATGTGATGATATAATTGTGATGAAATAAGCATTATGAAGCTATTGAATCCTAAATCTTGAAAACCTCTTGTTAATGATGATGCCTTGGTATAAAAGAAGGCTTGATAAACTAAAAGAATGAGGTTAGGAAATCGGGTGTCACGAACCTACACGTAGTAATAGGGGGATCGGGTGTCACGAACCGACACGTAGTAATAAGGGATCGGGTGTCACGAACCGACACGTAGTAATAGGGGGATCGGGTGTGACAAACTGACACGTAGTAATAGGGGGGATCGGGTGTCACGAACCGACATGTAGTATTAGAAGATCGGAGTGTCACGTTCCGACAAAAGAGGAATAAAGAGAGTAAATCTTGAATTATGGTAATGTACCTGATTTAATGAACCTATTTCCCAAATGAGTATGGTATTGAGGCTTGCGTCCTCATGGGTGTACTTGGCGTACTTATTAATGATTATAGTACTTGTTGTTGCTACCTGTTGAGTATTGTAGTTGATTTTATGATATTATCTGATATATACTGTTCTCTATTTTGAGTTGGCCGATGATATCTACTCAGTACCTGTGTTTTGTACTGACCCCTACTTGTATGTTTTTCTTTTGTTATTTGTCGAGTGCAGCAAACGTGCCGCCGTCTTCAACTCAACAGTAACTCTAGCCAGTCTTCACCGCGTCAGTTTTCAGGGTGAGCTATTGTTCCTAGCTCGGACTAGATTCTCTCTCATTCTTGTTTTGATGTCCTTGAAGTTCGGACATGGACTATCTCTTGTATTTGTTTTTAGTTTCCTAGATATTCTTAGATCTAGTAATTTGAGGATAGATGTTCTTGTGATGATGACTTCCAGATTTTAGGGATAATGATAAATTTTGAGTTTTAGAAGTTGATTATTGATTTTGTTAGTGAGTTTTAAGTCTTCCGCATTGTTTTCTATTTAGTATGTTTGAAATGTTGGGGTTTAGATTGGTTGGTTCGCTCACATAGGAGGATAAATGTGGGTTCCACTCACGACACGATTTGGGTCATGACAATCTAAAACCATTACATAAAAAACTTAGGAAAGATGTTGAATATTATTTTAATGATAAAGATAAAGATCATATAAGACATATCAAGAATTTATGCAAAAAATTACCAAAGCTATATTTTCCAGATGAAGAAAAACGATTTATATATATAGTAGAAACATACTAAAGTAATTATAGTTACGGAGGAGTTTTAAAGTACAGATATGATAATGAACAAACTGAACATCATTGTAGATATTACTCAGGCTCATATACAGAAGCACAACTAAAATGGAAAATAAAGAGGAAAGAGTTATTTGCGTTATATAAATGTTTATTAGCGTTTGAACCATATATAGTTTACAATGAATTTATTGTGAGAACAGATAATACACATGTTAAATGGTGGATTACTGGAAAATTACAAGATTCAGTTACAACTAAAGAAATAAGAAGATTGGTATTAAATATATTGAACTTTACATTTGCAATTTAAGTAATAAAAACTAATAAGAATTGTGTTGTAGGCTACTTATCAAGACAAAACTACTCAAACTGAGGACAAAAATAAAGATAAAATTGAAGAACTACTCAAAGCCATTACTACACTTTTTAGTAAAGTGGACAGAATGGACAATGAGATACAAAAGCTAAAGACTAATGAAGATAACCTGAGGTCTAAAGCTAATATAAGTCAGCAGCATGACTATAAAAATGCGGAGCTACGTAGATTGGAAGACGGTGAAATTCCAGAGATAAAAGGAGACGATGGAAACTCCTTAAAACCCATAATGTTTGTTTGAATGCACATGTGTATTCTTTATCTAATAAATTTCGTGAGATTTCATAGTTCCTTTTGGATTTGCTCATTCTTGATGAGGTAGCTCTCATTAATTTCTTTGGTACACTTGAAGTACTCAATCTTTCTTTTACAATTTCTTAGTCTTCTTCTATATCAATATCTTTGTAACTATAGTCATTATTGTCTGTTACAGTTATTATCTTTTCAAAAGGATTTTCTACCTTTATTTTATCTATTTTATTTCTTGTTGTTACTTTATGTTTTGTTGTTAGTATATATAAATTTTTATATCTTGCTGTAAATATTTTACTGCCTGGTGCTAGTTCTATTCCAGACATTTTTCAATATAAGACTAATGATTTATCTATATTTCTATCTGTTAATGCTACCGAGTAGTTGACACTTATTATGAATTTAAATTTTTGGTATATTAAGTTTCCTTTTACAGCACTGATTACGCTTTTTTCTATAGGGTGTATAATTCTATCATCTGCTAAATATATCTCAATGAGTGTATCTATTCCCTCTCTAAAACATGCTTTTATTAATATTTCTGTTCCTCCTAAATGTATGTATTTTATGGATGTTTTAGATTTTATATCTTGTATTTCATTATTTATTATCCTCTTATTTAGTATAGGTATTTGTGCTTTTCCTTTTGTATATTTACAATCTATGATGTGTTCTTTCTGAATAACTATATAATATTCATCTTTTTGTCTCTTGAACCAATTTCTTATTATAGGTATTTCAAGTATTTTTTTCTACACTTAGGTCTAATTCTTTTCCTTTTATTTGTTCAAAAATTGTATTATCAAATATAATTTTTTGTTCTGATAATTCTTCATTTTGATAGTCTTCTTTAGATATTATTTTTATGTCGTCTTCAGACATTAGATTTCTTTGTTCATTTCATCATTTTCTAGATCAATATTTTCTTCTTCATTTTTCAGTTTCTATAACTGATACTTCATATATGCTATCGTTTTCACTTAGTTCATACTGTATATATTCAATTTGCATGTATTCTACATTATCTATAATTACTTTTGCAAATTGTTTTTCTTTTGGATTTTTACGTAACTTACAATCTCTAGTTAAGTGTCCTATCTTTACGCAATTATGACAAGTACATTCTTATAGTTTTCTTTTTGGTCTATATGGTCTTTTTCTTTTATAATTTTTTACATAATATCTTTGTCTTGGTCTTTTGTATTTGTACCTAGTTTTGGTTTTCCTATAATTTTTGTATCGCTTAGGTTTTTGTTTTTTATAATATTTATTTGTACATCCAAACTGTGGTGCTGTTTTATCTTTACAACATGCCAGACTTTTAATTAATACTTTTTCCATTTTAATTTTCTCTTTTTGGTTTTCACATAATTGTATAAACCATTGATGTAGAAATTTTATTCTTTGAATGCACATGTGTATTCTTCTATATATTACACTTTAAATATAGCCAATTTTGTCATAAGTTGTCTATTTATTATTTTTTCTCTATTTTGTTTCTTTATTTCTGTGGTCATACCACCAACTTCATTTAGTATTGCTAATTCATATTTATCTAATATATCTATATTTGTTGTTGATGGAGATCCATCTATTTTCTTTTCACTTCTAAGTGTTTCTAGACTTTCTGGAGGTAAATTTACTATCCATAATTTTGTTGTTCCAACAAATGTACTTTCTATATATCCTGGTGTTTCTTTTGTTGTTATTTTGTTATGAATTAGTTATCTAGATATATTTCTTACCGATAGTAAGATTGCTTTATTTATATTTTTAACACAATCTAGATCTAAAAAGTTATATTGTTTAGTTATTGGGGTAGGTGTCCATTTTTTATTTCACCTACTATTCCATATTGCATTTGTTCTATCTCATCGTTCGTAATTATCTATATAATAAGTTGGTGTTGTGCATCTAGGACTACTTTTAGGACTATTGTCAGGGGTTTTAACTCTTGATGAACTAGGTGGATTTATATCTCCTGTATTTATTTCTAATTTTTTTCGGGTTATTTACTTGTTCTAAAATTTCTGTGTATGTTTCACTTATATCACTTATTTATGATTTTTGATCACTCGTTGTTTCTGATTCGTCTATTTCGTTTGTTTAAAGGTTTTCATTTAATTTTTGTTTCATTTAATTTATTTCATTAGTTAATTCTAGTTCAAGTTCTTTATCTTTTTCTTTTTGTTTCTCTTTTTGTTTCGTTTCATATAATAATTTTAGTTTAGCTAATTCTTTTTCTAATTCACTTATTGTTGTATTCTTTATTTCTTCTAGATGTTGTACTTCTTGCTTTGCTTGTGTTTTTATTTTTTCAATTTCTTTTGATTTATCTATTTCTTTGTTTTCCTTTGATATTCTTATCATAACTGTTAGGCTATCTTCTAATTTTGCTGTTTCTTTTTCTAACATTAAATATAAGTTATTTCCTATATTTTTATATTGTCTTCCTAAATTTAAAAATGTTATTTTTATTACTAAGACATCTTGATTTTCATATGTCTTTTCGTCTACTGCAAATCCTTCTTTATTCCTTATGATTTACAATTTATATAATGAAATAACTTATATTCAAGGCAATTTATTTGTATTTCTAGCATAAATATAACTTTTCTTATTACATACTCCTGCTAACATATTTTCTTTTAGTCTTCCTTTTCTATGTTTTAGCTCTTGTCTTTTTTCAATTATGTTTTCTATCAGTTGTTGCTTATATATTTCTTTGTTCATATTGTTTTTTGAGGTAACGAACATATTTATATTCTGTTTTAGAGATTATATCTATTAAAAGATTTGTTTTACTAATATTTGTTTTAGTAAGTTGTAATAATTCATATTCTATGTATAAGGTTTTTAATTTTTTTGTGTCTTTCGTACTTTTCTTTCTATTTTAGTTTTTTTTTATAGTATTTACTTTATTTAATGTTTGATTATTCTTCATAAAATATTTATTCATAATGTTCTTTTTAAGTAGATCTAATCTTTTTATTTCATTACAATTATTTGAAATATATTCTAAATATTCATTTTCTCTAGATCTCAAATAGTCGTATAAATTTTCGATTAATAGTTTTTCAAGTAGATCTATTTCTTCTTTAGTTTCTTTCCAAAATCGTAAGTATAAATAATCTATCATTAATCTATAAATAATTCTATATCATCATATAAATCTATGTCAAAATCATTATCTATAATTAATTCTGCCCAACCTTGGGTTATTTCTTCTATTATCTCATACATCAATAATTTTTCATAAATTTCTCTTTTTGTATCAGTATTAAGACTTTTTAATATATAAAGTATTCATATCTTATAGTTAACATCGTCTTCTAATAAATAGGATTTCATTTTATCATATTTTCGCTAAAATTTTATTCCTTCTAACCTCTTAATAGATTATACTTAAACTGGTTCTCTAAAATTCTTGTAGGTAAGCGACTAATCATGTAGGTTGCTGTCGCAAAGGCATAGGACCAAAATTTAAGAGCGAATTTGCATTGTGTAATAGGGTTATACCTTTCTCAACAATATAGCGATGACGACGTTCTGCGGTTGCATTATGTTCAGGATTATGTGGAGGAGAGATGAGGTGAGATATTTCATTGTCTTCAAAGAAGGACCTAAAGTGGATGAATTCACCTTTATTGTCAGAATTAAAGGAGATTATGTGCTTTTGAAAGAGCTTTTCTACATTAAATTTGGGAAATATAATGGATACATCATTTTTTCATTTTATGGGAAAGAACCACATTTATTTAATGTAATGATCAACAAATAATAAAATATATTTAAAACCCACTACGGAAATTTCCGGAGAAAAACCCCAAACATCCGAATAAATGTATTCCAAAGGAGCATTCCTCTTTATTAACGAGTTGTAGAAAGGAAACTTATGCATTTTACTGCATTTACAGGAACTACAAAAGAAGGATTTTTCTAAAGAGGATGAAATAGCTAAAAGATAGAAAACTTGACGAAAAGTGGGAGAGGGTGGATGACCGAGACGTCAATGCCAATAGGAATCACTTGAAGTGATGGTAGTGGTGAGGGCTTCACGATAAGTCATTGATGGAAGAATTGAATGACATGGATAAATACCATTTTCAGGTTTCTCTGCTAGTAGAGACGCCCCCGTGCTAAGGTCCTTCACAACAAACTAATTGGGACATATTGGGTGAGAATGTCACAGAGACATACTTATCATTACAAAGTTGATAAACAGAAACAAGGTTCATTTTCATCTTAGGCACACACAAAACATTGGACAAAGTTAAAGGACGAGAAGATGATGGTAAAGAAGCAGATCCCGTATGGGTTATTTTGTGTTCATTACTATCACCAAGCATTATGTATTCACTGCCATCATAATCAGAGTGAAGGGACAAATTCTGGATATCCTACGTGACGTGATGAGATGCACCAGAAACAACAAGCCAATATTCATCATTGTTGGTGTTGTGAGTTGTGTAGTTAGCACGTGGCTGTTGTGTTTGAGACTGAGCATTGTTTCTTGTATGCCCATCTAATCTAGTACCATTGATAAGATAAAGAATTGCCAATAATTTTTCAGCACTGCTTCACGTGATTACCAGGCTTATCACAAAGCTGACAAGTACACGAGGATGATTCCTGTGGTTGTTTTAACCTGCCATTTGAGCACCAAAATATTTAGCAGTAGGTCTATCCATATGATTCGAGTTGTTTTCTGGACACGAAGCATGATTGGGTCGAGACCGGTTGTTGTGATATGATGGTTTGGAAGCAAACTTTGTTGTAATTGGAATTGTGGTAGAGGAAGATGAGCGAATGAGATTTTGCTCAAAATCAAGGAACTTCTGATGAAGTTATTCCGATGCCACTGGAGTATCCCTGGCACGTAGAGATGCAGTGATAGTGTCATATTCGGCTTGATGTCCATGAAGAGCTAAAGGAAGAGCTTATCCATTGAGATTTGAACCCCATCATAGGCTAATGTGTTGATTTATATTTTGAAAATATGACGTAACAGAAAGGTCACCTTTTTTCATGTTGCTTAGAGACTCTCTAACACTCATTATAGGAGCGTGATGGATTCGCATAGGTTGATGACAGAATTTTCAAGACACAACATGAAGATTTGGCATCAATGACAAATGTAACATTATCAGAAGCTAGGGAGGCAACGATGGCACATTGAATGAGATGGTTTTGTCGTTGATGAAAAGGTGTGGCTATTGAACTTTCTGGTTGTTCAATAAAGTGAAGGAATCGTATGCAGTGAGGATGGTTTTTCACTGATATTCCCATGACGGATAGTTTGTATTGTTGATATTCAGAGGTGCCTGAGCAACAACATTGATATAATTAACTGCTCATTGTTATTCATGGTGAGAATTGTTGGACAATTTTGTAAAGATACAGGAAAATGTGTGCTGAGATATTCTCAATGGAGGAATTGGATGAGACCATTGTTAATGGCAGCAAGAAAACATGATTTTTAGGGAAAAAAAGCATGCGCTGAGGCTTTTAGGCTCCTGATACCTTATAAACTTTATTGCTGGAGATAAATGTTTATTTCATTAATATGTTTGAGTATTTATAAAAAGAGAGTAAACAACGAATAAGGAAAGAATCATCTAATAAAATATTGTGATCTTCTCCTAATCATAATAGAAACTAAATCACTAATGAGATGCTAAGATATTAAATATCAATCAAGATATATCCTAATATCAATCAAGAGATATCACTAATAACCCTCATCCTTACTTACTACTTGGAGAAGACTAACTCAAGAATCAAAACTAAAGAATTACTTAAAATCAACTTATTATATCGTAAAACTTATCTGAAAATAATGAGTATTAAACTTAAATTTTAGATAAAATATCTGAAATTGAATACTCCAAGACTGACTAATATTTTTTATCTATGTAGCCACTAGCATATAAATATAGAAGTGGAGGAAAACCCACGTCATGTCAAAGAATTATGTCTATCAAATCGTAAACTAGAATCCTCTGAAAGAAAGGGAGCCTCGGAAAAAGCTGATAAGCGGATGATATGATCTCAATGGGTCACTTGTTGATAATCCTAATTACAAGAATATGCACCATGAAACTATGAAGGTCTAATGACATAAAGACATTGAATATATGAGTATGTAATAGGACTGAATAAAACAAATAATTGTACTAAAAGGCTGAAAATAACTCAAGTGATCAACATTAAAAATCATGATAAAAATCATTTATGCTCTTATTGTAGGAATGTAATAATATTTTGCTTAACTGACATTATATATAAAAATATATTATTTTAACTTTTTGGGACATTTCTCTAACCGACAACAATCACTATGAGCCTTGTGATGAGAGAACGCCTTAACCATGTTTCTAGATCCACCCTATACCTTTACGGAGAATAGAACACAATTGAGTAGATGGATCCACTAAAAAGCCTTTATGAGTCTGGTGAGGAGTCGCTCATCTTGCATATGATCCTATCTACGTACGCTAGTTACATAATTTATGGGGGCTGTGAGTTATTTGAACTCTCCCTTATATCGGTGCTCACTTCTTTAAGGGCTAAATGAACTTCCCTTTATCTGTATGAAATGTTTTCAAAAATTGTTTAATTTCTTCGAAAGAGTAGTAGTCCTTCTCAATGTGAAAATAATACTTTTGGAACCATTTGTGTTTTTTAAACTCTTTTCAAAACATAGTTTAAAAAATCTCAGGGACTCACTTTAAAATTTCAAAACCAATGCATGAAAATAAATGCATAGAAAAATCCAGTACAAATCTCATTAATTGGTGTTCATGTTGAATATAAGCATGAAAAATAACTTAAGAATACACATAATATTGCAATCTAATAATATAAGAAATGAGAATTTAGAAAAAGAACATAATTCATATCAATAATTTCATAAAACTGAGGGTAGAATCCAGATTCAACTTACCACGAACTGTATTGAGATGTAGGGCGTGACGACGAACTAGTCCAACATGATGAATGACCTAACATTCCAAATTCTTGACAGAGGTGAGGTCTTTGTATGAAAAGATTACAAGAATATGTTTCTTGAAGCATAGAGATGAGCTCTTGAAGAGCTTTCATGAAAAAAATCTATAAACTTCATCAGTAGGAGATATTAATTCATATTAAGATTAAGGTGTTATCAAGTTCGATGGCAAAATCATCCCTTGGATGATGGATGAACCTCGAAGGAAGTTAGTTTCTTGAAAGAAAATCTTTCTCAGGTAAATTTATAAACTAAGGAGGTGAACTACGTATTTGGGGGAGGATTAAAAGACCCCGACGCCCGCGCGCCCACTCAATAAGCCTCAGCCGCGTATCAAACTGCGAGAAAGGAAGTAGCTACTGCCTCACCAAGTGCCGGTGCGTGACAAGATAATGTCCAGTAAAATAGGCATAACTTTTTACTCCAAACACCAGTTGATGCAAACTGGATGGATTCGGAAAAAATACTCGTATACCTTTAATTTGATGGGTTATTATCGGCGTAACTATGGATATACCTAAAGACAATATGATTTGAAGTTGAAACTTGCATAAACTAATACGAAAAAACAAAGACCCTAGAAAGACTTTGAACTTGACTTAGTGTTATAGGTCCCTTATGAATCCAAATCACTTCCAATACCCTTAATACACGTAGTAAAGAACCTAAAAATACATTATCAAGTAGTAAACCACCCAGTTCAAGCTCATATACTTAACATAAATGATTCGTATTCTAAAATTAATTTTTGAGGTGTTACAATATCTCCCCCTTGGGATTATTCATCCTTGAATGACGATTAAACTTAGTATCGAAAGGAAAAAGAGTTACTCCTACTTTATTTTTGACTTTTGAACTTGCATATTCACATAGATATAATTGATTTATACTGAGATATTTTAACAGTTTATAGCACATAAGTCACGAATGATCTACCTAAAACTATATGACATGAAACAAGGGTATCTCGACAATAAGTAATAATAGAGTAGGACTACTATGCCATTAGACATACAAATTCTACCTTCCACGTTTTACAAAACCTCTGAACCACAGTCTAAGTTATGATTAGTATAACTCTTTAGCTATAACTCATAGCTTCTACAAGGGTATATACCTATTCTAGCAAGATCTAAATCTAATTGC
This sequence comes from Solanum lycopersicum, assembly GCF_036512215.1. NCBI lineage: Eukaryota > Viridiplantae > Streptophyta > Magnoliopsida > Solanales > Solanaceae > Solanum > Solanum lycopersicum. The sequence continues at coordinate 50,330,644 of NC_090810.1, read as the reverse complement.
ATGAACACTCTTAACATATTCTGTTCACGCTTAACTCAAAATTACAAGGTGCTAACCCTAAGATGATCATACTTATCTAAATTACACACTAACAATCTATATACATCAATACTTTCATTGAAACAATCTTATTTCTTCATACTACCTCATTAACAGACCTCAAGTTCAATTAAAGAATTCATTAGTCGAATAATGAAATCACCCACTTACTTTCAACACCAAATCTTATTACTATACCCATGAAACACTCAAGTTACACCTTCTTAAAGAAGTTTAAGTGGTTGTATCAAGTAAAAAATCCAACTATTAGGTTGGGGTTGATCTCACGAGAAAAATAATTTAGACTTAACTTTAATAGACGATTATTGCTAATTAGTCAAATTCTTTCCAACAACTAGCAATTAAAGGGGGAGGGGTATAAATGTTCCCCATGGGATCATAACACCGTATTCCTAGATATAACAATTCTTCCATAGTGATTTGCATTCAAATTGATAATTTAGGTATCTCTAAATCCTTGGTCAGGAATTTAGAGAATTTCACCTCGAATCTTGGTCCGACTACGTGTGTATACACTACTAACCCTTATCTTTACCTCATATTAAGCATCATAATTGATGTATGGCTTAGTTGTTACTTTGCACGAATCGACACTAGCCTGTTAGATAGTAACCCACTAAATCTATATTGATAATTGTTTTCTTATTAACTACCTCCTTGGTCCGGCAACTAGAAAAAAAGGAGAGTTCTAACGTTTGTCACCATTAAAAAGAGTTCTAAACGAAAGAATTATCAATACATGCAAGATCTTATTTGAGAATTCTTATTTTGCTAGGTTTACCTTGTTACACCTACCTAAAGAAGTATAAGCGGTCGTATCAAGTAAAGAACTCAACTATTAGGTTAGGTCGATTCCACGAGGAAAATAGTTTAGACTTAACTTTAATGGGCGATTATTGCTATTTAGTCAAGTTCTTTCCAAAATCAAGTAAGTAAATATGGGGGGTTTGTAACACAAATCTTCCTTACAAATTCTAATCAAAACAAATAAATAAAAGCAAAGATGATGAGAGTATCTAGGGTGTAAGTATCCCCATAGGATCATAACGCCATATTCCTTGCTATAACAATTCTTACCTAATAATTTGCATGCAAAGAGATAAGTTAGTACCTCTAAATCCTTGGTCCTACATTTAGATAATTTCAGATCGCACCTTGGTCCGGCTACGCGTGTATACACTACTAACCCATACCTTTACCTCATATTAAGAATCATAATTGATCGATGGCTTAATTTTTACATTGAACCAGTCGACACTAGCATATTAGATGGTATCCCACTAAATATATTTTGATAATTATTTTCTTATTAACTACCTCCTTGGTACGACAAGTAGCAACATGCGAGTTCTAACGTTGGCACCATTAACAAGACTTCTAAACGAAAGAATAAACAATACATACAAGATCTTATTTGAGAATTGTTATTTAGCTAGGTTTACCTTGTTACACCTCTATAAAGAAGTATAAGCGTACCTATCAATTAAAGAACTTAACTATTAGGTGGGGGTCAATCCCAGGAGGAAAATTGTTTAGACTTAACTTTGATGGACGGTTATTGTTATTTAGTCAAGTTCTTTCCAAAAGCAAGTAATTAAAGAGGGGGGGGGGGGTTTGTAACGCAAATCTTCGTTAACACATCTAAGGAAAAAAGTAAATAAAAGGAGAGACATTATTTTTATCAAGTGATGAGAGAAACTAGGGTGTAAGTGTTCCACATAGGATCATAACGTCGTATTCCTAGCCATAAGAATTCTTCCCAGTGATTTGCATGCAAAGTGATAAGTTAGGTATCTCTAACTCTTTGGTCGGACATTTAGAGAATTTCACCTTGCACCTTGGTCTGGCTACGTGTGTATACACTACTAATCCTTACATTTACCTCATATTAAGCATCATAATCAATGTATGTCTTATTTGTTACTTCGCACCTATCGATACTAGCCTAGTAGATAGTATCCCACTAAATCTATGTTGATATTTTTTTTTCTTATTAACTACCTCCTTGGTACGACAAGTAGCATCAAGGCGAGTTCTAACCTTGGCCACCGTTAAAAAGACTTCTAAACAAAAGAATTATTAATACATGCAAGATCCTATTTGAGAATTGTTATTTAGCTAGGTTTACCTTGTTAATCACTCATGGTTCCCACAAACCTAGTTGTGGATTTAGTTAGTCATGCTAATAAGAACACAATTCGTAGTTGTTAAGAATGAAATCATGAACTTACTTTGACAATTCGAAAAAATCCAGCAAATCAACTTGAATTAGCAAGAAAGCTTTGAAAACCAACTCCGGAAATTGAATGAATGCTCAAGTTTGCAAAACCCAATCTCCAAACACAAACTATATCAAAAGTAATAATGTCTAGCCCTGAAAAAAGGTTTTAAACCTTATTTATAGAAAACATTTTCCTTAATTAAAAGGAATTAAAATATGGAAAGTTATCTAAAAACGCGGTTGTAGTCGATGACCCCAACAGACACGTAACAACCCTAAAAATGACTATGCTAAGTAATGCTTAAACGTACCTATAATGCCTAGGTTAGACCGGGTTCACATGACTTGTTGCGCGTAGGACCAGACCTCAGAATCTATGCACTAGCTACCAACTTTCGGAGTTAGTTGAGCTAGGCAATGTGAGAACCAACGATGTAGGGCACCCGAATTGAAGAGATTCACCCGGATGAGTTTTACCGGACTTAAAAAAGGTGTAATCTTAGGTTTGGAGGGTCTAGGGGTAAAATGGTGTTTTCCAAGATAGATGTAGTATTTAATTACCCTATATATTTAATTAATTAATTAATTTAAAAGGGGGGCAATTCGGGTAGGGTTGGCCGAAAGTAACCCTTTTTTGCAAGTTAGGCTTCACCTGAGTTCGAGCCTTGGTAGAAGGAACGTTTAGGTGGATTAAATTGATGATTATAATCTGATTTTGTAGGGTCTTGGTGGTCATCTCGCTTACCCTTTGAAAAAAAAACAGAATTTTAAACAATTAAGAGAAGTCCTAGTTTGAGTAAGTGTCGACCTAATTTTCTAATCCTAAGCTAACTCATTCTTATGTCTCTCTCTACTCTCACCTTATTTACCAGATCGCTCAACAATAAAAAGAATATAGCATAACAAAAAAAATATAAAGTTCATCAAGAACTTGAAAGCACAAACTCAAAATTAAAATAAGCTTTAAAATGGAAATTAAAAACAATGTTCTCTACAGATTGTGCTTGTGACTTCGGTGGTGAGACGTCGGCTTAGTGGGGCATTTTGGCAGCACATAAGAAAATCTTTGAACGACTTCAGGTATGGTTTTTCTTCCTTATTGTTCCCTTTCCCAAGAGACCCCTAAGGTTCAGACTATTCACAATGAAAAAGTAAGGTTGTCCCCGTTGCATGCCCTGTCATTAGATCCTTTGAAAGATTCAAGTATGCGTTGGTATGACTTCTGTTAGATGATTTTTGGGCTGATTGTGATTGCGTGTTCAAATGTGTATGTGGAATTATGTAGAAATGAAATAAGTGTTCTCGAAAATATGTGATATGTAATTTGTGGGTGCATATGCACTGAGATTTTGGTCTCGGCTTGAAGCATGAAATTTTACATGTTAAATTGTTGTATTTTACGTGTATGAATATTTTAAAAACGTAATGTTCATATGATTTCAAAGTTTCTGAATTGAATGATAATTCTTCACTGAAAGAAACCTTGAAAATGCACCTAAATATCTCTCCAAAAACTACTCGAAATGTCTTGATGTTTAACGTGAAAAACGGTGAGAAAATGGACTGCAAAAAGGTGATCAAATTTCCGAAAGTAACCATGTAAACTCACCTAAAGATGCATTATATGCTACATGAAATTTATCCTAAATCTAACATTTGAAAGTTCAGAAAATGGACTGCAAAAAGGGTGAACAAATTTCCAGCATTCTGAAAATTGGTTTCGACAGCATACTGTTAAAAATTTTAGTTTTAATTTTTTTTTAAATGCATGAGGTTAGTGGGTATTGAAATCAAGACCTCACCATATACAAGTTATAAAAAATTAAAAAGTAAAATGTTGTACGGGGTATTCAAAATGGGGTAAGTCTCAAGTGAAAAGTTAGGAGAAAAAAAGGAAAGAAAAATAAAGTGAGGCGTGTGGGGTACGAACCCACCTCTTGGATGGTTGAAGGAGAGAGGAGAAAAATTAAATAAAGAAATAATAAAATTAGGTATGTGGTAATCGAACCCACAACCTCTCGGCTGAATGAAGAGAATTAAAAAGAAAAATAGAATGTGGTTGTGGGGGTTCGAACCCACACCCTCTTAGTCTAAAGAAAGGAATCAAGTAAAGACAGAAAAAGAAAAGAATATGGGCGTGGGTATTCGATCATGGGTCCCCACCGGCAAAAATATTTAAGATAAAAATCAAGAAAAGAAAGAAAGGAAGTATAGTTATTGGGGAATGGATCTTAGGTTCCCTAGCCAATAAGTTTATGACAATGAAAATCATAAAGATAATTAATTAAGTGTTATACAAGGGATTTGTAATAAGGTTCCCTTGCCCAATTCCATATTGATGAATAAGTCTTGCGTGAATAAATAATGAATGAATGCTTCCCATAGGAATCGAACTCGAGACCTTGGCAAACTTACAAGATGCATAAGTCTTGTACCACATAATCTTGGGTGAGTATGAGTTACTTAGACGAATTATGAATGAAGCCTTATGGCTTGTACGTATGGGTCCATAAGTCCAGCGTACGTTTAAAAGTAAGCAAACCTGAGATGTATGTGATTAAATGATGTGAACCTCGGTGGGTTAAGTAAGAGTGTGAAACATACTAAAAGGTCAAGTGCATTGGCATATGATGAAATCAACATTCACGTAATGGGGGTGTAGAATGACGTATAGTGCAATCTCAAGCATACTCCAAAAGTAAGTGTTAAGAATGAATTCATAGTTAATATGTAAATAAAAGAGTGACTACATGACTATAGGCTAGTGCAAGTGAGACAAGCTGCATCTACGTCTATAAATCAATGTCACTAAAGAAAAAAGTGACTACATGACTATAGAGAGTATATTTATACTAAATGATATATAAGTAAAGAAAGAGTGTCTACATGAGGATAGGCTAGTACAAGTGAGACAAGGTGTATCTACGCCTAGAATCAATGTCCATCAATGTGAACTCCAAGAAAACATATGTATATTATACGATGAACAAATAATTCAAGGTGAGTAAAGATGAAACGAATAGATTTTAAGAAAGAATAGGGTGGCACCTTAATATGATGCTAGTGCAAGTGAGACAATATGTACTTACGCCTATATAAGTCACCAAAGGTACTCACCTAAGAGAGTGTTGAATATTAAGACACACATCTCAATCACACTCTACATGTAAGTGTAAGGACTATTCACACTTAATACGAACTGACGAGAAGAGAAATCATCTAATGAGATATGATGTCTCATGTTAGAATCGAGCTTCTATCATGTATGAGATGAATGTATTGAAACTTTATACTAAACACGGATAGGTTAGCTATGAGTTGTGATTCCTTCTTTCGGGAATGCAGAGGTTCGTGTAATTCTCATGAGATAAGACTGTCCATCTAGACGGGTATGGGTCTCCCTAAATCTCCTAGTCTTTGAACTATGCTTCCAAATAGGAACTAGCCAATGGTTTTGACCTAAGCAACCTAGGTATGTTCTTGGTTTCATCTTGGCCAGTGACTCCAACTCTTTTCGTTGTGGTGAATACACCAGATTTCATGATACTCACATGATCTATGTCGGTTAAAGTTGAAGTTCTTCAAAGTATGAAATATAATGAAATGAATGATATCAAATGTGTTTGGATAGGATAATCAAGAGGTGAACTACACTCAAGTAATGACACTAGGTCAGTCTTGGTCATTGCACAGTAAACCCGATGAAAGTCTTAAACTACATCCTAGGTATAACTGGTGTTTACACTAGCCTATGAATGAATGGAAGTAAAGTACGTAAGAATGAATGAAACAAACTCCGTGATTGCTAAACTAGACTCCGTAATTGAGGTCCCATATGTTGAGACCTCATTTTGGGAAGTCTTAATGTCAAGTCCATTATTTCAAGGTCTCATGTAGTATGAATGAATGATATGATATGTGTTATATGATATCTGCAATATGTTATATGCTGTATGCAATATGTTATGTGTTGTATGCAAAATGATATGTATGATGATGCATGTTACTCTCATAGCATGAATTTTCTAATCCGATTTGGAAAGTCCACTGACTTGACTTTCCATAACTCATATCGTTAGGAGAGAGCTCTTCTTAATGATGCATGTCCTTGGTGTGTTCTTGCATATGCCCATATTTAGTACAAGTGTGTACCAATCCCGTACAACACTTTACTTTTAGGTGCAGGCACAGGTGGACGATAGAGTTTACGAGATGAGGTTGAAGCTATCCGAACATGGAGAATTCATCTGGACTTGGTAGGCCCTCAAGCTTTCGAGGAAGCTTGACCATTATATTCTATCTTAGATATAGGCTTGAGCTAGTGGAGTATGTTCCACTAGCGTTTCTTTCTCATTTATTTTCAAACATTTTATCGTGCCATTCGGGAAACTTTATATTTTATACAAACTTCATTTAGTTGAGTATCTTGGTATTAGATGGTTTTTGTGAACGTTTATGAACTGATGTAGATATATCTTCTATGAGTATAATGTATCCTACTATGAAGTCTATGTATACTTCAAGTAACTAAAATTTACAAATTTTCCGCTAAAATTAACCTAGATGATGTAAGGATAACGTAGGTAGGCTTGTTTGCGACCTCTGAGAGGTCAACGACGCCGATTTGTGCTAGGGTCTAGACTCAGGTCGTGACAAGACAGATCATCGACGAAATGACGGACCGTCAACTGCTGTCAGTCCACACCTAGAATCATTTTCAAATTTTAGATGAAATCCTCTCTGAATCAATCGATGGACAAACAGCACGGTTCATCGATGATTTTACGGTTCGTCGATGCCTTCTGTTGCTCCATTCTTAAGATTTTTCCAACTTCAGGTACAAGGACTATAGCTGATCTCATCGACGGTTGAACTGGATAGGCAGTCGAACAAACCTCTCCGTAGCCCTACACTTCGTCAGATTTCCCCAAGTTTTCTCCAATTTCATGAACTTCATTAGACGGCCACAATCTATGGACCTTCAATGGAACGATGGACTGTCGATGGCCTCCGTGGGTCGTTTATGCACTTTATTTCAGCTACCTTCTGTGTTTTAGTCCTGGACATCTTTCATGCAAAACAAACATAAAGACATGTCAAAAACTACAACAAAAAGGTTCTAGACACACAAAACTCTTAAGGAAAAAGTATTGAAAAGACCGTGAAAACATGGTACATCAACACCCTCAACTTAAATTTGTTGTTTGTCCTCAAGTGACCCAGTATGGCTCAACGCACCACTTTATACAAAAAAGTACTCTTTTAATCTTTCCCAATCGCATGGCTTTAAATCCTGACTTTTTCTATTCTTTAAATCCCGACTTTTTTTCCTCATTAAACTCTTTTCATACCCAATTTAGGGTCATCACTCATCATAGACACCCTCAACTTATGGTTTTGCCATGAATGGAGGTACACATTACCCAATGTTGGGTAAGGGTATAGACAAGGTCAGTTTCTGTATTATACTCTCTCAACATAGGCTTTTGGCTTAAGACGAGGTGCACATGTCCAAGGATGATCCCGGGCCAACAAATTAAACCAAGGGAAGGTGAGTTGGTGAAAAAAAGAAAATTATGTTAGAGGATCAACTTATTTGGATCAAAAAGGGATAAAATTTCATTTGGTTCACTTCATTTTAGGCTAGATGTATTCATATATTCCAACAAGGGCCTATGATCCTTTCTTAGTAATCTAAGACAGATTCCTTTTTGTCGGACTAACCGAGCAAGTACTATCTTGGTACCTAGAGTTGAAATAAACCTAAACTCCTTATACTCTCTTGACACTTCATTGCTCTATCAAAATATCAGTTTTTCCTAGTTTAGGTGTTAGTTTGGGGGTCATGCATTGGGTGCATGTCTATGTCATTATTAGAGCCAACAGATTCAACTTATTTTCACCTATTCAAGCAAGAATTTTCTTTGGGACATGATATAATTCATACTTAGCCATCATGCTGCATTTTTTTTTCTTTTATACTTTGTACAAGTTACGACATGTCGGTTCAACAGTAAAGTAATCAGTCTCTTGGGTCAAAAGAATACATGCAAGAAAACCCTGAAGAGAGGATCGTGAGTTGGGATACTCAGACTTCAGCCTAACACTCACTTTCCATGTACCACACCCCAAAAAAATTAGCATGCAATGTCCCCACTAAATAAATATAAATAAAGAGTGGTAGGTGAAGCAAAGCTGCGCCGCATAGCACCGACGATCAACAAGTAGGTGGGTCTAGTTTCTTACAACCCGCAACATCAGAAGTAGGGCCACCCTTAGTGGTACCCACATCAACCTTGGAACCATCAATGGTGATCCTCTCACAATAATCTGGTCTGGAAGTAGATACCCCAACAGCTATCTCCCGAGCCCTCATCAAACGGGTATCCTCATCAATCAAAGAGGCTCACCTTGCAGCCTTAAGGTTCGTACACTCCTTATTTATCAAATGGTCATCCTCTCCCTCAGTAATGCAACTAGAATGGTGCTTCTTAGAATGACTACGTAGCTCAGGTAGGGGCTCAGTAGGGGCTATGAATAGTCCAACAAGCATAGTGTCCTCGCTATCTCAAAGGGTGTTGTCTCGGGCCCTGTCCCCCTCATCTCCAGATAGTTGTCCACATCCTCCTGAAGTTTAGTCAAGTCAATGGTGAGGTTTGGGCGGGCATGAACACGAAACTTAAATGCATCAAGGCGCTTGTGAACCGCCTGAATCTTCTGCTCCATCTACTAGGCCACTATCTTCTCCATTCGGTCCTCAACCTCGGTGATGGACTTATGCATCCAAGGTTGTATGTGCTGCAGCAGGGTGGCCATCTGGGCCTCTAACTTCTGGACCCTCGCTAATGGGACTAGTGTTGTCAATGGTGGAGTAGACCGGGAGGAACTGGAGCTCTGCTATTAGCATGGGAGGACTTACCCAGGGTGGTGTCAGCAGGATCTGAAGTTAGAAGATCAGCTCCTTCGTCTAAATCTACTGTGTCCGCCAAGTTCTCATTCAACGGATGCAACTCAACTCTGGTCCCTCTTTGCGGTGCCGCTACGTTGGACTCATCCTTGATGAGACTAATATAAATTGTTCCACTCGGAATGCGGAGTGTATCAGAGGGACAAATGGGTATTCCAGCATCCCTTCATTGATGGAATTCAGACACGTGAATGGGTAAGTAGTGGAGGACTTGAAATCCCTCTCATGTATCACCGTGCTCAACAGCTTCGCGAAGTCGACCTCCAAACCTGCCACCAAGGCTGCTACTAGTACCACTCTATCCCAAGTAAGAATATCATTTTCTGTTGTCGGAGATAGGTGGTGTCAAACTAACAGCTAGAAGAACTTGGTTGTGAAAGTGAGGTCGGACTTTAGATCAGCCCTCTTGGGTCCAACACCCAATTTGCCCCTCACCGTTGATGGATAAATGCAACACCTCTTACCCGCCTCCCTTTGCTCCATGATCCTCTGAAAATGGCCACTTACAATCTCTCACAGGTAGTCAAACTCCGAAGTCACGGGGGCTCGAGTAATATCAGTGATGGTGTCATACATGAAACGATGGATGGTGATAAGAGAAATATCCACTTGGTAGCCATAGACTATAAATGTAGTGAGCGAGTCTTATTTGGAGGGTCTCGCCTGCCTATTCAAAGAACCTCTAAAAGTCGCCATTTAAGAGGCGTAGAACTCTTATCGCTATACTTCCCACACTCCTCGCCATACACTCGAGCCTGTGGCGGGTGAGCAATGACTGCATATCAGGGATTGTGTGAAGACTCACCATAAGAACTCTACGCTTGACCATCACAAACCGGGTCATCACTCCCTTGTCATTTAGAACCTTGTCATCCCTCTAGACCTGATAATGACCATCTACGCACCATCGATTTTGGTCCTCCTCAATCGGTGCAGGAACATCTTCCTAAGGTGTTGGGGCAGACTCTTAACTAGTAGTCTCATCAGTTCAGGCATAGTAGAAAGGTTCTTCTGTTTGATTTTCTCCTTGTGATATGGAACCATAGGCAGTGGACTCATTCGGCCCCGAAGAGTGGGCAGACCCTGATCCTGATGCATTTGCGGAGCCAGATGCTCTTTTAGAACCTGAGGCACACCCACGCGGTGTGCCGGTCAGTGTGCACTCCTCATAAGACTGGGAGAATGTGACTACTCTGGAAACCAGCTTCTAGGGGGTACCCCGAGAGGATCGTGCAGCTGGTGTGGGGGTGTTGATGCCTCGAGGGACATACTTGAGATCCCTCTGATCATCGAAAGTGCCTATCATTTGATGGGATGATGCCACAAACTTGGATATGCCACTAGAATAAACGATGTTTGGTTTGGGGGCCATATGTACCTCAAAAGAAGTTGTTAGTCTCATTGCACTCATACTACACACTCTAAACAATCAAAAGAAAGTAAATAAAAAAACACATCCCAAATAAGACCTGCACTACTGGTTGACGGGCGCAATTGATGGGCCGTCGATGACTTAATGGACCGTCGATAAGATCTGTCATTAGAAACTTAGAATCTATTCATCTTATTTAATTCTTCAAACCTCTTAATTCGAGATGACGGACATGCAGAACGGCTTGTCGATTAATCGACGAATCGTAGTCCACTTCCATCATCTAACACTTAGAACAATTATTAAAATCTATCACAACAAGGTCTCTAAATGAAATGACGGACATGCGAAGTGGCCAGTTGATCAATCAATGGACCGTAGTCCACTTGCATCATCTCAGATTTAAACATATTTAAGGGTGGGTCGATCGACAGACCCCATCGACAGCTCGTCGATCTAGCAACGGTCCGTCGTGGGGTCTTGTGTTGTTGGCCAGACACAGTTTTCAAGCCTTGTTTCCAATTCCCCATTTTGACACCTTTGAATACCCACAAAAGTTTATCCAGCACAAAACAACAATTAAAAGACATTTTCTTTATCCTTAGGATTTCGATGTCACAAGATTTATGCTTTAATTTATTGATGCTACAACCCTTAGTCGGAAAGCCTATCATTACTATCATAAAATCATTTTAAACAGATTAAACCACAACCAATTAACTCCCTATCATTCTAAGGGATATTTTGTACTAGTTTCAACAAGCAAAAGCAACCAATTATTGTCCCTAAGTCAAGACCCACTTTCTAAATTTCGTTTCCAACAATGTATGAATGAGATTCATAAAGCAAAGGGAATCAAAATGCCTGATAATCACAGTGAAATGATTGGGAGGGGGATCCTTTCAAGACCCTACGTTCCTGACTTGAACACTGACCAGACAAACCAATGGGGACGATGGGGAATTTGGACAAGAATAGGTTTTTGGGAATTTTGAGAATTTGAAGGTTTGAAGGAATCTAGATATTATGGAAGGAAGAGATGTTATGTTTTGTGAAAAAGGAAGGAAATAAGGGCAGAGAAACGGTTGGGAATGAATTTGAAAAGATTTTGGAGGTTAATGAATGGTTTTAACTATTAATATTACCGGTCGGGTCAGGTCAGGTCATTGGAAATTTGGACCGACGACACCCCATCGACGGATTGAAAAAAGACTTAGAAAAATTTTCGAGTCATACTTGAGATCTACGGGCACCATCGATTATCTGTTGCTTGGATGACGGACCATCTATAGGGTCCGTAGATCAGTGCACCAGACCATTTTCTCAGCAGAATTTTGGTTTTAGTCCCTGCACATGTAACACATATTAAGCTGTTCTTTTTAGGTTTTTCTAGACTCTTTTGTGACATGGTCCCTAAAATAATCTCTAGCCAATACTAATAATATAAAAAATAAAACATGAGGATGATCAAAACAAAATGAAACAAAAAAATGTGACTATTACTACAAAGAAAATAGAAATCTTATGTTAGCTAGAGGATACACCTTGGGTTTCCTTCCAAGAAGCGCTTTATTTAATGTTGTGGCACGACGCAAGATCCTTTATTACTCAGACTTCATCAAGGTGATATGCCTCAACCACTTCATGGACACTCTCTGCATGCCCTAGGTATATTTTTATCCTTTGCCCGTTGACCGTGAACTTTGCACCCTCCTTATTCTCCAACTCAATCGCTCCATGTGCAAAAACTTTGGTGATAAGTAATGGCCTCGTCCACTTTGATTTGATTTTTCCTGGAAGCGTAGCATAGAGTGGATTAGAAGTACCAAGTCCCCAACCGCAAATTCTCACTTTTCAATCTTTTTGTTGTGGTACTTCTTCATCTTCTCTTTGTAGATGGATGAACTTTCATACACTTTTAGTTGAAACTCATCAACCTCATTTAACCCATTAAGCCTCTATTCCACCGCTTCATTCCAATCTATCTTCAGTTTCTTCATTGCCCACATAGCTTTGTGCTCTAACTACACTGGAAAGTGACAAGCCTTCCCATACACAAGTTGGTATGGAGACATACCTATGGGAGTCTTTTATGCAGTCTGGTAAGCCCAAAGAGATTCATTAAGCCTCCTTGACCAATCCGTTCTATTAACATTAACCACTTTCAGTACAATTTGCTTTATTTATCCATTTGACACCTCTACTTGTCCACTCGTCTGGGGAATATAAGGAGTGGACATATTATGGAGAAACCCATATTTCTTTAACAGCCCTTTGAAAAACTTATTGGAAAAGTGAGACCACTATCACTAATAATGGCTCTACGTGTGCCAAATCTGGAGAAGATGTTCTTGTTAAAGAATGTGGTGACACTCTTCCCTTCATTGTTAAAAAGCCCTATAGATTCCACTCATTTTGATATGTAGTCCACCGCTACGAGTATATACTTCATCCAATGAGAACTTACAAATGGCCCCATAAAATCAATGCCCCAAACATCAAATAACTCAATCACAAAAATAGGATTTAGAGGGAGCTCATGCCTCTTCGAAATTCTTCCATCTCTTTGGCACCTATAATATGACTTGGCAAACTCGTGAGTATCTTGGTGAACGATTGGCCAATAGTACCATATTGCAAAATCTTGTGGGCAGTCCGAATACCACTATGGTTCCCACCCACAGGCGAGGAGTGACATGACTCCAAAACACTTAACATCTCATCTTCTGGCACATAACGGCGAATAAGCCCATCAGCACAACTCTGGTATAAGTAACGCTCATCCTAAAAGAACTTTATTACATCATGCATAAACTTCTTCCTATGATGGAAGGACAAGTCCAATGGGACTATATCACTAGAAGAATAATTCACAAAAACGTCGAACCATGGAATCAAATCATGAGAAGCGGACAATACATGCTCATCAAGGAAGGTATCATCAGTATCAGCCTTTTCACCCAATTCTCTCATAGCTTCACCCTATAACCTAGACAAGTGATTGAAAAATTCTTTTTGAGTCCCTTTTATATCTTTAACCTCAAAATAAAACTCTTACAACAATAGAACCCATCTAATCAATCGTGGCTTCGCATCCTTCTTTGCCATCAAGTACCTCAAAATAGAGTGGTCAGTATGCACTATCGATTTGTCAAGTATAAAAGGTTGTATCAAGTAAAAAACCCAACTATTAGGTTGGGGTCGATCCCCTGAGGAAAATGGTTTAGACAGAACTTTAATGGAAGATTATTGTTATTTAGTCAAGTTCTTTCCAAAAGCAAGTAATTAAAGGGGGGTTTGTAACACAAATCTTCGTTAATAATTTTTTTTTTAAAAAAAGTAAATAAAAGCAAAGACTTAGTTTTTATTAAGTGAAGAGAGAAACTAGGGTGTAAGTATTCCCCTTAGGATCATAATTCTATATTCCTAGATAAAACAATTCTTCCCTAGTGATTTGCGTGCAAAGTGATAAGTTAGGTATCTCTAAATCCTTGGTTAGAGAATTTCAGCCGACACCTTGGTCTGGCTACATGTGTGTACACTACTAAACCTTACCTTTACCTCATATTAAGCATCATAATCAATGTTTGGCTTAGTCGTTTCTTCGCACCAATCGACACTAGCATATTTGGTAATTCAACTAAATCTATGTTGATAATTCTTTTCTTAGTAACTACTGCTTGGTCCGACAAGTAGCAACAAGGAAAGTTCTAACATTAACCACCGTGAAAAAGACTTCTAAACAAAAGAATTATCAATACATGAAAGTTCCTATTTGAGAATTTTTATTTAGCTAGATTTACCTTGTTAATCTCCCATGGTTTCCACAACCCTAGTTGTTGATTTAGTTATCCATGCTAATAACAACACAAATCATAGTTGTTAAGAATGAAATCATGAACTTACTTTGACAATTAGAAAAAATCCAGCAAATCAACTTGAATTAGCAAGAAAACCTTGAAAAACAAATCCTGAAATTGAATTTATGCTCAAGTTTGCAAACTCAATGTCAAAACACAAACTAAATAAAAAGTAAAAATGTCTAATCCTAAAAATGAAGTTTTAAACCCTATTTATAGAAAGAATTGTCCTAAATTAAAAGGAATTAAATAAGAAAAGTTGTCCAAAAGTGTGGCTTTAATAGACGACCCTCACAGACAGACCGTCGATGAAACGAGAGACTCTCGACTGCCTTCGTCAATCCAGAATAAGAATCATTTTTCATCCTTTATGAAATCCTTTCTCAATCAATCGATGAACCAACAGTACTGTCCGTTGATGATTTTACGGTTTGTTGATGCCTTCTATTACTCCATCCTTATATTTTTTCCAACTTTGGGTACTAGGACTATCTTTGATGTCGTCGATGGTTGAACATGATGGTCCGCCGATCAGTTGATGGACCATCGATCATCTCTATATCACCACACTTGGTTATATTTCCTCTAGTTTTCTTCAATTTCCTAAACTTCAATCGGCAGCCACCATCTACGGACCGCCGATGGCCTTCGTGGGTCACTTCTTCACTTTATTTCAGCTGCCTTCTGCATTTTATTCCTGGAAAACTTTCCTGCAAAACAAACATAAATACATTTTAAAAAATACTACAAAAAGTCTCTAGACACACACAACTCTCAAGGAAAAAGCATTGAAAACATCGTGAAACCACGATACATCAACTCACTTAATGGGATTGTAGGTAACCAACTCCTGTCAAACTTTCCCACCTTTCTATTGCCTCCATCAACTGAAATTTCATGCATTACTAAAGGAAACCATCTACCTATTAATCATTATAAAGCCTCATATCTTTCTTTCTCTATATGTATAGCCATAGATGTAATAAGATTTCCCCAACTAACTTAATAAGAAACATCAAACCTCTCCTATCTATCATCACATATATACTAACAACAACATCACTCTCAAAACTAAGAAGAATCACTTAATAATCTTATGGTAAAAGATCATAAGCACAATTCATTTGAGAAATATTATAAATGAATATGCATGACATACTATTTTGTTGTAATCCATAACATTATGAAATAAGATTCAGATCAATGAGCTAAAAGCCTTGACCCTTATTCTAAGAACTTGGCATAGATGTGAATATGCTTGAAATGTATGGGCATATATTGTGGATCGAATTCTAGTGTTAGAAACATAAACAAGATGTAGTAATTACTTAACTTTGAGGAATACGCTAGAGTATGAAATGAATGATATAACATTACAACTCTTATGAACTCGTCACTATCAGATTATTAATACTTGACTAAGTTTCTCATCCTATGATATCTCCCTTAGGTCTAAACCTGCTACTTTGAAGCTATGCATCTATTACATTATTTCTAAACTAGTCTATATTTGATTATTCTAATACTATTGGAAATGCTAATCTCATGTCTAGTAAACTCTCATGCAAGTTTTTAAATTCCTTGTAAGACTTCTTTCTAAGCTGCTTATCTTAACCTATTTCTATTGATATACAAGTCTTTCCATAATTGTTACCATATTAACTTATAAATCCTGTAAATCTAATAGTTTGACTTCGCCTTCTTATCACACTAGTACCATCCTTCCTAGTTCATATATACCTAATTGGATGAAACTTGAACTTTTTTTAAGAGGCTCATCTTTGACTATATATGATCTCTCCGACCAAACTCTTATTAGTAATAAATAATTCTTACATCAGCCTATTTCATATGGATAACTCTCATATACTATAAAGGCACATACAGAATATCAAAATTGAATTAAAACCTAGTCTGGCTATGTACGGTACACTTCTTAATGCTCTTTATAATATAATGATGAAACCATCTTTTAATTCTGTTGAATAAGGGTAATAATACCACACTTGTAAAATTCACATTTATCGAAAAGTAACACCTTGATTTCTCACCTGCTCTATGTGAAATCTACGAGTTCAAATCTCAAAGCTAACATCATTGCCCTTGTGTTGCCATCATTTTTTGTATCATGACAGTCGCCTCATATTCAAGCTTGGTCTCTATTACTAAACATCAAAGCAACCATATCTCATATATTATACTTACTCACAACTAGTAGACAAAGTCAATCAAAAGAACATAACATTCCTAAAACCTTATGAGTAGATTGTTTTTCACAACCTATCTAATTACAACTTATCAACATATTCTCCTTCACAACCTACATAATATTGACCTACTCGTTATACATCATTTTGTAATTGGTTTTATAACCATCTGAATATCAAGGGAACTCCTTCAAAAAATCTTAAGCCTAACTTTGATATATTACCTCATGAATACTCCGGTCAGCTATTCAACACTTCTATTTGATCTTCAGTAACACAATGAAACATCAATACAACCTCTATTATTTTTAACATATACTCTAATTCATCCTAACCAACAACAACTCCTCTAACTTCTATCATGAAATCCACAAAATATTACTAGTCCTTAGACAACACATAAGGGCAAAACTCCTCATTAATGATTTACTATGTACATGGGCACAAAATTAACAACTCTACTCAATACCTATCCCCATCTCTTAAGTTACTACACTTCCAAATGCATAGTTTTACGTATGGGCACTTCTATAATAATTGTCTAATAATCCAAATAACACTATCTATCAGGCAACATTACTATTCAACTTCTTTAAAAAAATATTTTTTTCTTAAAGAGTATAACCTAAAACATGTTTTGGGGAAAAGAATCTAAGAGCACATCTGTTTTGGCTCGAACTCATGATTCATAAGAACAACAGTGCATTCTTTCAAAACAATACACTTAATGAACAATAATAGGCTTCTTTCAAGCCCCTCTACAATATCTTAACCTTTAGGAGAGTTTATTTGAGAGTAACTATTCAATATATTTATAGTGAATAGCCACGAGTATGCGATTTGCTAGCCACGAGTATGGGAGGTAGGAGCATCTGATCCTACATTAGTGAAATAAGCATTAACCATGTAAGTCAATAGTGATGAACATGTTTCAGCAATGAGAATGTACTCATACTATTTTGTAGTTGTTTCTCTATCATGCTTATAGAAGTCTCCTACTTTTACAACAGTACAACTATAAGAACGTACTATGCCTTCCTTCTTAATTTTCCCCATTTTCTTTCTTGTCACCTCTTCTATGACAATATCTTCTGCATTTCCTTGAATTAAATCACAATTTATAAGCCATGAAAGTATTGTTGCTCTACTATTTTTGGGCTATTTATTTTCCTTTTTCTACTTTTTCCTACTTCTTTAATCCAAGCCCACATATTTATCTTCTTATTTGAAACAAATGCATCTTTATTATCCTCTAACAAAAATGGTTCATCTTTACAATGTTGATCTTTCTCCGAATGTTGATTTCATTTCCTGCTTCTCGCCATTGAAGAATTATCAAGAGTTGTCATCTTCAGTGAGATAGCCTCTTATAGAGTTAGTCTAAGACTCTTCTTTAGTCTTTTTTCAGGTAATTTTGCACTATATTGCAAGTCAGAATCTTCATATAACACGAGTGACTTTCAATCTGGTGGAAATTTACCTTAGAAAAAGGCTAAAAGAAGAGTTTTTAGGTAACACCATTAGAGGGTATCTCATAGAAGATGGCACAACTCTTAATAGTTCTTCAGTAGGGAGAAGTAGAAATGAAATCGCCATTCAAAGAAACAACAACATGCTAAAGATGAACCATTTTAATCATAGCATAATTAAGATTCTTCTATTTCACATAAAAAGAGAAATATCGTGGCGGAAGGAAAACAACAGGAAAAAGTTCAAAAAGAAAATTAAATGGCCAAAAACTAAGTAGAGGATCGATACATTCATGGCTTAAAGATTGTTTATAGAAGAGGAGATAAGAAATAAAATAGGGAAAATTAAGAAGTAAGGCATACTATGTTATTATAGTTGTGCTATTTTTACAGTTTGAGACTTCTATAAGCATGCTGGAGGAACAACTTGAAAATATTATGAGTACATTCTCATGGATGAAACATGTTCTTAACTCTTGTCTTCCATGGTTAAAGATTATTTAACTAATGTCGGGTCGGATGCTCCTCTCCATACTCGTGGCTAGTAAATTCCATTGACTTCTAAGATTAGTCAGTCCTCATTTTCCATGGACCGATATACCTTTATTTCTTTATGTAATTTCCATTTTTAGAATATGTATGTGATGTATGGTTTACGTCCCAATTACTTTCTTTATGATGTATTAGATGTCTTATTGATACTTGTGTTAGACTTCCTCTTTATAAAACTCTTTTGATATAGTAAATACTAATATTTTAACTATGTATCTCTATTATTTCTTATGATGTATGTTAAGTGGATTGTGTAGGGTCTCTCGAGGATTTATAAAACATGTTACACCTAGGGTATAATTTGGATCATTAATACACTATAAGATAAATAATGAATTTTCATATAATTAGTGTCGAATAATGGTATTATGACGGTTAAATATTATCAATTATTTAAATTCATTTTTATGATGAAAAAAGGTTCAAGAACATTCATATAACATTACTTTTTATGTTTTTGAATGATTTCTAAAATTTTCAAGTATGAACAAATAGTTTGTCTATTGGATTGAGAGTTTAGAATTCTCCTATGTGAATGTTAAGTGTAAGATGCTTCAAGGATAAATTCTCTACGAACTCATGAAATTAGGAGGTTTTCAAGACTATGACAAAACTCTAACTTGAAAACCATAACTGGTAAAAGGTTAGTTGTATGATTTGTATTGTCTAGGTATGCAACACAGTTTTATCGTTCAAATATACCACATATACCGATGGATCAAGTGCATCAGGTTTACGTTCACTATGGAAAGTTCAGAGGGAAACCTACTTATCAATATACAATTAATCTTTGTTGGTATCACACATTTGTGCATATTCCTTTTTCTTATAGTCATTTCTCATTCATGTTGGGGATTGCTTCATTTTAAAAATTCTGAATGGGAATTGATGTTTATTTTTAAAGATCGTGATTTTTGTCATAGGAAACAATAAGCACTTATTCATACTATTCTTGTAACGACCTGTTTAGTCGTTTTGAGCAGCAGAATTCAATTCTGGAAAAACTGGCAGAAGCGACGGACCCCACGACGGACCGTCATGCACAAGACGGACCGTCGCAGGGTCTCGTTTCAAAACACTTAGAAAATCTGAAATTGGGTACTGAAAATCGACTCTCTGAGCTTCGTAACGAAATGGCAGGATGGACCGTCACAGGTGTGACGGACCGTCACAGACCCTTCAGAGAAATTGAGTCTCTGAAGTCTGTGACGGAGCAGCAGGATGGACCGTCGCAGGCGCGACGGGCCGTCACAAACTGCGTTATCCCAATCTGGGTAGGATTTCTTTATACGTTTTAAGGGACGTTTTGGACTATTCCTACTTTAATTATAAAGTTAGAGGGTTAATGTTAATAAGTCTAATTACTTGGGGGTTAAAAGAGGTAACCTTAAGTTAATTAGTGGGTTATTATTGCCATCTTTATTCTTAATTATATACTAATTAGGGTAAAAGAAAGAGGGTTTGAATAAACAAAATAGAAAGAACAAAGAGAGGGAAGGAGAATCGATAGAGAGAGACGAATGAAGAGGAAAAACACAAGGCTTTGGGAAATTCTTGCTTGATCACTAGTCTTCGGTGGAGGTAGGTTGTGGTTTTTATACTATTCGTAGAAAACTCTTAATAGCGAATGATATGTATGGGTAGTATTGTAAACCCTTCTATATGTTTAATTATATGCTTGCATGAATGTGATTATGTAATTGTGATAAAATAAGCATGATGAAGCTATTGAATCCTAAATCTTGAAAAAGAAACCCTAATCTACTTTGTTAATGATGATGCCTTGATATAAAAGAAGGATTGATGAACGAAAGTAGTGAGATTAGGGGATCGGGTGCCACGTTCCGGTACCAGGATAGTATATGAGGATCGGAGTGTCACGTTCCGACACCAGGATAGTATATGGATCGGGTGCCACGTTCCGGTACCAGGATAGTATAGGAGGATCGGAGTGTCACGTTCCGACACCAGGATAGTATATGGATCGCGTGCCACGTTTCGGTACCAGGATAGAATATGGATCGGGTGTCACGTTCTGACACCAGGATAGAATGAGGATCGGAGTGTCACGTTCCGACACCAGGATAGTATATGAGGAACGGAGTGTCACGTACCGACACGAGAGAAATAAAGATAAATAATCTTGAAAGATGCTAATATACTCAATCTAATGAACCTAATTCCCAAATGAGTATGATGAGGAGGCGTGAGTCCTCATTGATGAGCTTGGTGTTGTAGCCAAGGGTTATGGTAATTGTAAATGATGCATGCTAAGGATATTACTTGATTTTATGATATTGCTTAATATATACTATTTTCTATTTTGAGTTGGCCGATGATACCTACTCAGTACTTGTGTTTGTACTGACCCCCTACTTTTATGTTTTCTTCTTGTTTACTTGTGGAGTGCAGCAAACGTACCGTCATCTTCAACTCAATCGCAATTCTAGCCAGTCTTCATCACATCGGATCTTCAGGGTGAGCTAATGCTTCTAGCTTGGACTGGATCTTCTTCCTCATGTCTTCATGCCTTGAAGTTCCGGCATGGACTAGCTTTTACTTGTTTTAGCTTTTAGAATACTCTTAGTTTAGTAATTGATCATAGATGTTCTTGTGATTATGACTTCCAGATTTTGGGGAATAATAGATGTTGAATTTTAGAAGTTAATGAATTGGTTTTATTTAATGAGTTTGAGTCTTCCGCATTATTTACTGTTGATGTTATATTGAAATGTTAGAGTTTACATTTGTTGGTTCGCTCACATACGAGGGTAAGTGTGGGTGCCAGTCACGATCCGGATTTGGGTCGTGACAAACTTGGTATCAGAGCATTAGGTTGGTTGGTCTCATCACACAAGAACGAGTATAGTAAAGTCTTAAGGAACGGTAGGGGGACGCCTTTACTTTTCTTTGAGAGGCTATAAGACTTTAGGAAAATTCCATTCTTTCATTCTTTCTTTCGTGATATTACTTGGATCCAATTGGTATCTAGGTGATACAAATTGGTATCTGACCTTCTTCACTCTATTTCGCAGATGGTTAGAACTAGAGCAACAACCGCGCCAACATCAACATTGGCAAGGCAAGAGGCGTCCGAGCCATCCATTGGGGCTGT
Source organism: Solanum lycopersicum (assembly GCF_036512215.1). Taxonomy (NCBI): domain Eukaryota; kingdom Viridiplantae; phylum Streptophyta; class Magnoliopsida; order Solanales; family Solanaceae; genus Solanum; species Solanum lycopersicum. The sequence goes on along the minus strand of NC_090810.1, from coordinate 50,308,821 downwards.
AGCTCGAGGAAGAGCAGCGGCAAGAGGCCGGGGTAGAGTTCGTGGGAGGACGTCCTCTAGGGGAAGAGGACGAGCACCTAGCCCATCTGATACTAGGGCAGTGACTCCTCCATCGACTGAGGAGGTAATAAGAGAAGGGGAGGATGGGGAAAATGAACAAGTGCAGAATGAGGGATTGCCACCCCAGCCTACCCCAAAGATGATAAATCAAGTGCTCGCTTATCTTAGTGGGTTGTCTGATCACGGTCAGGCACCTCCAGTGTTTTCTGCACCAACACCTCCGGTTTCAGAGGTACAACATGCAGCCACTATGGCTCCTCGTATGGATGCCTCATTGGACATAGGCACGTTTCCACGTCTGACTACTGGGCCTATAATGACAAATGATCAGCATGAACTTTTCAGTAAGTTCTTGAAATTGAAACCTCCAGTCTTCAAGGGTGCTGAATCTGAGGATGCTTACGATTTTCTGGTGGACTGTCATGAGCTACTACACAAGATGGGTATAGTAGAACGGTTTGGTATTGAGTTCGTGAGTTATCAGTTTCAAGGGAACGCCAAAATGTGGTGACGGTCACATGTTTAGTGTCAACCAACAGAGGCACCACCTATGACTTAGGCCTCATTCTCTAGCTTGTTTATGGAGAAGTATATCCCCTGGACTTTGAGGGACAGGAAAAGGGATGAGTTCTTGAGCCTAGAGCAAGGTAGGATGTCGGTCAATGCATATGAGGCTAAGTTTCGTGCACTATCCAGATATGCCACTCGTTGAGGTCAGAGTTGCGGATTTTAGCCTTACAGGTAGCGGCTACGGCAAAATCCTTCCAAGAGGGGGTAGACTTCGTAATAGAGGTGGAAGGAGTGAAGCCAGATGACTTCACCACGACATCAACATCAAAAAGGTTTCGAAAGGGAAATGAATTTAATGGTTCTTACTCTAGAGGACAAGGTTCCGGAGGTTACTCAGTCCGACCAATTCAGTCTTACTACAGACTGTAGTTGGGGGTCCACCTCAGACCGGTCAACACTTCTTTGAGAGACCTATGCTTGAACCCATAGAGTTTTATGTATGTGGGGAGATCGGACACATTAAAAGGTATTGTCAAAAACAGAGTTACCGACCTCCAAATGTTAGAGGTAGAGGTGGTTATGGAAGAGGTTGTCATTCTGGAGGACGCGGTGGTCGAAGTAATGGTGGTCACCAAAAAGGTTGGGGTGATGGGCAAACTGGAGCCACTACATCACAACATGGTAGGGGCAATGGACAGACAAATGATAGGGCCCATTGTTACGCTTTCCCTGGGCGGTCTGAAGCGGAGGAATCTGATGCTGTCATCACAGGTAATCTTCTGGTTTGTGATTGCATGGCTTTTGTATTGTATGATCCTTGATCCACATTTTCTTATGTATCTTCCTCATTTGCTAATGGTCTAAATTTACATTGTGAATTACTTGATATGCCTATTCGTGTTTTTACTCTGGTGGATGAGTCTGTGGTAGTTGAAAAGGTATATAGGTCTTGTTTGGTGAGCTTTGTGGGGAGCAACACTTATGTATATTTGGTTATGTTAGAAATGGATGATTTTGATGTAATTCTGGGTATGACTTGGCTTTCTCCACAATTTGCAATCTTGGATTGTAATGCTAAAATGGTGACGTTAGCCAAGCCTGGGACAGATCCGTTAGTGTGGGAGGGTGACTACACTTCCAATCCGGTCTGTATCGTCTCCTTTCTTCGTGCTAAGAGAATGGTTTGTAAGGGTGGTTTAGCTTTCTTTGCACACCTCCGGGATGATACTATTCAAGTACCCTCGATTGAGTCGGTTTCGGTGGTCCGTGAGTTTCTGGATGTGTTCCCTGCAGATCTTCCTGGTATGCCGCCAGATAGGGATATTGACTTCTGTATTGATCTTGAACCGGGTACTCGCCCCATTTCTATACCCCTTATAGAATGGCTCCCGCGGAGTTAAGAGAGTTAAAAGCCCACCTTAAAGAGTTGTTGAGCAAGGGCTTCATTAGACCATGTGCATCGCCTTGGGGTGCTCCGATTTTGTTTGTAAAGAAGAAGGATGGGAGTTTTCGGATGTGCATAGTCTACCGGCAGTTGAACAAGGTAACCATAAAGAACAAGTATCCTCTTCCTCGCATTGATGACTTGTTCGATCAGTTACAAGGTGCTTGTGTCTTCTCTATGATTGACTTGAGATCCGGCTATCATCAATTGAAAATACGGGCAATGGATGTGCCAAAGACCGCTTTTAGAACCAGGTATGGGCATTACGAATTTTTAGTGATGTCTTTTGCTCTTACGAATGCCCCTGCTGCGTTCATGAGTTTGATGAACGGGATTTTTAAGCCATATTTGGATCTCTTTGTGATCGTATTTATTGATGACATACTGATATACTCTAAAAGTAAGGAGGAACATGAGGAGCATTTGAGAATGGTATTGGAAATGTTGAGGGAGAAAAAGCTTTATGCCAAGTTCTCTAAGTGTGAGTTTTGGCTAGATGCAGTGTCCTTCTTGGGGCACGTGGTTTCTAAGGATGGAGTGATGGTGGATCCTTCTACGATTGAGACAGTAAAGAATTGGGTAAGACCTACTAATGTGTCAGAAATACGGAGCTTTGTTGGGTTAGCTAGCTACTACCGCCGATTTATCAATGGATTCTCTTCTATTGCTTCCCAACTGACGAACTTGACTAAGAAAAATGTTCCATTTGTATGGTCGGATGAGTGTGAAGAAAACTTTCAGAAGCTCAAGACTTTGTTGACTACCGCACCCATTCTCACCTTGCCCGTAGAGGGTAAGGACTTCATTGTTTATTGTGATGCCTCCTGTTCTGGTTTAGGTGCAGTACTAATGCAAGAGAAGAATGTGATTGCTTATGCTTCGAGGCAATTAAAAGTGCATGAATGTAACTATCCAACTCATGATTTGGAATTGGCTGCGGTAGTATTTGCATTAAAGAAATGGAGACACTATTTATATGGGGTTAAGTGTGAGGTCTATACGGATCATCGTAGCCTTCAGTATGTCTTTACTCAGAAGGATTTGAACTTGAGACAGAGGAGATGGATGGAGCTACTAAAGGACTACGATATCACTATCTTGTATCATCCGGGAAAGGCTAATTTGTGGCAGATGCCTTAAGTAGAAAGGCAGGGAGCATGGGAAGTCTAGCTCACTTGCAAGTTTCTAGACGTCCATTGGCTAGAGAGGTTCAGACTCTGGCTAACGACTTGATGAGGTTAGAAGTAAATGAGAAGGGAGGATTGTTGGCTTGTGTGGAGATAAGATCTTCTTTTCTTTACAAGATTAAGGGAAAACCGTTTGATGATGAGAAACTAAGCAGAATCCAAGATAAGGTGTTGCGAGGAGAGGCTAAGGAAGCAACAATCGATGAGGAAGGTGTTTTGAGGATTAAGGGAAGGGTATGTGTACCCCGAGTTGATGATTTGATCAACACTATTCTGACAGAGGCTCATAGTTCAAGGTATTCTATACATCTGGGTGCAACCAAGATGTATCGTGACCTAAAGCAACACTTTTGGTGGAGTAGAATAAAGCGTGATATTGTTGACTTTATTGCCAAATGTTCAAACTATCAACAAGTAAAGTATGAACACCAGAGGCCTGGAGGAACACTTCAGAGAATGCCCATTCCTTAATGGAAGTGGGAGAGAATTGCAATGGATTTTGTAGTTGGCCTTCCAAAGACAATGAGTAAGTATGACTCTATTTGGGTGATAGTTGATAGGTTAACTAAATCTGCTCATTTCATTCCGATCAAGGTCACTTACAATGCAGAGAAGTTAGGCAAACATTACATCTCGGATGTGGTGCGATTGCATGGGGTTCCACTCTCCATTATATCAGATAGAGGTACGCAGTTTACTTCTAAGTTTTGGAAAACATTGCATTCGGAATTGGGTATTAGGTTGGACCTTAGTACCGCGTTCCATCCTCAGGCCGATTGTCAGTCTGAGCGAACGATTCAAGTGTTGGAGGATATGCTTCGCGCATGTGTGATAGAGTTTGGTGGCCATTGGGATAGCTTCTTACCCTTAGCGGAATTTTCATACAATAATAGTTATCACTCAAGCAAATATATGGCTCCATTTGAAGCATTGTATGGTAGGAGATGTAGGTCCCCCATTGGTTGGTTTGATGCATTCGAGGTTAGACCTTGGGGTACTGATCTTTTTAGGGATTCGATAGAGAAAGTGAAGTCTATTCAAGAAAAGCTTCTAGCGGCTCAAAGTAGACAGAAGGAGTATGCAGATCGGAAGGTTAGAGACTTGGAGTTTAAGGAGGGTGAACAAGTCTTGCTGAAGGTTTCGCCCATGAAAGGGGTGATGCGGTTTGGTAAAAGGGGTAAGCAAAGTCCAAGGTATATTGGACCATTTGAAGTACTTAAGCGAGTAGGGGAGGTGGCTTATGAGTTAGCCTTGCCTCCAGGGCTGTCCGGAGTACATCCGGTATTCCATGTGTCGATGTTGAAAAGATACCATAGGGATGGAAACTAAATTATCCGTTGGGATTCAATTATGCTTGACGAGAATTTGTCTTATGAGGAGGAACCTGTTGCCATTCCAGATAGGGAAATTCGCAAGTTGAGATCAAGGGAGATTGCATCCATCAAGGTGCAATGGAAGAATCGGCCGGTTGAAGAAGCAACTTGGGAGAAGGAGGTCGATATGCGAGAAAGATCCCACACCTGTTTACAGATTCAGGTACTCCTTTTCGCACTTGTTTTCCTTCTTGTGATCGATCGGGAACGAATGATGGGTAAATTAGTATCTATTGTAACGACTTGTTTAGTCGTTTTGGGCAGCAGACTTCAATTCTGGAAAAACTGGCAGAAGCGACGGACCCCACGACGGACCGTCATGGGCACGACGGACCATCGCAGGGTCTCGTTTCAAAACACTTAGAAAATCCGAAATTGGGTACTGAAAATCGACTCTTTGAACTTCGTAACGAAATGGCAGGACGGACTATCACAGGTGTGACGGACCGTCACAGACTCTTCAGAGAAATTGAGTCTCTGAAGTCTGTGACGGAGAAGCAGGACGAACCGTCGCAGGCGCGACGGGCCGTCACAGACTGTGTAATCCCAGTCTGGGTCAAATTTCTTTATACGTTTTAAGGGACGTTTTGGACTATTCCTACTTTAATTATAAAGTTAGAGGGTTAATGTTAATAAGAATAATTACTTGGGGGTTAAAAGAGGTAACCTTAAGTTAATTAGTGGGTTATTATTGCCATTTTTATTCTTAATTATATACTAATTAGGGTAAAATAAAGAGGGTTTGAATAAAGAAAACAGAAAGAACAAAGAGAGGGAAGGAGAATCGATAGAGAGAGACGAACGAAGAGGAAAAACACAAGGCTTTGGGAAATTCTTACTTGATCACTAGTCTTCGGTGGAGGTAGGTTATGGTTTTTATACTATTCGTGGTAAACTCTTAATAGCGAATGATATGTATGGGTAGTATTGTAAACCCTTCTATATGCTTAATCGTATGCTTGCATGAATGTGATTATGTAATTGTGATAACATAAGCATGATGAAGCTATTGAATCCTAAATCTTGAAAAAGAAACCCTAATCTACTTTGTTAATGATGATGTCTTGGTATAAAAGAAGGTTTGATGAACGAAAGTAGGGAGATTAGGGGATCGGGTGCCACGTTCCGGTACCAGGATAGTATATGAAGATCGGAGTGTCACGTCCCGACACCAGGATAGTATATGGATTGGGTGCCACGTTCCGGTACCAGGAGAGTATATGAGGATCGGAGTGTCACGTTCCGACACCAGGATAGTATATGGATCGGGTGTCACGTTCTGGTACCAGGATAGAATATGGATCGGGTGTCACATTCCGACACCAGGATAGAATGAGGATCGGAGTGTCACGTTCCGACACCAGGATAGTATATGAGGAGCGGAGTGTCACGTACTGACACGAGAGAAATAAAGATAATGAATCTTGAAAGATGTTAATATACTCAATCTAATGAACCTAATTCCCAAATGAGTATGATGAGGAGGCGCGAGTCCTCATTGATGAGCTTGGTGTTGTAGCCAAGGGTTATGGTAATTGTAAATGCTGCATGCTAAGGATATTAGTTGATTTTATGATATTGCTTAATATATACTATTTTCTATTTTGAGTTGGCCGATGATACCTACTCAGTACTTGTGTTTGTACTGACCCCCTACTTTTATGTTTTCTTCTTGTTTACTTGTGGAGTGCATCAAACGTACCGTCATCTTCAACTCAACCGCAATTCTAGCCAGTCTTCATCACATCGGATCTTCAGGGTGAGCTAATGCTTCTAGCTTGGACTTGATCTTCTTCCTCATGTCTTGATGCCTTGAAGTTTCGGCATGGACTAGCTTTTACTTGTTTTAGCTTTTAGAATATTCTTAGTTTAGTAATTGATCATAGATATTCCTGTGATGATGACTTCCAGATTTTGGGGAATAATAGATGTTGAATTTTAGAAGTTAATGAATTGGTTTTATTTAATGAGTTTGAGTCTTCCGCATTATTTACTGTTGATGTTATATTGAAATGTTAGAGTTTAGATTGGTTGGTTCGCTCACATAGGAGGGTAAGTGTGGGTGTCTGTCACGGTCCGGATTTGGGTCGTGACAATTCTTTCTTTATAACTAGTTAATTTACCCGCAAGCACGCATAATTTTTCTATATTTTTTAACAAAGTTTCCAATTATAGATTGTCATAAGGGAAAAAAAAGTTAATTTTAGTAGGTTTTAAGAACATTTCAACAGAAATTAAATGATTTCACATTATTACATATCTCAAGAATTTTAAATGTATAATAAATGATTAAAAATATCTTGATAAATAATAATTTTTATCATTTACATAATTTAACAGAATACATGTTTGATCATATGATCATTTTGTTAAAACATAGTGATGTTTTTATGTGCCATTAAACATATTTTTTTTTTGTAAATAAAAAGTATAGACTTGATATTTTAAGGAGACAACAGAACAATGAGAAAAACATACATTAAAGGGAGTAAACTATCAGATATCCAATGATGATAACCTCATTCTAACTACAAAGGTTCTCATTTTTTAAAACAACATACCTTAGAAAATTTACTAACACTCAAATAAACTTTCAATGCTTAAAGTACTTATAATATCCAGTGATAAAATTTTGTAAAAATCGATAACAAATATATGGGTGTGTAAAATTATTAACTCTCAAAGGATTTTCTAACACTACTAGAAAATGGGTCTATAGCAACGCATTAACTGTTGCATTAGAGCAAAATATCGGTTGCCTTAGAGCTCCTTAACGCAACAGTCGTTTAACCGCAGCAATCAATGCATCAATAGCAACGGTCTGTGAAAAATATTATCTAGTGTAGCACTTGTCTAATCCCTCCATATTTTCCCTCTTTTCATTTTACCAAAAAAAAAAGTATTCAATATTTAATTCCTAAAAGTATAACCCCTTTATGTATTTTAGCCTTTTGGGTCACTACCATATTTTCTCCAATGAAAGAAAACAATAACAAAGCTAAGAAATCGAAAGATTCATGAAGTAGAAATCTTGGGTAGATCTACAATCTTTCTTTCAACTTTTCTCATTGTTCGTTCAAATCAAAAGAATGAGAAACCTAACTCAGATCTCAATTGCTCGATTTTCATATCTTGTTTTTTTGGTATGTCTCGATTATTTTTTCTGCAAAGGATTATCTGTCTCTTTGTAGTTAGGGTTAGAATTTGTATGAAATTCCGATAATTTATTCTTTCTCAACAAAATAGGGCATGAATCTTCTTAAGTGTTTTGTCTGTTTGTCTGTCATAGTTAGGATTTCAAATTGCATATCTTTGTTGTTGTGTGTGGCTTGTATTTTTTCTGTATTTTGGTTGCTTTGTGTTCTTTTTGGTTTGCTGACATGAACATTAATGTGTTTGTTAGGTATGGTTTCTGAGATGAACATTAATGTGTTGGTTAGTACCTAACTAGAGAAATAATTGGTGTAAAATTTCAATAAGATTATGCAGTGAATGTCATCTCCTTGATAGAAACAAGATTTAGGTATTTCCTACTGTACCATGCTCAAGTATTGAGTATCCAATATGATTTTTTTTCATGCTTTATTTGTACTATACCGCTTCCTTCTCACATTTGTTTTTGTCATGCTAGTCACAATAAGGACTGGCAATGATAGTTGATCTTGTAGGTCCCACTTATAAGTTTGAGTTTTTGACAATTGGCACGGTATGGCTAAATCTTTACGTGCTTATCTTTCAGAAAAAGTGTTGTTGAAGATATTATCAACATTTTGTATGTCAATAATACTTAGTATGGTTCCTAGTTTACCTTTATGAAGATTAAAAGGAATGTAATACTAAGTTTACAATATTTGCAGCTTCTGAAGCTTGTGTCTGAAAAAATTGATAAGCACATCAATTAAGATAGATATAGCATCTTAGTTTATTGTGCACTACAAGAAAATAATTCTTTCTTGTTGGGACAATAAGCAGAGAGCTTAGATCTTCTGAATGCTATCAGTATCTTATGTATGAGAATGACTATGACATCCGAATGCGGCTCTATCTATTTGTGCTTTATCTAAAAAAATTTATCTCATCTATTCTATAATAATCCTTTTGCAGCCAATATCAGCCCTTTGATTTCCTCTAGGTGATTTCATTAGAGAAGAAGGAGCAGGAGTAAGTAAAGAGGATACTATCAGTGAATAAAATAATGAAAGGTGAAAGGACGAATCCTAAATGGAGTTTGTACTGCAAAATACAGGGATGATGCTTTGGATTTAGCATAATTCTTTAACGTAGTTTCCTTTTGACTACTTTGTTCATTTTGTTTTGACCAAACTTTTATTGGATTGCAAATATTCATTCCTTTATGGCTTTCTTGACTTTGTTCTTGTCTATGAAGAGGTTTATCACTATTTTATATTATTTGGTAATTAGTCATACACCAGATGAAATGATCTCCTTCTTAAATACATACAAATTAGTGTATGGATCTTAAAAGGAGATCACAAGAAATGTATTTTTTAGGATGAGCATGTGAAGTGAAATAAATTCAGAAATCAATGTGTGATGAGACTAAATAATTGAATGATGCTCTTCCCACAATTTAAAGAGGATAAATAAGTATCAAAACTGGTCATTCTAATCTTTTCCTTCATGAGTAATAGTGTTCATACCCAAAAAACAGTGATTGTAATCAATGATGCAAAAAACACTTGAATGTAGTTTCAAATAACTCTCTTGCTATTTGTAGGACTAAATTTTAGTAGGAAAGATGAACTGATCGAGGTGTTAACTGCCAAGGTTTTTTTATGATGCCTTAATAGTAGCCTAGATTTGTTCAAAATTTCTTCTTTTTGTTTTAGTTACCATCTTGATAACAAATTAAATGAGTAGAGCACTGACTGCAACATACAGAATGAAACTACTTGCAAATAGTGAAACTAATGTGAGTTGAAAAAATCTGATTTGGATTTCTCATTTTTTGCCAAACTTTAGAAATGATATTTGTGACGGCTTCTAACTAAAATAATTTTTGGTCATT